>NC_066324.1:18393270-18697705 GCF_022539315.1 Serinus canaria
TAGGTCTCCGTTCGACCCGGTGATGTGGGGTTACCGACAGCTACAGGGGTGATTGGATAGATCCCACCTCCGATTGACACCAGTGAGTAAGGGGCCGTTCCAAAAAGAGATGCGAAAGCTGATGGATGACCCACTAGGAGTAGCAGAGATGGGGTGATGAGTTTTTGGGAACAAGCATATATACTTATGAGGATCTCCAAGTGATCCTAAGGTGGTTATTTAATAAGGAGGAGAGAGATATGATCCGGTCAGCTGCGATCAGGGATTGGGAAAGGCGAAATCCGAACAGGGGATCTGGGGCGGAGCGGTGGCTGAACCAAAAGCCGTCTTGGGAAACTCAGACAGAAGAGGGGAGGCAGAAGATGATAAATCTAAGAAATATGGTGATTCAAGGTATCAGGGAGGCGGAACCGAAGGCAGCAGGCAGAACATGAGCAAGGTGCTCAGAGAAATGTCAGGGGAAAGAGGAAACACCTACGGAGTGGTTGGAAAGACTCTGGAAAGGTCTGAGGATGTATTCAGGGACGGACCCTGATTCCCGGTGGGGATGGTGTTGTTAAAGACACAGTTTGTAGCAAAATCTTGGAAAGATATTTGAAAGAAGTTAAAGAAAATAGACGGCTGGCAGGAGCAGGGATTGCAGGAATTGTTGCGGGAAGCTCAGAAAGTTTACACGCACCGGGACGAGGAAAAACCAGAAAATACAAGCTAAAGTCCTGGTGGCAGCGGTGAGGGAGGCTCAGAAACAGGAAAGGAAGAAAGGATATGGCGAAAACAGTTGCCAGCAGAGAAAACGGGGTCCGTCTCAGGACAAGGGTTCGGGTGAGCAAAGCGGGATTTGAGTGCTATTACTGCAAAGAAAAGGGGCACATTAAGTGGAATTGCCCAAACAGAGCCAAGGATCAGGCAATATTTCAGGAAGATTAGGGGTGTCAGGGGCTTTTCAGTTTGGGGTCCAGAACATCTAGGTAGCCCTTGATAAAATTAAAAGTGGGACCCTACAGAGAAGAACTACAGTTTATGGTGGATTCAGGGGCGGAGTGGACGGCGGTGTTACAAATACCGAAGGGGTGCTCTTTGAGCTGTGACTCCATGATGGTAACAGGGGAAAAAGGGGATCCTTTTGAGGTCCCAATCATAAAAAAACGTTGAAAAACAAACATGGGAAACAGAAGGCACATTGGTAATATTTTATTAGCAAAGGACGCAGACTTTAACTTGCTGGGGCGGGACATGATGGTCGCTCTAGGGGTTGGGCTATCGGTGGAGAGAGCTCAGCTCAAGTGAAGCTTTATAGCCTCACTGCTCCTGATGAGGAAAAAATAGAACCGAGGGTGTGGTATGTCCCGGGAGAAGCTGGGAGGTTGGACCTAGAACCGATCCGGGTGGAAATTGAAAGACCTGAAGAACCTATATGGGTCAAACAGTATCCCCTCTCCATGGAAAGAAGAGGGGCTTGAAACCAGTGATTGACAAATTAATAAAGAAAGGCACACTGGAACCTTGCATGTCACGACATAATACCCCAATTTTGGCAGTGAGAAAAACCGGACGCAGCTTTAGGTTGGTGCAAGATTTACGGGCTGCGAATCAGAGAACTAAGACTCTGTTTCCCACAGTTTTGAATCCTTACACATTGTTAAACAGTCTCTCCCCTGAAGATACATGGTACAGCATAATTGATTCAAAGGATGCTTTCTGGACATGTGCCCTGGATGAGGGCAGTCGCGATTATTTTCACATTTCAATGGGAAGACCCAGGGACGAATAGAAAGCAGCAGCTCAGGTGGACTTCGTTGCCTCAGGGCTTTGTAGATTCTCCAAACTTATTTGGACAGGCACTTGAGCAGGTTGTGAATCATTTTGTACCCACAGAAGGGACAAAACTTCTAGAGTACTTGAGAATATGACTTGTTGGTTGCAGGAAAAGGGGAGGAGGAGGTAAGGACGAGCACAATTGGGCTTTTGAACTTTTTGGGAGAAAAGGGATTGAAAGTTTCAAAATTGAAATTGCAGTTCACAGAGCTGGAGGTCAGATATTTGGGACATTGGTTAACAAAAGGCAAAAAGAAATTGGACCCAGAGAGGGTGGCCAGCAGACAAAAAAGAGAGGTCCGGCAGCTTTGGGGTTGTTAGAGTATTGTCGGCAGTGGACTGAAAGTTATAGTGAAAAGGTGAAATTTCTCTATGAGAAACTCACCACAGATAGGATCGAATGGACACAAAAGGACGAGGAAGAGTTTAAGGGAGTCAAGGAGGCGCTCACGGCAGCCTCCTGAGCCTCCCTGATGTCAGGAAACCTTTTCAGTTGTTTGTGGACTCTAGCAACCACACGACACATGGGCTGCAGACGCAAAGACTGGGTGGGGATCAGGAAGCCTGGTAGGGTACTTGTCCCAGCTTTTGGACCCGGTCAGCAGGGGCTGGCCCCACGTGTTTGCAGGCAATTGTAGCTCTGGCTTAGCTAGTGGAATATGGAGGGGCTTGACGGCTGGCCTGCAAGGAAAGCTGAGTTAATAGAAGAAATAACAATTGATGATTTTCAGGTGTATCCATAGCAAGGAAGAAGACAAGGCCGTCAGCATGGAAACCGATTAGAAAAGATACATGAGAATTTTTGTAAGCTGGACTACGTGCCTAAGTAGATGTGTATACGTGCCTTATTAAATTTCCGTGGAACTTTTGCCAACTATATTGACGCTGATTGCTTTGCACCAATGAATATAATAAGTTATTGTGATGTAGTTAATGACTTAAGATCACGCTTTGTTAAGGGTATATAAACGGGGGAGAACACGCAGAATAAAAACTTTTTTCCTTCCTGGACCTTGGTCACATGTGTATGTCACGTCCGGCCTAACGGTGACAGTGGAGAGTAGCAAAAAAAGTGGACTTTTGGTGCACCTCTGGTAGTATTTGCACGGCACAACGTGCAGGGCATACTACAGCAGAAAGTGGACAAATGGCTCACAGATGCAAGGTTGTTAAAATATGAGGCCATTTTGATTAACTCACAGGACTTGGAATTGAGAACGACGGACTGCGCAGAACCCTGCGCAGTTTCTGTTTGGAGAGGCGGCAGAGAAATTAGTTCATGACTGCGTGGAGACAGTTGAGCTGCAAACCAAGATCAGGAAGGATTTAGAAGAAGAATAACTAGATGAAGGGGGTAAAGTGGTTTGTAGACGGGTCAAGCAGAGCGATCAAAGGAAAAAGAAAATCAGGATACGCGGGTCCTGGACGGGATGACAGGGAAAGCGATAGAGGCAGGTCCCCTGAATGCAAGCTGGTCTGCACAAGCATGCAAATTTTATGCAGTTTTGAGGGCATTGAAAAGACTGAAAGGGAAAAAGGGAACAGTTTCACCGATTCAAGGTATGCCTTTGGGGTGGTTCATACATTTGGAAAAATTTGGGAAGAAAGGGGGGCTGATCAACACAAGGGGAAAAGAACTGATGCATGGGGAACTGATTCGACAAATTCTGGAAGCATTGAGAGGGCCAGAAGAAATTGCAGTGGTCCATGTGAAGGGGCATCAGACAGGAATTCACTTCCGAACCAGAGGGAACAATTTGGCGGATCAGGAGGCCAAAACTGCGGCGCTGATTGTGGTAAGTACCCCAGAGATCGAAAGAGAAGAAACCCCTGACGATCCCCCTCAGCTCTCCCAAAAATAAATTGAATGCTATGAAAAGATCGGAGGTGAATTGAAGGAAGGTAAGTGGAGGTTACCTGATGGAAGAGAATTAGTTTCCAGAGGATTTACTAGAAGGATTTTATGAAGATTGCACCAGAAAACGCACTGCGGGGCACAGGCCCTGGCAAAGTAATTTTTAAAATTTTTCGGCTGCAAGGGAATTTATGAATTGGCAAGACAAGAGGTACAAGGGTGTTTGATTTGCCAAAAGGTAAACAAATCAAGAGCCAGAAAGGCTGCCGTGGGGAGTCGCCCCACTGCGTACCAACCATTTGAAAGAATTCAAGTTAATTTCACAGAATTGCCAAAGGTGGGAAGGTTCAAATTTGTACTGGTAATTGTGGATAGATTGACTCATTGGGTAGAAGCCTTTCCCAGCTCCTGAGCAACGGCCCAGACAGTGGCCAGAAAATTGTTAGAGGAAATTGTACCCCGATATGGGCTAGTGAATCACATTGATTGGATCAGGGAACACATTTCACATCAAAGGTTATTAAGCAAATGTCTGATGCATTGGGCATTTGATGGGAGTACCACACTCCATGGCACTCCCAGAGTTCAGGACAAGTGGAGAGAATGAATCAAACTTTGAAGGCGCAGTTATCCAAATTAATTTTGGAAACAAAGGTGTTCTGGTTGAAGTGTCTGCCCTTGGCTTGCTTAATATCCGAACCATGCCTCATTCAGAGACGGGGCTCTCACCATTTGAAATGCTATATGGAATGCCATACAAGCATGGAATGCTGGTGGGACACCCCGGATTTGAGGATGGTCAGGTTCAACCATACTTGGTTGCGATCAACAGAAACTTACAGGAACTTCGAAAACAGGGAATACTGACACAGAGTGCTCCTCTGGGGTTTGCTATTCAAAAAATTCAGCCTGGGGACAAGGTGTTTGTAAAAGTGTGGAAAGAGGCACCGCTCTCTCCTCACTGAGAAGATCCTTTTCTTGTGCTCCTGACAACAGACACGGCCATTCGGACAGCGGAGAAGGGCTGGACGCACACGTCTAGGGCAACAGGAAGAAGCACCCGATTGGAGGGTCACTTCTTCCCCCGGCGACTTGAAGATCCGACTCCGACATCCCCGTAAATGACCGACAACAAGCGGATAAGTTTTATGCTGTCAGATTGTGTATGCTGTCCGTTTGTACCCTTAAAGTGTGACTATTGTCAGGGTTTTTTTTGTGATTCATTGCAGAAGGGGACAGAGACCAAAGGGACTGTGCACCCAGTGTTTGGAAGAAGAACTTGAATTGACTGACCATATCCTGACCTTAGCCACAAGTTTGGGTATCAATGAATTAGATTCTCAGGAGTGGTCTTGCATTTTTCAAAAAGGGGTGCATGGGAAGCTTAGGTCCCAAGCAGAAATCCTGGATGTGGAGTGCCGGAAATCCATCAGGGTCCCTTGAAGTTCTGATGCAATCAGGGTGTCTTGGTGGGGCGCCTTTAAGAGGCGGTATGTGGCTAGGTGCGAGGCCGTCTTCCCTGAAGAGTACTCCTGCTGCCGCGAAGATGGTCTTCCTCGCCGCTGGTAGCACCCCAGGCAAAGGCAGAGGAGTACGCCTAGTGGGAATCCTGATTGGCCTGAGCTGAGTCATGTGCAGGATGCAGAGTCTGAGCACTGAGATCCCCAGGAACAACGAAAACGAAAGCTCCGTGGATGAGTGTGGGAAGTGCACTCAGGTGGTCCCAGTCGCAGGGGACGGGGGACTCTCGGCATACCAAGCCCCAGAGGAATGTCTCAAAGGAACTGGCAGGTACTGTTGGAAAAATGGCACTCGGGTGAAATTGTGTGAATTGGAAATCGGGATTTGGTTGTATCAATCCCGAGGTGGGGTTAAGGAACCGGCAGTCAAATGGTCACAGGTTCCAAAGGAGAAAGCAAGACACGGAACAGATGTCAATCCCCATTTGTGACCAGTGTAATCAAACTATGTGGGTCGGGGGAAAGACAGAGTCAATCTTTATTGCATATCACCAAGTGAACCCTTTGTGCTATAATAGCACAAGGGTGGGAATATGCACAACGAATGGGAAAATGTACTGGGTGACAAAGAATACAAAATTTGACAATAAGATTACCCGGAACAAAGACCCGCTCATACTGGATCTGGCACTGGCAAATGATGACAGGGTGTGCCTACAATATGATAGGGTGATTTGTTTTGTGAATGATAATGAGGACCCTGAAGGAAAAATGACAGAAATAACTCAGGAAATGAAATGAAGGGAGTCAGAATCGAGGAGACAGAGAATTGAGCAGGAGAGGTTAAAAACATTAAGCCAACAGTACGAAGTATTAGAAAAACAATATGCTGATGGGGAGTTACCTTCCCCAGACAGGAACTTGTTCATTGATCTAATACAAGAAATTGCAACAGAATTGGGTTTGTCGAACCATTGGATTTGTGGGGGGCTGAAATCTGTGGGAAAAAATGGCCATGGAAAGGGGAAGGTTTGGCTCCAGAACCACTTCTGAAATGGGACAGCCCGAGGGTCTCAAAATTGGTACAGAGACCTGAGGGGTGGGTTTTGGATCAAAGGGTGATTAGCACAATCAGTGTCAGTCGGGAGGGAAGAGAATACACTGAAATGATAGGATACACTCTGTGTGTGTCTACTCTGACGGTGTGAACTTGGATTCAAAAAAGCAAGGCATGCCACCCAGCCTTTCCTTTGGGGTATTGGAGCCTGGAAAATGATACAAATTGTGAGTGGGACGAAAGAAAAGGGTTATGCTGGGTCCAAAGTCCAGGAGCCAACCCTTTCCAATCCTTGGAAAGTGTAAGAGAATTCTGGGGAGACCCAGGGAGAGTAAACATTAAATGGAAAGCCCCGGATGGGATTTATTGGATCTGTGGGAAAAGGCATACAGTGAATTACCCCCAAGGTGGAAAGGGTCTTGCACTTTAGGTATGATCTGACCAGTTTTCTTTACTCTCCCAAGAACAAAAAGCAATCTGTTAGGGGCTCTGTTGTATGAGACCTTGAAAAGGGAGAGGAGGAGTCTGAAAAAGATAATACCAGTGATAAGCGGGAAACAAGCTTGGGGGGAAGAAGAGTAGCCAGCGGCACGAATAATCGATTATTATGGGCCGGCCATGTGGGCACAGGATGGAAGCTATAGATATAGGACCCCGATTTACCTACTGAACAGGGTGATCAGATTGCAAGCAGTTATGGAAATTGTATCAAATCACACCTCCGAAGCCCTGGATCTACTAAGTCGGCAGCACACACAGGTATGGGCCTTTGTACCAGAATTGAATAGCACTAGACTATTTGCTGGCCGAGGAAGGGGGAGTGTGTGGGAAATTTAATGAATCAGAATGTTGTACTGAGATTGATGACTATGGGGAAACCATAAGAGGTTTGGCAGCCGAAATAAAAAAGGTGGCCCATGTCCCAGTCTAAAAATGGAATTCTATTTTGCAGTCCTCATGGGGAGACAAGTTATTCGATGGAGCATGGTGGAACAAAGTAATATTTCTTGTCCCCTGT
Source organism: Serinus canaria (assembly GCF_022539315.1). Classification (NCBI taxonomy): domain Eukaryota; kingdom Metazoa; phylum Chordata; class Aves; order Passeriformes; family Fringillidae; genus Serinus; species Serinus canaria. Next base: position 18,400,476 of record NC_066324.1, read on the forward strand.
TGTGTAGCTGGGATCCAATTCCTGCCCTGTCTGATTCCGTGTTTTATCAGACTGATCCACTCCGTAGTCCGGGGAATGCAGATTGCAATAATTCCCATAGACTCGGAGGGAGCTTCCGGAGGTGATGCATCCAAGATCATGCTATTGGGAGAAAGAAAGAATGCCAGCAATGCTGCAGAAGCATTGGCATGGTTTGAGAAACAAAACGCTGAAGAAAGGAGTAGTATAGTGTATCAGGGCATCCTACACGGGGAATACAGAATAGTATAAGAGGTACTCAGTTTGTGAGGAACCCTCAGTGGTGATAGGTAGAGATAGAAAAATTAATAAATTGGAAGCATGAATTAAATTGGTGAAATAAATTGGGAGGGGTTGTAGATAGAGATAATTCACGGGATATGATAGAGTTAATTCATGCTTTGTAGCTGTATAAAAATTATAAAGATCCAAACATGCCTCTGACCCCCATGGCCAGAAGCAGGGCCTTCTTTCTATTCAAATATGGAAACTTTTTATAAAACTATTTTTATAAATTTGGCTGCCGATTTGATCATTTACAACACTCCTGTCCTTGTAAGGAGACATAAGGGACACTGAATCTTTAGGTTAGCTGTCGGTAGGAGCAACTTCCCTCCGTCGGCCACCTCTTTTCTCCCCGCAATTCACCGTGGTAGCTACAGTGGTGCTGAACAGGGGTGGCTTGCCACAGACACTGGGCAAAGGTGGTGAGAGAGCTATACACAAGGAGCTTTCAGTGGCATGTGTGAGGCTAGAACGGTATGGCATCCATAGCTGTGGGCAAAAAAAGGTCAGGGCATGTAATCAGCCACAGTAATATTAAACAGGTAATCTTTGCCAACTGCTGGCTGAGTTGTTTCTTTCTAAGGTAATGGGGGTTTTTGTCAACCAGAGCTGTATTTGTGGTCAGTATTTGCAGATGACATTGGGCGGTCCATTGGTGAGGAAAGTGAAGCAGTTTATATGGCATTCTGCAAAAAAGACGCGGATCTTTCTGTGTTCCTCATTTCTTAACAAAAATTAAGTTTAAAAACCCTGTGATTTTGCATATTCCCCTTCTATTTTTGCAGTAGAAGAGCTGATCTGTAAGATGTCCATCCCAGGCAGGAGTGAATGTGTTCAGAGTGCATCCATTTGGAATTCTTATTTGCATTGGAGAACTAGAGGAGAAAGGCTTGTCAGCGTGATAGAATGAAGGACATAATTACGAATAGCTGAGAGAGCTGTCAAGAAGTGCCTTTTTTACCATTTTCCTTAGCCTTTGCTATGGAATATTTTATAATAGGAACCAATGTGCTCCTCCATGCGTGGGTTTAGTGATGAAAAAAATTAGTCCTTTTGTGCAAAAGAATATCTAAAACACAAAGCAAATGTTACTGACTTGCTTTACATTTAGCTTAACAGAATGAAATCTCCAGAGAAAGGAGTAGCATTGCTTTCCTAGTAATCTACTAAAATATTTTCTTTCTGGTTGCAATGGTCTGTGGTTTCATGGTGCACTAATTCTCAAGTTTGCTAGATTCTAAAAATATGGAATAAAAGGAAGAAAAAGAAAAAAAAGCAGTTGCTGTGCTATTAAGAAAAATCCATGCACTTTTCTGAAAAACAATTCCATTATGTATTGCTTGGTATCCTTCAGGGAAACTAAATGCCATTTTTCCTGTGCTTTTCTGGAATGCTTATTAATATTAACTTCTGGCAATGCATTAGAGTGTCATTACAAACCCAGAGCCTGTTTCAGATGCTCATGCAGCCAAGTTCAATCCATGTTTAAGTTGTAGATATGATAGTTCATTAACAAAAGTGAAATGTTTGATATAAGAAATGGATTGTTTTACTGGGTCTAATTTAGTCTTGATTGGAACAGCAGAGTTTGCATTATTCTGGAGTTCTGTTGGAACTGTGCCAGTAGTGTGTAATTCTAGTCTGGGATTTGATATTCCTGATCAAGAACAAACATAAATTGCATGGAAAAGTGGCTTCTATTTGGGGGCTTTCTAGTCTCAGTCTTTAATTTACAATAGGGTGTGGTAGGTTTCAAAAGGCTTTGCAATTCTTTGAAGACTGACCCTTTTTTCCAGCTGTAAGCAAGGGTTCCACTAGGCTACGAAAATCAGTTCATTTTTGAAATGGACTTGTCTTCAAGCCTCAGTGATTCTGGAGGGATTCTATTTTCATTTTATTTTGTGTGTGTGTGTTTTGAGGGATTGTTTTTCTATTAAATTGTTGCTTTTAAATTATTTTCTGAAATATTTAGTTCTCATTATGCTCAGCTTGGGCAGAGTATATATGCTCTGGAATCATTAGTTTAAATAGGAGTCTTTAAGGAGGACAATGGGAAGGGAAATGCCTCTTCCAGTCAATTTGCAGCATAGCATAAAATAGTCCATTACAAAGGTGAAGATCCTGACTCCAAATGGAGCTATTATCAATCAGATGTAAGTCATGTATAATCCTCTCCTATAAATCCCATGACTACAACTCATACCGTTTTTTAAGTCAGTGTACAGAAGACTTGCAATCTGCTTGTGAATCAGTGCTTTTTCTCAAGTCTTGCTATTCCTTTCAGATGATTTAATTTTCCCTCAGGGTATCATACACTCATGAGAAGGGGAGTGTTAAAGATGGTGATAGAGAGCAACAGGACTTGTAATATTACATTAGGCTGATGTGTATCTGTCAGCAGTTTTGCAGGATTTGAACTGCGTAACCTTTTTATCAATTATTTTTTGCTATAATCAGATGCTATAATATGAGGTTGCTAATCTGAGATGACTTTGCCTAGTGTTCCAAAAGCCTGTAAGCTGGTATTCAAAGTGATTGCTGTACATTTGGTAAGTGTTGTAATAGAACTTGTTGGCAAATAAACTACAAACTGAAAACTAGTTTGCACTGCAGAGCATCATCTGCTCTTATTTGCATGACATATGTGTCTGGATGTCCCTGAATGTATTGCAGGGGTATTATATTAAGCATTGCATGGCTCTGTAGTAAGTACCAATTCTTGGCCCCTAAAGCCCAGAACAGAAGTATGCGAGGAAGACTGAAGAACTGTCTTGCTCTTTGCACATGCAGTGTGAAAGAGGGTTGGAGGGAAATTAAATTATTTACTCAAGGTCACAATGATGAGTCCAGCAGAGCTGGAAATGAGTTTAAATTTCCTAAGGGCTAGTGAAAAAGTAAGAAATGTGTTTGACAGAAAAATTAATTGTTTTGACATTAGTTTCCTTTGTAATGAGTGAGGGAAAACAATTGATCAGAAATCTCTTACGTGTAAGGAAAAAAGACAAAGTTGAAGGTTGGGAGAAACATTGGAAGATAAAGTAGGCAGGAGAAAGAGAGAGAGAGAAGCATGTCAGAGCATTTTTATAAAAGCGGGAAAAATCAAAGTAATTTCTCTTCTGCGGGATTGTGGTGGGTTTAGCACTGCCTATGATACCTTGTGAAGGCTGACCTAGAATAGATGCTAGACAGAATTAAGGAATAAAGTATGGATTTATTAAAAAGCCTCAGTGGGTACAGCCTGGGCAGCACAAGAGCCCAGCCAGGGCTATACCCAAGATGAACTCAAAATGGTCACAAAATGGACGACTGATCAGGTGGTGTCTCACTTCTATAAGTTCTGGTCCATTAGCATATTGAAGTTAATTATCCAATTACAGCTTTAGGTTATGAAGTCCCATCCTTCTTGTTTTTCTCTCTTCAGTCCTCATTCTTTACGCTCTTGAGTCTGAAATTTAGGTCTGTTGTCCTTGGTCCCAAGCTAGGAAAGGATTTGTTTTGTCTAGCTGCTCTGTGAAGAGAGTTTATCATGTGTAGGAACCCAGGGCACAAGGAATATTTCTCTGTCTGCTCTGAGGGGTTCTGACACCCAGAGAAACACTGCCTTTCACCTTTGCCCATGGAGAGGAATTCCAAGACTTCAAGACAGACTAGAATCTATCAAAGTGTGAAATAGATAATAGATAGCATAGTATATCACTTGGGTGAGAAATTTAGGAATTTGGGTCTAGTCCCTGTCCTCTTCTTCTTCATCTACTCCATTTTCTGCAATGTTGGTGGCATAGGGTGATTGGTCAAGGAAAGCACAATGCAGAGGTTACGTGAACAGTCAAGGAATGAGCTATTGGTAGATAAGTAGAATTAATGCACATTTTAAGAGTTAATTAGATGAAGCAACTTTAAAAGACCTTAAAACTGCACATTTGGGGCTATTTTGTGGTGCTTTTCCAGCTCACTGAGCCTGGTGGTGGACAGTGTGCAAAAATTTAGATAGGATAAAAATAGACAAGAAGCTGAAGACTGAAAAAGTCCTGTGCATCTCCTTTTTCCTGGCCCAGAACTGCTACAGGAGGGTTTTCACCATTTGGGGAGCCCTGAGAAGGGCCCAATGCAAAACAAACATCAATAACCATCCCTTAATATGAAGCTCAGAACTACACACTAAAGAAGTACAGAATCTGAAATATATAAAAGCTAAAACTTAAGGCATTAGGTAAACACTAGTGCAGGTACTAGAATGTATTCATTAATTTTCTGCTGTGAGGTAGGATTAGAAGAAAGGCAAAGAAGGATCAAAAACTTTTAAAAAGTATAAAGAAAACTTTATTAATGGGACTGAAAGTCAAAAAAAAAAATTAGAATAAAAGCTTTAGAACACTTTATATCTTCCCTCCTCCAACACTCTTCTTTCCCACTGACAATGTAAAGAGACAAAACTTTAAATTTTTAGTTAGTTTACTACCTCTAGAATAGTCTCTCTTTAGTTTTCTCAGGGATATGAGGTTTTTTTGACATGCTATGGAGACTTTTTACAAGAAACGGTTTTCTCGTGGTTTCAATTTCCACAGATAAATGTTAACTGGGAATCTGCATTCTTGAAATCCCTGCCATCTTTGGCAGTGTTATCGATACATATTATAATATTGGCTTTTTGCAAATATTAAAATGGATTTTATATGTGTGATGCTACAGTAACTTTGTTATAAATACATAGTATGGTTTTTTGTAGTTAATTAAGCTTAGACAGAGTAGTGAAATAGCTATGCTTAAATTAAATTACGTGTTAAAATGCCTGCTTGAACACAGGATGAGGACACCTGCTACAAATATGCCAACTATCAGCACTCACTCAGTGTGGTCTGAAGAAAGCTCGGACCAAGGCCCTAACTGGAAGTGAAAAGGAGCAGGAGCCAAAACCACAGCCAAGAAACGCATGCTCTAAAAGGACGGACCAAAGGAGGGGCCATGTAAAATAGCTCCTGGAAAATGTAAACTGGTTTAAGAATATACATAAGGGTCTATAATGTAAGGGAAAAGGTATTTAAGGGGTATCCCCAAAGGTAACAGTGTAGTCTTGGCTATGTGTCCAGATGCGCCCGACCATAACTTTGCTCTATGGTCCTGGTCTCCTATTGTCCTTTATTCAACCTTTAAACTTTCACAGGAGACTGAACATGTTTTTCACAGGCAGCTTTCCAACAGCTGCTTTTACAGACCATGTCAACTTATAGGGTATTATTTTAAGGATGAGTTGTTCAAAAGTAAAAGATCTTGTTGTAAATTATCAAATCGGCAGCCAAAATTATAAAAAAAATATTTTATAAATGTATTAGATCGACAACCAAATAGAATATTATAAACCCGCCACAGCCAAGACAGCGTAAACCCTGGACTTTGATGCTGGGCGACCTTGACGCAAGTTTAGACGGACGTAGTGTCAGCGTCTCCCCAGAGTTTCACACCAGCTGCTTCAGGTAGCCAGTTTATATATAGTTTATTCCGCCTGAAGTAGAAATGACATAAGATTTCTGTATGTCCCTTCATATGTATAACAGGGACTGTACAGATTCAGACCCATACAAAAGTTAGTCCATAGGTTTGGATGGCTGTCTGAGCTCCTCGAAATAGTCTTCTTTTCACTTGTAATAAGAATGTCGCCAGTCCTCGATGTAATCTCTTCCAGGTGCAGTCCCTTGAATGTTTCCGACATTCCTGGAAAATGGCTACTTATTGCCCGAGAAGGACTCATTCATTCGTTAACAGGCTTCATTTTATCTGGGCAAGTCCAGGAAATCTTTGAATAGAAAGAAGGCCATGGGGGTCAGAGGCATGTTTGGATCTTTATAATTTTTATACAGCTACAAAGCATGAATTAACTCTATCATATCCCGTGAATTATCTCTATCTACAACCCCTCCCAATTTATTTCACCAATTTAATTCATGCTTCCAATTTATTAATTTTTCTATCTCTACCCATCACCACTGAGGGTTCCTCACAAACTGAGTACCTCTTATACTATTCTGTATTCCCCGTGTAGGATGCCCTGATACACTATACTACTCCTTTCTTCAGCGTTTTGTTTCTCAAACCATGCCAATGCTTCTGCAGCATTGCTGGCATTCTTTCTTTCTCCCAATAGCATGATCTTGGATGCATCACCTCCGGAAGCTCCCTCCGAGTCTATGGGAATTATTGCAATCTGCATTCCCCGGACTACGGAGTGGATCAGTCTGATAAAACACGGAATCAGACAGGGCAGGAATTGGATCCCAGCTACACAACAGGGGACAAGAAATATTACTTTGTTCCACCATGCTCCATCGAATAACTTGTCTCCCCATGAGGACTGCAAAATAGAATTCCATTTTTAGACTGGGACATGGGCCACCTTTTTTATTTCGGCTGCCAAACCTCTTATGGTTTCCCCATAGTCATCAATCTCAGTACAACATTCTGATTCATTAAATTTCCCACACACTCCCCCTTCCTCGGCCAGCAAATAGTCTAGTGCTATTCAATTCTGGTACACAAAGGCCCATACCTGTGTGTGCTGCCGACTTAGTAGATCCAGGGCTTCGGAGGTGTGATTTGATACAATTTCCATAACTGCTTGCAATCTGATCACCCTGTTCAGTAGGTAAATCGGGGTCCTATATCTATAGCTTCCATCCTGTGCCCACATGGCCGGCCCATAATAATCGATTATTCGTGCCGCTGGCTACTCTTCTTCCCCCCAAGCTTGTTTCCCGCTTATCACTGGTATTATCTTTTTCAGACTCCTCCTCTCCCTTTTCAAGGTCTCATACAACAGAGCCCCTAACAGATTGCTTTTTGTTCTTGGGAGAGTAAAGAAAACTGGTCAGATCATACCTAAAGTGCAAGACCCTTTCCACCTTGGGGGTAATTCACTGTATGCCTTTTCCCACAGATCCAATAAATCCCATCCGGGGCTTTCCATTTAATGTTTACTCTCCCTGGGTCTCCCCAGAATTCTCTTACACTTTCCAAGGATTGGAAAGGGTTGGCTCCTGGACTTTGGACCCAGCATAACCCTTTTCTTTCGTCCCACTCACAATTTGTATCATTTTCCAGGCTCCAATACCCCAAAGGAAAGGCTGGGTGGCATGCCTTGCTTTTTTGAATCCAAGTTCACCGTCAGAGTAGACACACACAGAGTGTATCCCATCATTTCAGTGTATTCTCTTCCCTCCCGACTGACACTGATTGTGCTAATCACCCTTTGATCCAAAACCCACCCCTCAGGTCTCTGTACCAATTTTGAGACCCTCGGGCTGTCCCATTTCAGAAGTGGTTCTGGAGCCAAACCTTCCCCTTTCCATGGCCATTTTTCCACAGATTTCAGCCCCCCACAAATCCAATGGTTCGACAAACCCAATTCTGTTGCAATTTCTTGTATTAGATCAATGAACAAGTTCCTGTCTGGGGAAGGTAACTCCCCATCAGCATATTGTTTTTCTAATACTTCGTACTGTTCGCTTAATGTTTTTAACCTCTCCTGCTCAATTCTCTGTCTCCTCGATTCTGACTCCCTTCATTTCATTTCCTGAGTTATTTCTGTCATTTTTCCTTCAGGGTCCTCATTATCATTCACAAAACAAATCACCCTATCATATTGTAGGCACACCCTGTCATCATTTGCCAGTGCCAGATCCAGTATGAGCGGGTCTTTGTTCCGGGTAATCTTATTGTCAAATTTTGTATTCTTTGTCACCCAGTACATTTTCCCATTCGTTGTGCATATTCCCACCCTTGTGCTATTATAGCACAAAGGGTTCACTTGGTGATATGCAATAAAGATTGACTCTGTCTTTCCCCCGACCCACATAGTTTGATTACACTGGTCACAAATGGGGATTGACATCTGTTCCGTGTCTTGCTTTCTCCTTTGGAACCTGTGACCATTTGACTGCCGGTTCCTTAACCCCACCTCGGGATTGATACACCAAATCCCGATTTCCAATTCACACAATTTCACCCGAGTGCCATTTTTCCAACAGTACCTGCCAGTTCCTTTGAGACATTCCTCTGGGGCTTGGTATGCCGAGAGTCCCCCGTCCCCTGCGACTGGGACCACCTGAGTGCACTTCCCACACTCATCCACGGAGCTTTCGTTTTCGTTGTTCCTGGGGATCTCAGTGCTCAGACTCTGCATCCTGCACATGACTCAGCTCAGGCCAATCAGGATTCCCACTAGGCGTACTCCTCTGCCTTTGCCTCCGCCCCCTGGGGTGCTAGCAGCGGCGAGGAAGACCATCTTTGCGGCAGCAGGAGTACTCTTCAGGGAAGACGGCCTCGCACCTAGCCACATACCGCCTCTTAAAGGCGCCCCACCGAGACACCCTGATTGCATCAGAACTTCAAGGGACCCTGATGGATTTCCGGCACTCCACATCCAGGATTTCTGCTTGGGACCTAAGCTTCCCACGCACCCCTTTTTGAAAAATGCAAGACCACTCCTGAGAATCTAATTCATTGATACCCAAACTTGTGGCTAAGGTCAGGATATGGTCAGTCAATTCAAGTTCTTCTTCCAAACACTGGGTGCACAGTCCCTTTGGTCTCTGTCCCCTTCTGCAATGAATCACAGAAAAACCCCTGACAATAGTCACACTTTAAGGGTACAAACGGACAGCATACACAATCTGACAGTATACAACTTATCCGCTTGTTGTCGGTCATTTACGGGGATGTCGGAGTCGGATCTTCAAGTCGCCGGGGGAAGAAGTGACCCTCCAATCGGGTGCTTCTTCCTGTTGCCCTAGACGTGTGCGTCCAGCCCTTCTCCGCTGTCCGAATGGCCGTGTCTGTTGTCAGGAGCACAAGAAAAGGATCTTCTCAGTGAGGAGAGAGCGGTGCCTCTTTCCACACTTTTACAAACACCTTGTCCCCAGGCTGAATTTTTTGAATAGCAAACCCCAGAGGAGCACTCTGTGTCAGTATTCCCTGTTTTCGAAGTTCCTGTAAGTTTCTGTTGATCGCAACCAAGTATGGTTGAACATGACCATCCTCAAATCTGGGGTGTCCCACCAGCATTCCATGCTTGTATGGCATTCCATATAGCATTTCAAATGGTGAGAGCCCCGTCTCTGAATGAGGCATGGTTCGGATATTAAGCAAAGCCAAGGGCAGACACTTCAACCAGAACACCTTTGTTTCCAAAATTAATTTGGATAACTGCGCCTTCAAAGTTTGATTCATTCTCTCCACTTGTCCTGAACTCTGGGAGTCCCATGGAGTGTGGTACTCCCATCAAATGCCCAATGCATCAGCCATTTGCTTAATAACCTTTGATGTGAAATGTGTTCCCTGATCCAAATCAATGTGATTCACTAGCCCATATCGGGGTACAATTTCCTCTAACAATTTTCTGGCCACTGTCTGGGCCGTTGCTCAGGAGCTGGGAAAGGCTTCTACCCAATGAGTCAATCTATCCACAATTACCAGTACAAATTTGAACCTTCCCACCTTTGGCAATTCTGTGAAATCAACTTGAATTCTTTCAAATGGTTGGTACGCAGTGGGGCGACTCCCCACGGCAGCCTTTCTGGCTCTTGATTTGTTTACCTTTTGGCAAATCAAACACCCTTGTACCTCTTGTCTTGCCAATTCATAAATTCCCTTGCAGCCGAAAAATTTTAAAAATTACTTTGCCAGGGCCTGTGCCCCGCAGTGCGTTTTCTGGTGCAATCTTCATAAAATCCTTCTAGTAAATCCTCTGGAAACTAATTCCCTTCCGTCAGGTAACCTCCACTTACCTTCCTTCAATTCACCTCCGATCTTTTCATAGCATTCAATTTATTTTTGGGAGAGCTGAGGGGGATCGTCAGGGGTTTCTTCTCTTTCGATCTCTGGGGTACTTACCACAATCAGCGCCGCAGTTTTGGCCTCCTGATCCGCCAAATTGTTCCCTCTGGTTCGGAAGTGAATTCCTGTCTGATGCCCCTTCACATGGACCACTGCAATTTCTTCTGGCCCTCTCAATGCTTCCAGAATTTGTCGAATCAGTTCCCCATGCATCAGTTCTTTTCCCCTTGTGTTGATCAGCCCCCTTTCTTCCCAAATTTTTCCAAATGTATGAACCACCCCAAAGGCATACCTTGAATCGGTGAAAACTGTTCCCTTTTTCCCTTTCAGTCTTTTCAATGCCCTCAAAACTGCATAAAATTTACATGCTTGTGCAGACCAGCTTGCATTCAGGGGACCTGCCTCTATCGCTTTCCCTGTCATCCCGTCCAGGACCGCGTATCCTGATTTTCTTTTTCCTTTGATCGCTCTGCTTGACCCGTCTACAAACCACTTTACCCCTTCATCTAGTTCTTCTTCTTCTAAATCCTCCCTGATCTTGGTTTGCAGCTCAACTGTCTCCACGCAGTCATGAACTAATTTCTCTGCCGCCTCTCCAAACAGAAACTGCGCAGGGTTCTGCGCAGTCGTCGTTCTCAATTCCAAGTCCTGTGAGTGAATCAAAATGGCCTCATATTTTAACAACCTTGCATCTGTGACCCATTTGTCCACTTTCTGCTGTAGTATGCCCCGCACGTTGTGCCGTGCAAATACTACCAGAGGTGCACCAAAAGTCACTTTTTTTGCTACTTCCACTGTCACCGTTAGGCCGGACGTGACATACACATGTGACCAAGGTCCAGGAAGGAAAAAAGTTTTTATTCTGCGTGTTCTCCCATTTATATACCCTTAACAAAGCGTGATCTTAAGTCATTAACTACATCACAATAACTTATTATATTCATTGGTGCAAAGCAATCAGCGTCAATATAGTTGGCAAAAGTTCCACGGAAATTTAATAAGGCACGTATACACATCTACTTAGGCACGTAGTCCAGCTTACAAAAATTCTCATGTATCTTTTCTAATCGGTTTCCATGCTGACGGCCTTGTCTTCTTCCTTGCTATGGATACACCTGAAAATCATCAATTGTTATTTCTTCTATTAACTCAGCTTTCCTTGCAGGCCAGCCGTCAAGCCCCTCCATATTCCACTAGCTAAGCCAGAGCTACAATTGCCTGCAAACACGTGGGCCAGCCCCTGCTGACCGGGTCCAAAAGCTGGGACAAGTACCCTACAGGCTTCCTGATCCCCACCCAGTCTTGCGTCTGCAGCCCATGTGTTGTGTGGTTGCTAGAGTCCACAAACAACTGAAAAGGTTTCCTGACATCAGGGAGGCTCAGGAGGCTGCCGTGAGCGCCTCCTTGACTCCCTTAAACTCTTCCTCGTCCTTTTGTGTCCATTCGATCCTATCTGTGGTGAGTTTCTCATAGAGAAATTTCACCTTTTCACTATAACTTTCAGTCCACTGCCGACAATACTCTAACAACCCCAAAAGCTGCCGGACCTCTCTTTTTGTCTGCTGCCAGCCTTTCTGGGTCCAATTTCTTTTTGCCTTTTGTTAACCAATGTCCCAAATATCTGACCTCCAGCTCTGTGAACTGCAATTTCGATTTTGAAATTTTCAATCCCTTTTCTCCCAAAAAGTTCAAAAGCCCAATTGTGCTCGTCCTTACCTCCTCCTCCCCTTTTCCTGCAACCAACAAGTCATATTCTCAAGTACTCTAGAAGTTTTGTCCCTTCTGTGGGTACAAAATGATTCACAACCTGCTCAAGTGCCTGTCCAAATAAGTTTGGAGAATCTACAAAGCCCTGAGGCAACGAAGTCCACCTGAGCTGCTGCTTTCTATTCGTCCCTGGGTCTTCCCATTGAAATGTGAAAATAATCGCGACTGCCCTCATCCAGGGCACATGTCCAGAAAGCATCCTTTGAATCAATTATGCTGTACCATGTATCTTCAGGGGAGAGACTGTTTAACAATGTGTAAGGATTCAAAACTGTGGGAAACAGAGTCTTAGTTCTCTGATTCGCAGCCCGTAAATCTTGCACCAACCTAAAGCTGCTGTCCGGTTTTCTCACTGCCAAAATTGGGGTATTATGTCGTGACATGCAAGGTTCCAGTGTGCCTTTCTTTATTAATTTGTCAATCACTGGTTTCAAGCCCCTCTTCTTTCCATGGAGAGGGGATACTGTTTGACCCATATAGGTTCTTCAGGTCTTTCAATTTCCACCCGGATCGGTTCTAGGTCCAACCTCCCAGCTTCTCCCGGGACATACCACACCCTCGGTTCTATTTTTTCCTCATCAGGAGCAGTGAGGCTATAAAGCTTCACTTTGAGCTGAGCTCTCTCCACCGATAGCCCAACCCCTAGAGCGACCATCATGTCCCGCCCCAGCAAGTTAAAGTCTGCGTCCTTTGCTAATAAAATATTACCAATGTGCCTTCTGTTTCCCATGTTTGTTTCAACGTTTTTTATGATTGGGACCTCAAAAGGATCCCCTTTTTCCCCTGTTACCATCATGGAGTCACAGCTCAAAGAGCACCCCTTCGGTATTTGTAACACCGCCGTCCACTCCGCCCCTGAATCCACCATAAACTGTAGTTCTTCTCTGTAGGGTCCCACTTTTAATTTTATCAAGGGCTACCTAGATGTTCTGGACCCCAAACTGAAAAGCCCCTGACACCCCTAATCTTCCTGAAATATTGCCTGATCCTTGGCTCTGTTTGGGCAATTCCACTTAATGTGCCCCTTTTCTTTGCAGTAATAGCACTCAAAATCCCGCTTTTGCTCACCCGAACCCTTGTCCTGAGACGGACCCGTTTTCTCTGCTGGCACTGTTTTCGCCATATCCTTTCTCCTTTCCTGTTTCTGAGCCTCCCTCACCGCTGCCACCAGGACTTTAGCTTGTATTTTCTGGTTTTCCTCGTCCCGGTGCGTGTAAACTTTCTGAGCTTCCCGCAACAATTCCTGCAATCCCTGCTCCTGCCAGCCGTCTATTTTCTTTAACTTCTTTCAAATATCTTTCCAAGATTTTGCTACAAACTGTGTCTTTAACAACACCATCCCCACCGGGGAATCAGGGTCCGTCCCTGAATACATCCTCAGACCTTTCCAGAGTCTTTCCAACAACTCCGTAGGTGTTTCCTCTTTCCCCTGACATTCTCTGAGCACCTTGCTCATGTTCTGCCCTTTCGGTTCCGCCTCCCTGATACCTTGAATCACCATATTTCTTAGATTTATCATCTTCTGCCTCCCCTCTTCTGTCTGAGTTTCCCAAGACGGCTTTTGGTTCAGCCACCGCTCCGCCCCAGATCCCCTGCTCGGATTTCGCCTTTCCCAATCCCTGATGGCAGCTGACCGGATCATATCTCTCTCCTCCTTATTAAATAACCACCTTAGGATCACTTGGAGATCCTCATAAGTATATATGCTTGTTCCCAAAAACTCATCACCCCTCTCTGCTACTCCTAGTGGGTCATCCATCAGCTTTCGCATCTCCTTTTTGGACGCCCTTACATCACTGGTGTCAATCGGGGTGTGGATATATCCAATCACCCCTGGAGCTGTCGGTACCTCCCATAAGGGATAGATACCAGGTTTTCCTCCTCATCCCCAGTTTCCCCCACGGTCGACCTCCTCGTTCTCCGCCTTGTTCAGTGTGCCAGGGGAGAGTCGTCCCTGGGGACGCCCGCCCCCTTCTCCTTGGTTTTCGGAGATATTTGAGGCTGCGGCTGTGCACCACAGCCGCGTGGCCATATATGGAAGCGGATGCAGACGCCTGTTCTGGTGGCGGCGGTGGTGCAGTCGCCTGAGCTTGCGGCACCCCCACCTCGGGAGGCATCCCTGGCGCCGCCTGTGCCGGCGCAGGATCTGGCTGCTGTGGAGCCGCAAGGTAAGGGGGTGGAAGATTTTTCAACGGTTCCCACTCCCTCCCTGCTTTCAACCTGGGTATAAACCCGAGCAAGCATGCCTCCACATGTCCGTGTATTCGATTTCCTCAGGATCCCGCGGACTGCGACCAGCCACGTGGTCAAACAAAGACTCACAAGTCCAATTTTCAAACGTGCTGGATATTGGCCAAACCACGTACTATCCGATCTCCCTCCCTCCCCATTTCTCCATGCTAAAATGGATCATCTTTTCCTTGGATTTCCCCACTCTCTGCAGACTCTCGTTCCAGTGTTCCAGCATCCACCCCAGAGGACTATCTCAGGGTATTTCTGGTAACACTCTTTCAGGGACCTGAGGGATTTTCTACAGAGTTCTCTTTTGCTGCTTGCTCTTTCCCAACCCCATTTTCTCAAGGAAAGTTGCGACTTTCCTTACCTTCTCTTGTTTTCCTGGGACTTTCGTCTTGAGTCCTGATCTTCTCTCCAATGTCAAGTTTTCCAGCTCACAAAAAGTCGCCAGCCCGACCAAGTCGAACAGTTAACCACTCTGTCGACTTTTGGGTAGTCTTTCTTACCTGTTTCCTCCGGTTTCAGAAGGTGTACAAATTCCTGGAACTTTCCAGGCTCGCTTCTCCCTTCCGATCCCAAACGTGACCGGTTTTCCCCCTAGACTCTCCCTGAGCCCTGGGTCTCGTGTGTTTTGAACCAGAACCTATTGCTTCCCCCTTGACTGACCACTTCCCTCGCCGGATAGTGGAACTGCAGTTGTGGGGTCCACACTCGCTCCGTGACAGTGTCACGTCTCACACACGCGTCTGATCATGCTCTACCCAACCACACAATACTTACGGTTCTTTTCTTGCGTGGATCTCTTCATGCACGTTGATTTTTACAGATGAAAAAACCCTTGGATCTCGGAGATCTCTCTAGATCTTTCCGAAACGAGAATGGGCCTTTATCTCCTTGGCTGCGGCTCCATTAGCACGTGGCTCCAATCATCATCTGTAGCTCCGGTCTGCGGCTTTTTGTGGATCTGATTGGTTCAGAAATCCGATTCCCGTCCAGGCCGCTAAAAATAAGCGGGGCGCCCCCCCCGGACAAGAAAAGGGGTTCCCAGACCCCAATATCAGATCATGTCAGGCCGTCACCAAGTTGTTGTAAACGATCAAATTGGCAGCCAAATTTATAAAAAAAAAAAAAATTTATAAATTTATTTGATCGGCAACCAAATAGAATATTATAAAACCGCTACAGCCAAGACAGTGTCAACCCCGGACTTTGACACTGGGTGAACCTTGTTTGGACTGACGTAGTGTCAGCGTCTCCCCAGAGTTTCACACCAGCTGCTTCAGGTAGCCAGTTTATATATAGTTTATTCCGCCTGAAGTAGAAATGACATAAGATTTCTGTATGTCCCTTCATATGTATAACAGGGACTGTACAGATTCAGACCCATACAAAAGTTAGTCCATAGGTTTGGATGGCTGTCTGAGCTCCTCGACATAGTCTTTTCAATTGTAGCCAGAATGTCGCCAGTATCGAGTAATCTCGATGTAATCTCTTCCAGGTGCCGTTCTTTGAATGTTTCTGACATTCCTGGGAAATGGACGCTAATTGCCCGAGAAGGACTCATTCATTCGTTAACAGGCTTGATTTTATCTGGGCGAGTCCGGGAAATCTTTGAATAGAAATAAGGCCCTGCTTCTGGCCATGGGGGTCAGAGGCATGTTTGGATCTTTATAATTTTTATACAGCTACAAAGCATGAATTATCTCTGTCATATACTACAGTTTTCTTCATTTATTTCTGATATCATCTTTATTTCTGGGAACAGAAGTTTTCTTCTTCTTCCCTGGGGTCTTAATTTCTCTGGTCTCTCTCTATTCAAGCTTCTCATTGAATCACTGCTATTTTAACATTTGTCACATTTGCCTGCTTCAGCACAGGTGCTTTTGCTTATATTTGTAATTTGAGCACCTCATCCCCCTATATTTTTAATGAGTTACAAGACTATTTTAGGGTATCATAGTTCATCACTATGGTTTACAAAAGGATTTTCAGCCTAAAATTAAGGTATCTCCTCATTTCACTTTCTAGCTGGGATCTGACTCCTTTTTACTGATTTTTATGTCTCTGTGTTGTCTTTCATGTGTCTTTGTTTTTTTCTCTCCCTTGAGAGAGGATTGATGTCTGTAGGTCTCATCTGTATATTGAAAGTGTTAATATCTCACTGAGGACTGGTAGATGGCACTTCAGCAGCTGTGCGGGAAGCAGCTAGGATCGTAGCAGCAGGGTTAGGGTTCAGCTGCAGTACGTCGTGGCTGGTGGCCTCCTCTCCCCCTGCAAGACTGCTGCTAGAGCTCAGCCAGGCTGTGTGGGCAGCGGCGGAGTGCACCTGGCCCGGCCCGGCCTGGGGTGCTGGGCCAGCCTGTGTGCTATTTCCAAGCCAGAAGAGAAAGAGTCTCACACATTTTTTTCATCTTTACATGTGTATTCATAGAGGTTTGTTCAGCTTTTTTAGTGGTTTACCAGATTCTTAAATTCTTAAAACTAGTTACTGATTTTTTTTTTTTTTGTTAGACACGAAGGAAACTACTAGCAGCTTCTCTTTGAAAATTACTTCTGTGGGTGGCTCTAATGTAAAACCAGTACATTCCATCCCTCACCTCTGTGAATAAACATGTCAAAAACTATTATTAAAATTACATTCAACATACAACATTTACCTAGAACAATGAAACTACTTAATTAAACAGAAGGAAAAATTTCCTAACCTCCACCTCTAGACATTTACCATAATTGCAATATAAACTTTTTACTGTCATTCTACTTAACCTTATGACCGAATATGTGCTTTGCCCTTTATTTCTCCTCATAAATCTTTATCTCACAGCTTTAATTTAAAAATCTGGCAATTTCAGTTCAGAACCGGGTAGAACGTCTAATTTTGTGTAGTGGTTTTGTTTTGCTAATTTGAGGTTTCCCAGCCAACGCACCAATTAATTTGATGGGTTTAGCACTGGCTAAATGCTACTGCACTAAAATATATTTATTAATTTTCTGCTCTGAGATAGGATTGGGAGGAAGGCAAAGCAGGCTCAACAACTTCTAAAGGGTATGAAGAAAACTTTATAAATAGGACTAAAAGAAAAAAAAGATTAGAATAAAACCTTTTAAACACTCTCCTTCCTACCCTCCCCAGCACTCTTCTTTCTCACTGACAATGTAAAGAGACAAAACTTAAAATTTGTTAAAGAACTTTCTTCCATCAGAATCCTTTGCAACACAGTCATCTCCCAGGTGCCATGAGACCTTACTGTGCAGTAATGGAGCCTTGTTTCTACTAGGCCTGGACATGTCCCAGTGTCAACTGTGTCCCATGTGTGAGAGTCTGTCCGAAATATCCTCCAATCTGCCTCACAACTATCATTGAGAGACCGCTCAGAAGACCCCCTTTGTCCCACTCCTAGCCACAGTGGAAAGTTACCCGCCAAGTCAGGGGGCTTCCTGACCTGAAAATGTTGCTAAGTCGTTTCCACAGGTGCACTCTCCTTCACGCTACACTGAGCTCAATGAGAAGAAGGGACACTGTGCCCTTTTTGCAACAATAGCCTTGGAAGCTGTCCCACCTCTTGGCCTGGCTGGACTTCTCCTGAGCTTTTGGGTGGTCTCCCACAGAAGACCCCTCTCGTTCATCTACAACCACCATGACAGACAAGCTGAGATGACAGAAGCCTCTCCACCAGAGAAAACCCCGAGAAATCCCCATGTTGGAAAGGCCTCCCTCACACTTTCCAAGGACTGGGTCTGGAGCCCCCAGCCTGGGGGAGTTGCACAGGGGGAGGCGAGCTGACTAAAGCAAGATGGATGACTGCAGCTGCGGGCACTGGACCACGAAAACAATGGCCCTCGCCCGCTGCAAGGTGGACTGTGTGTACCCCTTTTCCAAATACCATTTTTTTTACCAGAAGATACAATAGATTTGCTTTTGAAATAATCCCCTTCCCCCTCATCAAGAAAAGTATAATTAGGGTCCAGAATGGACTGCATCTCTGAGATCTCCCTGGATGTGACCTGGTGAACCTCTTCAGCTCGACACCGAAGGACCTCCGCCATTCTCATATTTGGTAGCTATATACCCTTTTCCTTTTCCTCCCTTATTTTCCTTATTCTTCCCTGTGGGAACTCAGCACATCACTCCTGATGTCCAGAGCTACCGAGAGAACCACTGGGGGGCTTGGGGACCTTAGAATTTTGCCAAAAGAACTTGGTGGCTTGATTTTGATCCATCTAGGGATGTGCCACCGATGTATGAGGAGATGGAACCTGTGGGAATTCCTCGGGTGTGAATGGTGAAGGGAAAACATGGTTATAGGGTGGATCACAGATTTTGGGGTTTTGGTACAGGGGGGTTGTGGAGACAAGATGGAGGAATCGGGGCATGTCACAAGACTCTTCTTTCTTCTTCTTCTCGTCCATCTTCTGCGGTGGTGTTGGCACTTGGGGATTCGTCTGGGGTGAGGGTGTACTTGGTGACGAGGGTGATAGGTATTGGGGATAAAAGGTAAATCTGATATTGGTAGTTTTTGTTATAAAAAGATGTGCCCGCCTTGGGGGAAGGTCAGAGTGCCTTTGGCTGCCGTGCTGGTCAGATCCCGGTCGGACAGAGAAGGGACTTTGTAGATAAGAAATAATAAACAATTCTGAAGACCAAAAAAACCTTGAGTCCAGACTCATCTTTTGAGGCCCAGCGTGCAAGAACCATCCTAAGCGTGTGTGGGAGCAGAGACGAACAGCCGAACCCCATACTTCCCTTTTTTTCCCCTAATTCCTCCCCAATGCATTTTGCTGTGGTTGTTTCAATAAAGTCCATTTGTGCTGATTAATCTGCAAAACACCCTTGTACTATGTCAGGTTTTGCACCCTGAAATCAATCTAAAGAACCACTACGAAGCCCGTCCGCAGGGACGGCTCATAACAACATGACACCTAACATGGTGAAAATAGAGCCTTGTATCCATGAGATTCCATTGTGCCACAATGGTCTGCTGAATTCCATGAAGCTGCTCATTGTCACAATGGACACTGAGTTCCACATGCCCTGGCAGTACACAAGTGGCACCTGTATTCCCTGTTGCCAATGCCCTGCGTTGTTCAAAATTGAAACTTTTTTCCCCAAGATTCCTTGCATCAGAGTGATCTCATTGGTTCTATGAGGCCCCACTGCAAAAGAGTTCACACTTGCTTCCATGAGATTCCATTGTCTAACAATGTTCTCCTGTGTTCCCTTAGGCCTGGCTGTGTCAAAATGGACATTTGCTTGCAAGAGCCTTGGAAACTTCCCATTGGCACCTGGGTTTCATAAAGCCCTGCTGTGTTGACAATTTCCTCTTTGTTCCATGAGATTCCACTACTTCTCAATGATACCCTTGGTTCCACGATGGCCCTCTGTATCACAATAGAGTCTTAGTGTCTTGAGATTCCCTTGGGTCACAATGGTCTCCTGTGTTCCATCAGGCCTGGCTGTGTCATAATGAACATTCGTTTCTATGAGCAGGGGCAATGTTCTGGTGGCACCTGTGTTCCATGACGTCCTGCTATCTTACAAGTGACAGTTTGTTCCTTGAGAATCCATGGAGTCACAATGGTCACTTAGGTTCTGTGAGGCTCTGCTGTTTTCACAAATGACACTTGGTTCCACAGGATTCCAGTGCCCCCCAATATTCTCCTGGGTTCCATGAGGCCCTGCTGGGTCACAACAGCCCCTTGCTTGCACAAACCATGGCATGATCCCAGTTCCCCCTGAGTTCCATGTGGCCACGTTGTTTTCACAACTGACACATGGTTCTATGAAATTTCATTGCAACCCAATTTTCTAAATATTTCCATGAGGTACAATGGACATTGGATTTTACATGAGATGGCAATGTCCCAGGGGCAACTGTATCCTATGGGGCCCCATTTTAATAAAGTAAAGCCTTGGATCCCAGAGATTTCATTGCATCACAATGGTCCACTGAGTTACATCAGGCTGTGCTGTGTCACAACAGACACTGAGTTCCACCTGCCTTAGCAATATCCAAGTGGCACGTGTTCCATAAAGCCCTGTTGTGTTTGCAGTTGACACCAGGTTTCCCAAGATTGCATTGCATCACAGTGGTCTCCTGAGTTTCAAGAGGCCCTGCGGTGTCACAATGGACACTTGCTTTAATCAGATTCCTTTGTGATACAGCGGTTTACCAGGTGCATATGCCATGCTGTGCAATAATGGAGCCTTGTTTCTCTTAGGCTTAGACATGTCCCAGGGGCACCTGTGTCACATGAGGCCCATCTTGATCAAAGTAAAGCCTTGGATCCATGAGATTCCGCTGCATGACAATGTTCTCCTTAGTTTCATGGGAGCCTGATGTGTTTATGATTGCTCCTTGGTTCTTGAGATTCCATTGGATCACAGTGGTCTCTTTGGTTCCATAAGGCTGATCTGTGTTTACAATTGACGCTTGGTTCCCCAAGTTTCCATGGTGTCACTGTGCTCTCTGGTTATTCATGAGGCTGTGCTGTGTCACAATGGACACTGAGTTCCACCTGTCCTGGCAATATCCAAGTGGCACATGTGCTCCATAAGGCTCCATTGTGTTTGCAGTTGACTCTTGGTTCCCAGAGATTGCATTGCACCACAGTGGTCTCCTGGGTGCTGTGAAGCCCTGCTGTGTCACAATGGACCCTTGTTTCCATCAGATTCCTTTGTAACACAGTGGCCTCCCATCTGCGATGAGGCCTTGCTATGCAATAGAGGAACCTTGTTAGTACTAGGCCTGGCAATGTCCCAGAGTTACCTTGGTCAATGGGTATATGAGATTCCATTCCCTTGGCCTGGGATATATGAGATTCCCTTGCATTACCATGGTCTGCTGAGTTCCATGAGGCTGCTCTTTGTCACAGTGGACACTGAGTTCTACATGCCCTGGCATTATTCAAGTGGCATCTGTGTTCCATGAGACCCTGCGTTGTTCAAAATAGAAACTTTTTTCCCCAAGACTGCTTGAATCACAGTAGTCTCCAGGGTTTCATGAGACCCTGCTGTAAAAGTTTTGACACTTACTTCGGTGAGATTCCAATGTATAACAATGTTCTACTGTGTTCCATTAGGCTCAGCTGTTTCACAATGGACATTTGCTTGCATGAGCGTTTGAAATGTTGAATCACCCCAAACTGGGCCAAGAGATACTTCCAAGACAAAGTCCATAAAGTGCTTTATTCAGCGTGCCACATGCACGGGGATCATTCCTCCTAACAGTGCACACCCCCGGTACACAGCAGATTACAATCCATAGTTATATTTCATATCGTAGCAGCAGTCCCCAAAAGGGAATAAGGAGCATTGACTCCATGATTGCAGAAGGCTGATCAATAGCTTTAAATACTACACTATATTGTAGTATACCATTAGGAAAAACCCATCGCCCTTGCCAGACAGTCACGACACACACGTGGATCCAATTGGTCAATGAATCCAAAACTCCATCACCAGAGTCCAATTAAGAAATCACCCTTTGGTAAACAAATCTCCATAACCCATTCCACATGTGCACAACAACAGTTGCAGCAAGCAGAGATAAGAATTGTTTCTCATTCTTTTCTCTGAGCTTTCTCACAGCTTCTCACAGCTTCCCAGGAAAATCCTGGGACAGCTATGTCTCTCTCTGTTCAGAGGATATGTGATTACCACGACTTCATAGATATTTATTATTTTCCTTAGAAAAGGTGTGGTTATGCAAAATATTTCTTAAACTCATCATTATCATTAGCATACGTGAAACACAGGCACAGGAGTGCCTCCAGGTCTGGGGAAGTCTCTGCATCTTCCATGGTGGTCCTCTGATAAAGTCTTCATCACCATGCCCTTTTTACCTCTAGGCATCCACAGTCTCTTGCTAGCTGTTTCAGCAATTTTCTCACTGGTTTTTGCAAGCTTTGTACTTCAATTTTTTGCAAGTTTTATTCTCTGTTTCTTTCCTACTTTCTTCTGGGGTTTCTAGCTTGTGGCTAGTATTTGCCAGGTTCTATATTGGTTACAATGTATCATATTCTTGCCCAAGTATGCCTAGGCACGAGGTTTTTAAAGTTTTCATCGTCCCATTGGCACCTAGCTTCCACAAGGCCCTGTTGGGTTAATATTTTACTCTTTGCTCCATGAGATTCCATGGAACAAAGAGTAAATTAATAACACATTGCCTAACAACAGTCTCCTTGGTTCCATGAGGCCTCTCTGTATCACAATGGAGCCTTGATGTCCTGACATTCCATTGCATCACAAAGGTCCCCTGTCTTCCATTAGGCTTGGCTGTGTCATAATCGATATTTGCTTCCATGAGCAGTGCCATGGAGTCACAATGGTCACTCAGTTTCCATGAGGTCCTGCTGTTCTGACAATTGACACTTGGTTCCATGGGATTCCAGCGTCCCACAATTTTCTCCTGGGTTCCAAGAGGACCTGTCACAATGGCTCCTTGCTTCCATGAGCCATGGCATGGTCCCAGTTGAACCTGGGTTCCATGAGGCCACGTTGGGTTCACAACTGACACTTGGTTCCATCAGATTCGATTGAGTCACAACAGTCCCTACGTTTCCCTGAGGCTGTGCTGTGTCACAATGGACATAGGATTCTACAAGGCCTGGCAATGTCCCAGTGGCACCTGTGTCCTAGGAGCCCCTATTTTGCCTAAGCAGACACTTGGATCCATGAGATTTCAGGTTGTCACAATAGTCTGCTGAATTCCATGAGGCTGTGCTGTGCTGTGTCACAATGTACACAAGTCCCTCTTGCTGATGCCTAGGCAAGAAAATAATGCTTGAGCTATGCAAAAGCTGCAGCTATGGAGAAAGTGTAATTACTTTGTAACAGGGTGTTCTGGTTTGAAAGCAAAATCAGTGAGAAGACTCCAAGTCAGAAATACAATTTATTAGGAAAAGGGGAAAAAACCCAAATACATGCAAGAATACAAAAGAAAAACCACTGACAGAGTCAACCTGACAACAGGTTGCTGCTACCACCCTAAGTAGCAGGGTGTCAACAACCTAATACCCTGCTAGTTAGAGTGGTAGCAGCAGTCCAGATGAAGTGATCTTGTTGAAGTGGTGATCCTGTAGAAACCATCTGGTAGCTCTTGTCCTCTGGAAAACCAGTGGGTAAGGGTGGCCGTTCCTCTGGGAATGCAGTGGAAAGACTGCTTGTTGTGTCCCAAAACCCAGAGTATATCCAGGTGGGGATGCTTAGCTCCTCCCCCCTGGGCAGAGCAATGGACTGATATCGTTCTGAGTCATGCTGTGGGTCCCTGATTACCCGTTAAACAGAAATGGCTCCTGGAGGGAATTATCTCTGAGTCATGTGGCAAGACATTGATGGGCCCATTAACAGGAGATAAGAAAAAAAAAAAAAAAAAATGCCCTGTCACCGACATGGTTTATGAAAAATCCTTTACTTAGGATTTTTTCCTCTCCTGAGAGCTGAGAAGCCTCAGGAACAAACTGTAAACAATTCTTATCTGCTGCTGTGGAATGCAACAGGCGAGGTCTGTGATTGGCCCCGTCAGACTGTTTGCAATTAAGAGCCTATCACAGAAAACCTCTCCAGACGTCTCGGGCGGGGAGGACACACATTCTTTTTCTATTCTTAGCATAGCTTGTAGTGAAATCCTTCTCTTTATTCTTTTAGTATAGTTTTTATATCTTATATATCATATAATAATAAATCAAGCCTTCTGATACATGGAGTCAACTTTGTCGTCTCTTCCCTCATCCTGGGACCCCAGAAAACAAGGTAACAATGCCCCTCCTGGTTTCAGCAGCTCTTGAGGATGAGAACAGAATACATTTTTGTATTGTAACCTAGGACACAGTGTATGTGAATGAACAATTTCTGGAAATCAGCAAATTTAGCAGAACAAGCCAACTGCAAATGCTAACCAGTGTCTCTTTGAGCAGACAATCTCATAGAGCATGCACAGAAAACAGAGGTGAAAAATTCAAGCCCGAGGAAGACTTATGAGTCTTCATCCAAAATGACCACCAAGAGGCTAATGACCACCTGTGCAGAAAAAGCACATGTGCTTCAAAGCTTACATATATAATCATGTAACTAGAAAATATGCTGCAATATGAAGGTTAGGAAAGTATAATGTTATCTTTGGGTGACCTTATGATACTGTATACCTCATCATCTGCTTTATCCCCTGGCATGGATCCTGTAACTTTAAGCTGGGTTTGAGAGGAGGAGGGAAGCTGCAGGAATTCTTTTGTCAGTTTATGTTCAAACACAGATACTCCTCTGTTTTTTGTCAGCAGAGTGAGGGAGAGACACATGTTTGCTTTTAGCTAGCTTCTTTTTTGTTAGCTGAGGCAAGAAGTTTTTCCCAGGACTGTGGCTTCTTCTGGAACTGTTCAGCTTAGGTCCAGTCTGAAACACCAGACCTTTGCCAGATGATCCAGTGAGGGATGCTGTAGGGACACTGCATCCTGGCTCTGGACCTCAGGAGAAGCCAAGCAGGACTCTAAATTCCACCAGCTTTCTCCACAGAGAGAAGGTTCAAATAATAACAGTTATTATTATTTTCCCTGTGGTTGCTTGTTCAATAAACAGTTTTAAACAAATAGGTTTTTTCACTTTCCTTCAAGAAATTCCTTTCATTTGATGGGGGGAAGGTGTGCCAAAACCTACCTTTCTTTAGAGGTGATGCCTCTTTCAGGACATTTCCTCCCAATTTGTCTCAAACAGAGACCAAATCTGGCACCCATTGTGGGCCTGGAGAAAGTGGAAAACACTTCCTTTTAAAACCAGAATTACCTTCTGGTTTTAAATACTTTGTATTGGGGTATAGCAGGCAATAGTCACCACGCTGTTTGATGTGATAATGTCTCTCTGGTCCCTAGGCCTGTTTGCTTTTCTGCAGGTAGGGGCAATTTTGTCCTTTGTATGTAACTTTTACAGAGCAAGGATATGAGTCCTGATTGCCACATTGATGTGCGTGGTGGTAATAATTTATAGAAGGTTAACAGAAGTACTGGGAGCTGTTGAAAATTTGTATGGTCTGTTGTTTCTCCATCCCAGTTGCAGTAGCCTGCTGTGGAGGTTTATTAATAATTACACCCATTCTGTTAGGGGAAACATGGAGGATGATGTTTCCCAGCCCTTCATCGCCTTCTTCCCCTTCAAATCTGGTATGTTACCTTTTGAGAATGTTTAATTTCCCCTGGATGTTAAAGATACTACCTTCCTGGTGTTTTATCTGATAGGTTTCCTCTATACTGTCTCTAGAATGAGGGCTGAGATTTCCAGAGGGGCTGACCAGACACCTGCCCCAGGCCTGGAAAATGCTGAGTAGTGTGGGGTATGGGAGGGCATAGGCCAAACCCTGAAGGAATTGTCTGACCCAATAATTGGAACTTTCCCCCTGAACAAATTCAGAACCCAGCTGAGGTAGGGAAATACCTGAAAGAGAAGTGCAGTGACAACTTCAATGAGAAGAAAAGATCATTGAAATATGCTGGGCCCTGGGTGCTATATATCACATATATGTGATATTTGCTGGGCCCCGTCTGCATATCACATGCTGCTAGATAATGTAGGGCAAAAGATACAGCCAGAGGAGCAGGAAGATAAATCAGCAAACACACCAGTCACAGGCTGCAGCTAAACCAGACAGGGAGCCTAAGCCAATGGCAATTGCCCCTGTCCAGAGAAGGAAATCCAAAGTGAAATCCATTTGCCCAGTAGGTGATGACAGGGAGCCAGGACCCGCACAGCCAGCAGAGGACTCAGAACCAGAAATCATTATTGAGTCTCTGTTCACAGAAAACCTTTGCAGCCTAAGAAAGGATTACACCCGATGGTCTGATGAATCTATATCGAGTTGGTTGTTCCACATCTGGGACATTGCAGGCAATAATACAATTCTGGATGGTACTGAAGCAAGGCATTTGGGATCCCTGTCATGTGATGCGGGTATCGACCAAGGGATGGCAAGGAGGCCCAAAGCTCTTAGTGTCTGGATACAGCTCTTTAGAAGTGTGAAGGAAAGTTACCTTTGCCCAGAAGATCTCTGGGTGCAGCAAACCCGTTGGAAGACCATAGAACAAAGGGTTCAGTGCTTGAGAGAACTGAAGGTGGTAGAGATCATTTTCTCAGATGACCAAACAATTAAGAGTCCAGACATGGTAAAATGTACACCAGTGATGTGGCTAGAACTCGGACGACTTGGGTCACAAGAATATGCATCTGCTTTAGCAATGATGAAGAGGAATGAGGGGGATGAGACTGTTATTGCTATAGTGAAAAAGCTCCAGGTATATGCAGATAGCCGGGTGCATGGCCCAACACATGCAAGAATCTCAGCAGTAGTATCAAGTCTGTCAGAGTGCATACAGAAAATAGAAGATAGGACACTAATGCCTTACGTTTTACCTTATATATTTTTCAGATTCTGTACTGCTTTAGTGTGTAGTTCTGAACTTCATATTAAGGGATGGTAAGCTTTCTTCACAGAGCAGCTAGACAAAACAATACCTTTCCTAGCTTGGAACCAAGGACAACTGATCCAAATTTCAGACCCAAGAGCATAAAGAATGAGGACTGAAGAGAGAAAAACAAGAAGGATGGGACTTCCTAATCTAAAGCTATAATTGGACAATTAACTCCAATATGCCCGAACTTATAAATTGAGAGACCTGGTGGCTAGTTGTCCATTTTGTGTCCATTTTGGGTATGAGAGTGGGACAGTGGGAAAAACATGTTGCTCTGGCAGCATGGGTGCATGAGGTGAAAGAGACCAAGATTCAGAGAGGAAGTTCCACCAGAAAGGAAGCTGTAAGAGCTGAAATGAGGGATGTGGGACTCCAGGCAGCTCTCAAAAATGCAGTTTATTCCATCCATGAGGTTACAGCAGTCCAGGGTGGTGGGCGACAGAGCCTGTGCCTACAGTTGTCAGCTCCAGCTGCAGGCAAGCCGGGAGACCCTTTGGTTTTGGTTACATTGCATTATATATTTTTTTTTTTTGCTTAGCATCTTAATACAATAGAACCAATCTATACCTTAACTCTTATCTATAGCCTATCATAACTACTAGAATGACCATATTCATGTTACTGTTCTCCAATCACTAAAAGTCAGTACATTACAGTTTAAGCTGAAAGTTGTTTTTCAGTTTTCTTGCAGTGGAAAATTCGGAGACCTTTTTTCTACTTGCCACATTGGCAGTCTTGTTTGCCTGTGCTATCTTCCTGCTTGGTAAAACATCTTGTTTGAGGTGAGTTTATCCTTTGTTCTAAATCATAAAACCCCTTCTAACTAACACACCCTTTGCCTCATTATCCAGTAAGACTGGCTCAGCAATTCTTTTCTTCTATATCAAAACTTGCTTCCAACTCTATTCCTTCATCAGACTCCACATTCAAATTTTTTTCTGCTAAGCACACATATCTGTGAGACTTTCTTGTCAAACTTTCATCCTTCCCAACAGGAAGCAGCTCCTGTTGCCCGTAGCCAAGCTGCCAGACATAATGGAAAATGTTAGATTATTCCCAGCTTTTACAGAGGTGGGGCAACTGAGAGACATTTTAAAAGATTTTATACCATTATCAGTCTCCTAGAAGGGTGAGACATAAAAGATGTAACATTCAACACCATTTTATCAGGAGCCAACCTATTTCCTGGTTACAATACCTTATAAATGTTTTTCAGCCTGTTAGCTTTTGTCACACAATACTACTAATACTTCTAACACAAATCACCTATTATTTAACCCCATGTGGTTTTGCTACAATGCATCCTTCACAGTTCTAATACTCCAAAATATCTGGTCTTTTTGCAAGGCCATTGTTTGAAACTTGTTTCTAGTTCAATCTCTCTCTCAACAATGTCATCTCTATTCCATGGCCTTCCTAAGGCAGCATGCCTTATCTCTGTGCTTGCATACAGAGGTACAAGACTGTGTGAGCTTTCTGTCAGGTTTTGAGTATCCTTTACAAATCCATTTCTCACAGGAAAATAAGATGAAATGTCCAATCCCCTTGAAGAAACCTCTAGAATGTATGCCCAGGGAGGGAAGGATAGCCAGGACTAGGGGGACCCTGGCTTTGCCTAAGTAGAGGCCATGGAAAACCGCATCTTTTGGACACTGTGGATTCATTGGCCTGGCACATCCGAACCACAAAAATACAAGGCCTTGCTCAACACTGGTGAGTAGGGCTAATCCCATCAAGACATGTAGGGGCAGAACCTTGTTTCTGTTGGTGGGGTGACAGTGGGATCACAGCAATTGACCCTGTTGGAAGCTGGGGTGAGCCTGACTGGAAAAGAGTAAAAGAAACATCCCATTGTGACTGGCCCAGAGGCCCCGTGCATTCTAGGCATAGACTTCCTCTGAAGTGGATATTTCAAAGACCCAGAAAAACTCAGGAGGGCATTTGGGATAGCTGCTGTTGAGACAGAGGGCATTAAGCAAATGAACACCTTGCCTGGACTATCCAAGAACACATCTACAGCATGACTTCTGAAGGGGGATGAGCAAAAAGTGCCAATTGCCACTTCAACAGTGCACCACGGGCAGTACTGAACAAATGGAGATGCTATGACTCCCATCCATAAGATGATCTGGGAGCTGGACAGCCAAGGGTTGGTCAGCAAGGCCCACTCACCCTTCAACAGCCCCATCTGGCCTATAAGCAAATCTGAAGGAGAATGGAGATTGACTATGGACTATTGTGCCTTGAACAAAGTGACTTCATAGTTGAACACTGCTGTGCTGGACATGCTGGAGCTCCAGTAGGAGCTGGAGTCCAAGGCAGTGAAGTGCTATGCCACTATTGATATGACAAAGGCATTTTTCTCCATTCCTCTGACAGCAGAGTTTATCTGTCTATAAACAGATTATTAGTTTGCTGTAATCTGCACAGCTACGCCTGTCTCCCCTAGGAACACACGCCTACAGCCCGCCCGAGTGGATCTGTCTTGGCTGCTACCACAGCCATGCAGAGACCGTCTGGTCCCTGGGCATGCTGCTGTACGTCATGGTCTGTGGGAACCTCCCCTTCAAAGATGACCATGATATCATGCCAGGGCAGCTCTTCTTCTGGCAGCAGGTCTCTCCAGGTTGGTATCCAGCCCCAAAAGGGTGGGCTTTGGCAGATGGAGGTGTCCAGCACGGTGTGGCCCTCATGCAGCTCCATGCAACGTCAGCAAGGAGGCTCCCCAAGGGCTGGCCGCCAGAGGTGGCCCATGCCAATGGGGTCAGCACGGCATGCGCAGCTGAAGGAGGCAGCTGTGTCCCCCCAAGCCGCTCTCCCATGCAGGGCAGAGTTGGTCAGGAGGCCAGTGCAGCCCCGAGCACACGCAGCGTGGTCCAGGCCCCATGGGTGCTGGGGGCAGCTGGACAGGAGCCTTCTGCCAGTGACCAGCCCTTAATACCTTCTCTCCCCAGAGTGCCAGCATCTGATCCACTGGTGTTTGGCCAAGCACCCCGTGGACAGGCTGGAGCTGGAGGAGACCTTGCGCCCCTCTTGGGTGTGGGGCAGGCGTTTTTGATGCCTTGCCAGAGCCTCTGCACCACTAACTTATAGAATCCTGTGGGGGGAAGGGTGCAGGATGTGGAGGTTCAGGGACATCACACAACAACCAATATGATCCAGTGAAGCCAAATTTATTATCCCTAAAAAGACTATTTTAATAATAATTCTCTACTGTCCACGCATCTCTAGCTAATACCTGGTTAGCTAGGCCTAGCTGTTCACGTGTCTAAGATAGGGTGCTGATTGGATCATCTAACTTTTCACGCGTCTGGCTGTGGTTTTCTGTCCCACCCTTAAACTGTCTTTTTTCCTCATTTTCCCAAGCTCACTGACAAACTTGCTGAGTCCAGTTCACTCTTCTTCTTGTATCTTTTTCAAGGATATACCAACCCCATTTTCTGACTATGTCCATTATTGTTTGTGAATGTGTCCATTGTCCATTATTCCAAGCAGGCTGGATTGTGCATCGGCTGAATATGGCCATTGTTTCTCAAAAACTTCTCAATCTACAACAAATCCTCAACAGAATCCCATGCAGGACGGAGGACCCAAGAAATAAAACAACAAACCCATTGCGGGGTGTCAAGTCCGGTCCTTGTCAGCAACTTCAGCTAAAGAAACCTCTTGGATAAAGGGCAAATCAAAGTGCTCCCTTCAGCCTTTGTCAAGCTTTCCACGCCTTTCCTCTAGGATGGTACTTTTGTGTCTTCAAGCACAGGCTGTAGTGCAAGTAGGAGGGGTTTGACCGAGCCAAGAAATGCAACAGTGAAACAACAGCTGCTGTTTGAAAGTGACAGGGGCTTCTTGGCATGTCCCTTGAATTGACACACGGATCTCTATGTGCATTGCAAGAATCCGTGGGTGTGAGGGACAAAGATGACTCCTCTACGAAGCTAGGAGAAAAACCAGAAGAAGCAGAACGTAATTTTAGGTTGAACCCTGATGAACCCTTCCTATTTCTTTCCCTCCCACTGGCACGTCCTTGAAGCCACAAAGGCCACCTTTAAACTGTGTCATCGTTTGGGCCTGGCGCAATGCCAGTGCCCCCACGAGAACACCTCCTTCCCTGGCACCCACTGTGAGATGTGATCAGAGACAGAGCAGAGCAGGCTCTAACTTGAGGTTTAAGGGAAAAAAAAACTTTATTAACCTAAAACTACAAAGGAAAACACTAAGGAAAACACACAAAACACATAGAACCCAAGATGAAAACCTTCTAAATTTCTTCCTCCTCCCCCCACCTAGATTTCCAATTCTATTACCACCAAATCTACCCTTTAGATAATCAGTTCTCAATTCCTCGAGAAGAGAGAAGTCCCTCTTGCACCACAGATTTCCCCAGGAAACAGTCGAAACTTCTCGTGTTTCCATGTCACGTGTGGCACCGCCCGGAGAACATTTTGCCATCGTGACTTCTTCCTTCCATGTCCAGTGCTCTCACCACTGCACATGGATCAGAGCTGCTTCTAGGGTTTTTCCCTTTAAGGATACTTTGTCCAGTTCTAAAAAGAGCACAGTCCCTCTCCTTTTGGGACACCTGTCCCCCCCAAATTTCACCCCCTGGGGCCGAGGGGTCTCTTGAACAGAGATCATCTTCCTCTTCCTCTTCCTCTTCTTCGAAGACGGAGGGCACCACCACCACCCTCCTCGCCCGTCGTCTCTGTTCACACTCCTCCACATCACTGCACTCTCCTGGCTCTGAGCCATCGCCTCCCCCTAGAACGCAGTCTCTGTGTCACAGGAACACAAGGGGTTCTGCTGTGGCTATCCAAGAAAAGTCCAGCCAAAGGCCACTCCATCATCTCCTCCCACCTAGGATTCTTCTCAACGTCCTCTCAATCTCATCAACCTCAGGAGGAATCAGCATTTGCAAGGTTCTCATCTTCCTCGGAGGGGTTAAAAGTCCCAGGCTCTGCCGGTTTACTTCATCAACTCCCACGCCTGGCTGCTCTGCTTGGCACCCCCCCCTTCTCCTTCACGCCGGGCCACTATCACAGGCACCGGCTCTGTCTCTCTCTCCCTCTCTCCGGGGGGGGGGGGTGGAATTGAGGATGGCTGCCCGAAGCCCTTGCAATGTTCTCCTCCACCCTTGGGCCCAGGCCTAGCCTACCTCTCATGGCTCCCCTCCCCCCCCCTGCCCAGCCAAAGGAGCTGGGCAGGGGGGTCTGCTCAGTCTCAAGTGGAACTCCCAAGAGGAAGGTCCCCTGGGAGATCACAGCTTTTAACCCCTGTGTTCTCAGAGGCGTATCCTGCCCTCAGTGGACAAACCAGGTGCCAATATTAAATCTGAACACTGATTGGCTTGCCCACACCATCACAAAAAACTTCATTTCCTTTCAAACCACGACAAACTGATACCCAGACCCTAGGGAAATGACTTCTTTTTCCCTCAGGAAAATGGCATCCGTTTGCAGCTACTCTGCCAGGCCGACAGAGGGCGCCAAGCTGGAAATTGACAAACTTTGCTGGATTTCTCCAAAACAAAAGCTGCCAGTGCTGCGACCTTGCAAGTCCTAAGAGCCCCAAAGGCCAATAAAATGTTACTGAGACCCTGGGGAAATTACTTCTCTTTCCCATGGAAAATGTCCTCCGTTTGCGGCCACTCCACCTGGTCGAAAGGGGGCGCCAAGCTGGAAATTGGCAAACTTTGCTGGATTTCTCCAAAACAAAAGCTGCCAGTGCTGCGACCTTTCAAGTCCTTGAAGCCACAAAGGCCAGCTTTAATCTCATACCCAGGGGAAATGACTTCTTTTTCCCATGGGCAATGGCTTCTATTTGTGGCCTCTCAGCCTGGCCGAAAGAGGGCGCAGAGCCCAAAATTGGCAATTTTTCCTGCATTTCTCCAAAACTGAAGTGGCTAGTGCTGGGATCTTACAAGTCCTTAGACTCCCAAAGGCCAGCTTTGAACTGATACCCAGAACCTGGGGAAATTAGTTCTTTTTCCCTAGGAAAATGGCCTCTGTTTGCAGCCACAAGCCCTTGCCTACAGAGGGCGCCACACTGGATATTGGCAAACTTTGCTGGATTTCTGTAGAATGAAAGCTGCCAGCAAGGAGGACCCTACAAGTCCTTATAGCCACAAAGGCTAGCTTTAAACTGATTCCCAGACCCGGGGGAAATTACTCCTTTTCCTAGGAAAATGGCCTCTGTTTGCGGCCACTCCTCCTGGCCGACAGAGGGCGCCAAGCCCAAAAGTGGCAATTTTTGCTGGATTTCTCCAAAACTAAAGCTGCCAGTACTACGACCTTACAAATCCTTAGAGCCCCAAACGCCACCTTTAATCTGATAACGAGACCCTGGGGAAATTACTTCTTTTTCCCATGGAAAATGCCCTCTGTTTGCGGCCACTCACCTTGGTAGACCGTGTTTTTTTAAATCAACAAATTTGCAAGCTTTGCTGGATTTTTACAAAACTAACTCTGCCAGCAATAAGGCCTCTTCAAGTGCTTCGAGCCTTAAATTCCACCTTTCATCTTATACCCAGACACTGAAGAAATTACTTCTTTCTCCCATGGAAAATGGCCTCTGTTTGTGGCCACTCACACTGGCAAGACTGTGTGTTCCCAAACAACAATTTTGCAAACTTTGCTGGATTTCTCCAAAACTAAAGCTGCCAGCAACTAGGACCCTGCAAGTTCTTTGAGCCCCAAAGGAGTTTGCCACCTTTCATTTCATACACAGACCCTGATGAAATTACTTCTTTTTCCCATGGAAAATGGCCTCTATTTGAGGCCACTAGCCTTGGCCAACAGCACTGTGCCAAGCAAGAAATTTGCAAACTTTGCTGGATTTGTCCAAAACCAAAGCTCCTAGCAACTAGGACCCTGCAAGTCCTTAAAGCCACCCTCTGGCTTATTTAAATTTATGTCTTTTTATTTCACCTCTCCAGCTCTTTGACACCAGCCATCTCTTCTTACGTGAATAGCTTTGGATGTTACTTACATTCCTATAACTTGGTTGAGCCATCTTTAGTTTTTTAAATATCTGTATTTTTTACTTTTTTAACTTGATTTTGTCAGGCAGCAGTTTTAAATGCACAGTTGAAACCTTCTCATGCGTACCACACACCTGGGCATCTTAATAGTTCAGTTGTAGCTTTCTCCAATAAAAAGACAAATTATTCAATAATACATTTTTGTGTTTGATTAAGGGTAACAGATTTTAAAATGAAGACTACCTCTTACACTCAAATAAGAATTAGTGTACTCATCTGACTCTGACTACAGAATTAATGAAAATAACATTTTACTTTAACACAATAAACTTTGCATTAGCAAAGCTACTCTGTTATCTTTCCACCATTTCAGCTGAAGTACAAAAGACTTTTTGTCCCCATTAAGCTTCTATATATAATATGTTTTTTCAAAATTTGCTTTGGTAGGGCATAAACTTTTTGGTGTATATATTAAAAGTAATTCTTTGGGGTTTGTTTTCATACATTAGAGATGATATTTGAGAAACTTATTGTGACTCAGGATTTTCTTGGCAAATTTTAAAACACATTTAGTTATCCGAGATGTGTTGCACCCTTTCACTCTTCATAGTGGAGAAGGTGTGAAAATAAATTATTTATCATAATCCCATTGCACACGTTTAGCAGAGTAGTCTTGTGATTGGTCAGCCAGTTCTGACAAAGTTCTACCAAGTTTGTGGCAGCAGCCCTCTGGCCACAGAGAGAAAACACAATTTTTCCAGGCTTTCCTGGGGAAGGCTGTGAGAAGATCAGAGAAGAGAATGATAAACAATTCTTATCTTTACTTGCTGCACCTGTTGTTATGAACATATAGAATGCATTATAGAGATTTGTTTACCAAGTGTGGTTTCTTAATTAGCCAATGGTGATGGTGTTTGGATTGAAGGACCAGTTAGGTCCAGGTATATCGTAACTGTCTATAACAGCATTGGGTTTCTTAATATGTAATGTAATTGTAATGTAATGTAATTGTAATGTAATGTAATATAAACTGATCAGCCTTTTGCGAATCATTGAGTCAATGCTAATTATTACCTTGCTGGGGGCCTGCAACGACAGTTGGCGACCACGCCTTTTGTGTTACATTGATCACACCTTCATGGAGTTGCAGGATGGGAAGAGATGCCTCTGGATCCTGCCAGGACTCTGCTAGGACTCCGTCGGATCCTCGCTACGATCCGCTGTGTCCACGCAACCCGCTTGTAACCGGACACCTTCTGTTTCCCCAGAAAGGTAACAGTAACCTTTCCCCTCGTCTTCCGGGAGAAGTTCTGTCCCCCAGGACCATGGTTTTGCCCTCATAGCCGAGGAGCTGGGGCGGGAAACAGATTTCCCAAAAATGGCACTGCCTGCAACCTGGAGTGGGCTTGCGGTTGGAAAAAGGTGCCTGCAAAAATTTCTATCCCAGAACATGTAACCCTTACAGTGTGGGAACATATGATTCGTTGTAAGGGGCTTCCTGTGTCAGAAGATCCTCTTTACAGGCTTTTAAGCTGGGCTGAAAATCATGGTTTCCCTGTGGATGTGCAAACCTCACTGGATCCACGGGCCTGGGCCTAACTGGGTTTCTCTCTGTGCGAGGAACTCACGAGGGGAGATGCAAGTGTGCCTTTACTTGAGTACTACCGATTTGGGGGATCCGTTACAGAGCTGGACGCCAAGGGAAAAAGAATCCACCTCAGTAGGCACATCCCAATCAGGCTTGGAGGAGCGCCTCCCCCCGTGCGGGTGGCACATAGGAGTTGGCGAGTCTTTGCCGCGGATGGCACTGCTCCGAGGGCCAAGGCTGACACTCCCTGTTCCACAAACCAGGTGGCCGTGCATGCCGACCCCGCCGAGGCCAGGCGGGGAACAATCCGCTTACGGACAGCCGCCCCTGGTTCCTTCCCCCCGGCACCGTGAAGGGGCGTGGCATCGCCCACAGAGCAGCTCGCTCCGGTTGCCCGGCGCATGCGTAGGAAGGACTGACGCCTTCAGCTGCTCTCCTTCCGCGGTCAGCAATTATCCCGACCGGAACAGCGATCGCTCCTGCCCCTTTGCTTTCACCAGCGCAAACACCTGCAGCCAGTTCATCGGCAGCGGGGCCCGCAGAGCAAGCTGGGGATGTTCCCCCACTGGCTCCGCCACCTCCAGCCAGCCCGGCTCCCATCCGGCACGCGAGCTGCATCGCTGAAGAAGTTCCCAAACCCGCCTCGCCGCTCCCAGCTGGCCCGCTCCCCGCTGCTCCCTTCAGGTTGCCAGGGGATACGGACGGGGACAATGGCGAGCACCAACAGCCTGTCCCTCAGCAGGGGCGTGTCCTTGCAGCTGGGGGCCGGCCCGACCGTACCGCGAAATCTGAAGATCCACATTCCCCTGGGATCATCACCTTCCCTGGGATGGGGGCCCCCTTGCTCTGTGGGGTCCCTGCCATGCCTTGGAGCACTCCATGTGTCCAGCTCTCATTCGCGGGGTGAGAGGAGTGGGGGCCTGAGAGGCTGTGGCTTGGTCCATGTCCAGGTCGGTCGGGGAAAGGGCGGAATGCCGGAGGGATGGCCGAGACATTGGCTGCGTGATGGGGGCGGGTAGTGAAGGAGGAGGCGGGAGTGACCCGCTCATCCTAGTGTTGCAGTGAGTTATTCTAATATTCAAATAAGAATAGCAAAATTATGTATTAGACGTAGTTATGCTAAAAATTGTAACCTAAGTAAGCTCTTAGCATGATATATGAGAACAAAAGACCAGTGTTGCAAGAAATCAGTAGAGCATGATTATCTAAAGAATGTGCAGTAGAAGAAGAAATTGTCGTCTACATGATGTATGTCCATAAGGAATGTTCTGTTAGAGATACAATGTAACCGTTAGTCAAGGACCAGCTTAGAGATGTCACGTAGAACAAATAAAGCAAAGAGATCAAAAAGATGAAGTAATCGTATAAACAAAAAGGTATATAAATCTTGTAATTTTGTCTGGAGCCCGGGACTCTGATTTTGGGACGTTAGTCTGCGAAGACCCCCAGGGCCCTCAATAAAGCACCGCATAAAACAACTTTGTTGTTTTGTGTTTTACTCTCTTTGGATACGGGCAGCAGTTTTCTGGCGACCGCGGCAGGACTCCGAAGGTGGCTGGGGCGGTTCACGTCCTGATCCACTCCACGCCGGCACCGAGTGATTCTCGGGGAGTCATCGGTTCGTGCCCGACCCCCGCGCCTGTCGGACGACTGTGAGGAGGTAAGCCCGAAGGTGCTTTATTTCTGGTATTGGTTCTTGGGTGCCTGTCCGTAAGACGAGGTGGCAATCCTCGCAGGATTGGGCTAAAGACGTCTTAGTGGAAAAGCCTAGGCGCCGGCTGTAAGACGCGGCGAAAGCTTCGCTTGTCCGGCACTTGCCCCTCGCGGCGACGAGTAGTGGCAAGATTGGTTGGGTTGGTCTGTTCTATTTCTCTCTTTGAAAATTTCTTTTTGTATTCTCTGTTTTATTTCGCTGTGGTAAAATTGTATTTGGTTGGTCTGTTCTATTTCTCTCTGAAAATCTCTTTTTGTATTCTTTGTTTTATTTTGCTGTGGTAAAATTGTATTGTGATATGATGCCTTTTAAAACGTTTAAAGCACTTGTCCAATCCAATGAGATAGTGCCGGGGAATACCCCACTGGGTTGTTTGGTAGGGAGATGGAAATCAGAAAGCTTTGATCAAGACAGATTACGGAAAGGAAAAATGATTGATTTTTGTAATCACTTGTGGCCCTTGTATGCCTCTGAGGGAGGGCCAGAATGGCCTTTAAATGGCACAATAGATCACACTGTGATAACTCCCCTAATGCAGTATTTAAGGAGGAATGAGAAGTGGGAGGAAATACCATATCTGGATTTGTTTTACTATTTGGGACAAAAGACAGAATGGCAGAAGGAATGTGGTATTATGATGTTAAAAGTCCAAAATGATGAGGAGAAAGACTGTCTGGAATGTGAGAAACGGAATGTGTATGTGAGCTGTGCAGTTAAAGCCAACTGAGAAGAGGAGGATATGTCACTGTATGTTGCAGCCTCCACGCTACCTTTAGAACCAGAGAAAAAGGAAGGGATAGAGATTAGTAAGAAGGATTATGAGGATTTGGATGGGGATGATGAGGATGAGGGGGATGATGATACCGAATCTTTGGAGACCCCAGGAGTCTCATGGGCAAAGGTTACCCTTCGTCCCCAAACCCCTTCCCTCGGTAGTTCCCGTAGTGTTCAAAGAACTCCACTCGCAGCTTGCACGCGACAGGGGAGACAGAATCAGGGGAAACCACACATGATTGCGCCGCTGAGAGAGGCAGTAGGGCCCCAAGGGTGGTAATAAAAGTACCTTTCTCCCCGAGTGATTTAGTGATTTGGAAACAGTCAGCGGGAAGCTACCGGGAGGATCCAGAGAGAACTGCGCGGGTGATAAAAATGGTTATTAAAACACAAAATCCTGGTTGGAACGATTTGCAGGTGTTGTTAGATACTCTGATGGATTCAACTGAAAAGGACATGGTGATGTGTGCTGCTAAGGAAAAGGCTAGGGAAGATATACGGGCACAGAGGCTGGCAGGAGTTACGGTGGGAGAAATCGTGCCTACCGATGACCCGGGGTAGGATCCAAATAGTATTGAGGGGCATCGGAGGTTGAAAAAGTTCCAGGAACTGTTGTTAGAGGGAGTAAGAACGGGAATGCCTAAAACATTAAATTGGTCTAAGCTGTATGCGGTAAAACAGGAAAAGAGTGAATCCCCGTCAGCATTTTTGGAAAGGCTGAAGGAAGCGGCAAGGAAATACACTAGTTTGGATGTTGAAAAGGAAGAAGGGCAGTTACAGATAGCCTTGTTGTTTACGGGTCAGTCACAGGATGATATTCGGAGAAAGCTGCAGAAATTGGAGGGGGAGGATACCCGGAGGCTAGATAAACTTTTAGAGACTGCTTGGAAGGTGTATAATAATAGGGAAAAGGAGACAGCAAAGAGACAACAGGCCAGTATTTTGGCAGTAATGCAGCAGCAGGCTGGAGGACAAAGGGGCAGAGGACGGGGAGGCAGAGGACGTGGACGTGGTGGTTTTTGCAGAGGCAGGGGATTCTTTCTGAATGCAGGGACAAATATGGGGGGTTTTGGCAACGGGTTTACTCAAGGAGGATAAAGCTCAAATCAGTGTGCATTTTGTAAACAGATTGGACATTGGAAAAATGAATGCCCTGTAAGGAATGGAATGGGGGGAGGTGGAAATGGGAGTGGAATCGGGAGCCCTATGGGAACTTACCCAATAGCACCACCAGATGTCGCCCAAGCCCAGGCAATGATGCTGGGAAATTGTCAATATCAGAGCTGACTAGACCGGGACCTCAAGGTAAGGATAGAGATAGGGGGGTACAGAACAGGAGTTTATGGTAGATACAGGGGCTACTTATTCAGTATTAAATAAACGTCTAGGACCAATTAGTGACACTACCATACAAGTGGTCGGAGCTATGGGACAACTTGAGGAGAGACCCTTTCTGAAGCCCCTCAGTTTAAGGTTTGGTGGGAAGGAACTGGATCATCAATTTTTATATATGCCAAATTGTCCAAAACCGTTATTTGGTCGGGACTTATTATCCCTACTCAATGCAAAAATTATTTTCGAAGATGGGAGAGCTAAATTGGAAATTCCACATGAAGAAATTGGGAAAATTTTCATATTAAAAGAAGCCGATCCAGTGCCAATCCCGCCCGAAGCAGAACAGGCAGTAGTCCCTTGGGTTTGGGAAACAGGAGTACCAGGGAAGTCCAAAGCAGCCCAACCCATAGTGGTGGAATTAAAAGAAGGAGCACAACCAGTTAGAATTAAACAATATCCCATTAAGACAGAGGCAAAGCAGGGGGTGGCTCCCACAATAGCTCAATTTATTACTTTAGGGTTATTACAAGAATGTGAATCGGAATACAATACCCCTATATTCCCGGTGCGTAAGCCAAATGGTAAGTACAGGCTAGTACAGGATTTAAGGGCAATTAACAAAATAGTTAAGGACATCCACCCAGTGGTTGCTAATCCTTATACTTTGTTAACATCTGTGTCAGAACGCTTTAAATGGTTTACTGTGATTGATTTGAAAGATGCCTTCTTCTGCATCCCACTGGCCGCGGAAAGCATGAAGTACTTTGCCTTTGAATGGGAAGACCCTAACACAGGACGGAAGAAGCAGCTGACATGGACACGTTTACCCCAGGGATTCAGCAACAGCCCCACAATCTTTGGCAATCAGTTGGCCAAGGAACTGGAGGAATGGAGGACCACCCAGGTGAAAGAACCACCGTCTAGGTATGTACTCTTGCAATATGTGGATGATATCCTGCTAGCTACTGAAGAAAGAGGGGTATGCCTGACGCTAACAATTGCACTGTTAAACATGTTGGGACAGTCTGGTTACCGAGTATCGAAAGAAAAGGCACAACTCATTCAGGAAAAGGTGCTGTATTTGGGTTGTGAGCTGAGCCAAGGACAGCGTAAACTGGGGACAAATCGTGTGGAGGCGATCTGTTCTATACCCCTCCCTAGAAATCATCAGGAATTAAGGTCCTTTTTGGGCATGGTGGGATGGTGTAGATTATGGATCTTAAATTTTGGACTGCTTGCAAAACCATTGTATGAAGCTCTGAAAGAGCCCAAGCTAGAATGGAATACTGCTAGAGAAAAAGGCATTCCAGGAGTTAAAGCAAGCTCTAAAAGAAGCCCCTGCTTTGGGCCTGCCGGACCTGAATAAAGATTTTCAACTTTATGTGAATGAGAGACAGCAGTTGGCATTGGGGGTACTTACCCAACGATTGGGGTCCTGGAAAAGGCCAGTGGGTTATTTCTCCAAACAATTGGACACTGTCAGTATGGGGTGGCCGTCATGCTTGCGGGCCGTAGCGGCCACTGTCATACTGATACAGGAGGCTCGAAAATTAACATTGGGAAGGAAAATAGAAGTGTTCGTTCCCCACATGGTATTGACAGTGTTGGAACAGAAAGGGGGACATTGGTTATCATCTAGCAGAATGCTACAATACCAGGCCATTTTGAGGGAACAAGATGATGTGGAACTGAAAACAACTAACCATATCAACCCAGCTGAGTTTCTCCGCAGTGAAACAGCAGAAGGGGAATTAGCCCATGACTGCATGGAAATAATTGAGCAGGTGTACTCCAGCCGGATGGATCTGAAGGACACACCAATGGAAGATCCCGACTGGGAGTTGTTCACAGATGGATCAAGCTTCGTGGAAAGTGGGACCAGGTATGCCGGGTACTCTGTTGTCTCCACAACCCAAGTTATAGAAGCCAAAGCATTACCTCCAGGAACCTCGGCCCAGAAAGCGGAGGTCATAGGCCTTACAAGGGCACTGGTACTCAGCGCTGGAAAGAAGGTAAACATTTGGACTGATTCTAAATATGCTTTCGGGGTAGTACACATACATGGAGCTTTATGGAAAGAGAGGGGATTACTTAGTGCACAAGGAACTATGATCAAACATCACACAGAAGTTTTAGCCTTACTAGAAGCAGTCCACAAGCCAGAAAAGGTGGCCGTCATGCATGTACGTGGGCATCAGAAAGAAGAAGGAAAAATTTTCCAAGGAAATCGCCTGGCAGATTCGGCTGCCAAGGAGGCTGCACGGCTGGTATGGACCCAGATGGCTTTGATCCCTACAAAGGTAACCCCTATTTCTCCTTACTTAAACAAACCACCACACTACTCATCAGAGGATGAGAAGCTGGCCAAATTGTTGAGGGCACAGAAAAACGCAACTGGATGGTACGTCACAACTACAGGACAAGTGGTGGTCCCAAAACAAATAATGAATGCAATCCTTGTTACAGAGCACAATAAGTGTCATTGGGGAGCAGAAGTATTGGTAAAATTTTTGAAAAAGGAGATGGTTTCTAACCAGATGTTAACAATGGCAAAGCGGGTGAATGCAATGTGTCCGGTGTGTCTGAAAAATAACCCCATAGTTAGGAAGCAAATCCAGCTAGGTAGGCTTCAAACTGGGGCAGAGCCAGGAGATTATTGGCAGTTAGATTTTTCAGAATTACCGAGGGTTCAGGGGTACAAGTATGTGTTGGTGTATGTGTGTACTTTCTCAGGATGGCCAGAGGCCTTTCCCTGTCGTACCAATCAGGCTAAGGAAGTAATCAGGACTCTATTAAAAGAGATCATTCCGAGATTTGGGGTACCATTGGGATTGTCGTCAGACCGGGGACCACATTTTATTGCTAACATTGTACAGGAGGTGGCTAGAATGCTTGATATCACTTGGAATCTACACACTCCCTGGAGACCTCAGTCGAGTGGTCAGGTTGAGAGAATGAATCAAACACTGAAAAATCAAATAAAGAAAATCTGTCAAGAAGCCAAATTGCAGTGGCCGCAGGCTTTACCGTTAGCTTTGCTCAGAATTAGGATAAAGCCTAGAGAAAGGGTGGGAGTCAGCCCTTTCGAAATTCTGTACGGGAAACCGTATCATGCAACTACATTGAGGGGCGACCCACATGTGTCCGGAGATCAGGTGATTTTCAATTATGTTCTATCCCTTCACAGAGTTCTCAGCGCCTCTGCGTGGAGCATTGCAGTGGAATCGACCACTGCCACTGGAAAATCCTGTACATGACATACAACCAGGAGACCAGGTGTACATAAAGAACTGGCAAACTGATCCCCTGAGGGAAGCATGGGATGGTCCGCATCAGGTGATATTGACAACCTTTACAGCTGTTAAAGTAGCAGGGATCGACTCGTGGATTCACTACACCAGAGTCAAGAAAGTTCCTGCACAATGGGAGACACAAGTATTATCCCCAACTCGGATGATAATCCGAGCAGAAGAACCACATTGTTAATTATTGTATTTCTGATAGTAATAAGATGTCCTTCTGTTAATGGTTTTGTTGTTGTATCAGTCCCTGAACCAGTTGTAGGAGCACTGGAGGGAATGAATGTCAACTTAACTTGTGTTTTTACAGATGACCAGAGAGCTGGAGCCAGGGAGGTGACCGTATATTGGAAAAGAGGGAACGGGAACCGTGCCGAAAATCACAATGCTGTCACAACTTGGGATAAGGATGCACAAATTGGTAATTCAATCATCACTTTAAGAAACATAACTGCGGGGGGACTCAGACTTGTTTGGTCAGGATCCGATGGAGCTTAGATTACAAATACATACAGTTAAGGGTTGGGAATTGGGAGAGAAATGATACTGGGATAATCATAACTCCTTCCACTGCTGATGTTGATATGTGGGATGGACCTCCTTTGCGAGTTAATTGTTCTTTCACCACCCAGGATTCTTGTGGTACTATTTATTCAGTCACATGGTGGAAATGGAATAGTGCAGGATTGTGGGACAAACCAAAGGGTTGAAGCAATGCATAGGTTACAGATCAGGGAGGTATGGGATGGTACAATGAGACACAACCACGATTGGGAGAATCAGAATCAGAAGGAAAATACATTTGTATAGTGGTTTGTGGGATGCAATCCTCATATGGAAAGAGAGAAGTTAAAGGAAGAGCACACCTGGGAGAGAGAATGAGACCATCACATTGGGTATATCGAGCAGTGGCAGGATCCCCAGTGATATTGATGTGTGAATTAGATTTGGGAATGGCATTTTCCGAATTTGGATGGTGGTTTGGGGGAAGTAATCTTCTCCAAACAGCTAAATACCAGAGGGAAAAGAGACTAGGGAATACAGTAACTTTAGTCGTTCAAGATTTGCAATCCTCAGACAAGGGTATGTACTGGTGTTGGGTGGCTCAGGATGCTTGGTGGATACACGCTAGAACCACAGTTTCGCTGACGAAAGGAAGGGTGTTTAATCGGAGAATTAGAGAGTTGAGAAATAACTTCCAAAGGGGGGAAGAGCAAGAAAATTTAGTAGTTGGGTTAATCAGAGATTTTGGGGTAGTACAGAATGTTTCAAAAATTACGGCTTGCCTGCCACTACCACAAGCTGCAGGAGAGCCCATTCCGTGGGGAATAATCCCGATTGGACCCCTACCAAGAATGGAGAGAAATACCACTCAGATATGTCGCAGTGAATTGAAACAGTGGGTGGAAATGGAACATAAAATTGTAGGCAGTCGGGAGTCCTGGTCCATTCCTGGGAGCAGGGATGATTGTCAAAAACTACCTAGTTATCGAGTTGCCAAAATAAGACGATTTAAAAGTGTGGGGCGGTGCAGCTATGATGAGGTCTGTAGAGCGAGTGCTCCTAAGACTGTTTGGTATAACGAAATAGTATGTCAGAATGTTTCTCAGAATATTTCATTAGAGGAAGAATGGAAGACAATATGGGGGCCCAGTCTTTTAGAGACCTATAGCTACCTAGGATTGGTAAAGTGGTGTATCCAGTGGATAGGAAGTAAGAACCAAACCCATCGCTCAGTCACAGCAGCGGTGACAGCACACTGGGAGCTTAGGAAGCAGAAAGAGAATTGGAATTGCACACAGGTGTATACCTGTGACACCCCGGAAAATGACATTGGACTAATTCCAGTGAGAGTACTACTTAAGTGGGGATGTGAATGCCGGGGGTACAATCACTCAATAAACGGGAATATACTTAACCAAAATCAAGTAAATTGTAGATCAACCACAATTCGCAGCCCCGGTAATTTAGTTTGGGTAATGGGACACGGACAGTGGACTACACATCTCCCCATTGATGGGCCAGTTACACAAATCACACTTGGGATTCCTACCTTATGTCCATTTTGGAGACAATCAAGCTTGAGTGAGAGAAATAACAGACAAAAGAGAGATGTGAGTCCTGAAGATGAGTGGCACGAACCAGATAGTGGTGTTAAATTTGGATGGGCCCTGGAATCATTCTTTGCACCTATTGCAGCATATCGAAATATGAACATGATTTATAGATTGATGAGTCAGACCGAGAGATTGGCAGCGGCCACCAAAAAGGGATTTAAATATTTAAATTTGCAATTGCAAGCCACTACAAGGATGACTTTGCAGAACAGAATGGCGTTAGATATGCTGTTACTAAAAGAACATGGGGTTTGTGGTTACTTGAACAAGAAAATAGATCATTGCTGCATCCATATCCCAAATGTGGCCATTGAAGTAAAAAAAGATATTTTACAATTAGAAAATATAGAGGAAAAGACCAAAGAATTAGAAAAATAGACAGAACACAATTGGATTAGGGCATTGTTTGATTCCTTAGGGCTCCAAGTCTCTGGTTGGATATCGTCGGCAATTCAACATATATTGATGTTTTTGATATTAATACTAATCATTTTTGGAGTATACAGATGTATCGTAGGTATGATTAGACGAGAGCGTATGCACACTTGACGACTGATGAATGCAATGACTCAA
Source organism: Serinus canaria (assembly GCF_022539315.1). Lineage (NCBI taxonomy): Eukaryota > Metazoa > Chordata > Aves > Passeriformes > Fringillidae > Serinus > Serinus canaria. The sequence continues at coordinate 18,445,432 of NC_066324.1, forward strand.
ATTCCAGCAACACCACCGCCCCCGTACAAAGAGAACAGACATGCAAATGAAGCTGAAATAAAGACTTGAGCATTCCTGCAAATCTAAGATTGAGAAATGCTCAAAAGGGGGAACTTGTTGCAGTGAGTTATTCTAATATTCAAATAAGAATAGCAAAATTATGTATTAGACGTAGTTATGCTAAAAATTGTAACCTAAGTAAGCTCTTAGCATGATATATGAGAACAAAAGACCAGTGTTGCAAGAAATCAGTAGAGCATGATTATCTAAAGAATGTGCAGTAGAAGACGAAATTGTTGTCTACATGATGTATGTCCGTAAGGAAAGTTCTGTTGGAGATACAATGTAACCGTTAGTCAAGGACCAGCTTAGAGATGTCACGTAGAACAAATAAAGCAAAGAGATCAAAAAGATGAAGTAATCGTATAAACAAAAAGGTATATAAATCTTGTAATTTTGTCTGGAGCCCAGGACTCTGATTTTGGGATGTTAGTCCGCGGAGACCCCCAGGGCCCTCAATAAAGCACCGCATAAAACAACTTTGTTGTTTTGTGTTTTACTCGCTTTGGATATGGGCAACACTAGGATGGGCACGGGCTGTCCCAGGGACCCCAGATCCAGGGGCCCCAAATGACCCCAGTGAAAAGCTGGGGGAAGGGAACAAGCCACATGAATCTGGGCTCAGCAGTGATGGAGTCGCCGCCTCGCCCGCCAGGGCTGGGTCTCTCGGCCGCCACTGCTGGCTTTCTCAGAGGGAAAAAAAAAAAAGAAAAGAGGGGGAAATAGCTACCGTCTTCACTGACAGCTCAAAATGCTGGAAGGCTACGAGTCAGGCTCGGCCCAGTTCATTGAATTAAAGGCTGTGGCCAGGCCATTCCAGAGATTTCTTACATACCTCTGAATTTGATTAACAGTTTTACATAGAAAATGTAATCCTGCAAACTCTCCAATTAGAGCTTGGGCTGTGGCCAGGCCCTGACTCTACATGTATGGGATGACTGACAATCAACACAGATGTTTTCTACATCCAAAGGATTCAAATCATTTTGGCTTGGCAATTTGCTCACATGTATCTGACAGCTGAGCCTATTTTTAAAGGGAGTTTGGAAAATCACAATCCAGATATTATTTCAATTCTCTGCTGATTTGAGGTTTATAAGCTGTTGCAGACTCTGGGATGACAGTCAGCGCTATAATGCCTAAAAGCTATATAATGTCACATGTGTTATTGATTATATGCATTATTGGAATGATTCCTAATTGTTGCCAATTTCTTCTTCATTGCATGGTTTTGCACTGACACTTCCTCATACGCATAACCAAAACACACCCATGTTTGGGAACATATGGAAGCAATTTTTCAGCAAAGTTTTGTCATCATCATAGTATGATGTCCCTATTAACCTTCTTCAGCTATTCTCTGTTTCAGGACCAAGAAGAACATTCAGGGATGTCAAAGATCAACATCTCTAGCTAATGGACCTTCTCCTGAAATTCAGCTTTTTGGACTTTAAAACAATGATAGTTTGTTGCATTCTCCAAAGAGACATTGCTATTTGGTTTTCTCATATTGTAAACCCTGTCTTAGTGATATGATAGAAATAGTTATTCTGCAGGTAGAGAATCTCCCTGACCATTCTAAGTCAGCATCTGATTGAGGTTCTGATTGTCAACCAGCAAATTGCTAATGGAACCTCTGGAGCTGTGTTTGTTCTCCTTCCTTCACAGGGCCCTGCAGAGGACTACAAACGCTGCCTTTCTCTTTAAACACAAAAGGGTGAACTGTGGCAGCAGCTCTCTGGCCACAGAGAGAAACCACAACTTTCCCAGGCTTTCCTGAGGAAGGGTATGAGAAGATCAGAGAAGAGAATGATAAACAATTCTTATTTTCACTTGCTGCACCTGTTGTTGTGAACACGTGGAGTGGGTTATGGAGATTTGTTTACCAAAGTGTGGTTTCTTAATTAGCCAATGGTGATGGTGTTTGGATTGGAAGACCAATTAGGTCCAGATGTATTGTTACTGTCTATAAAATCAACGGGAGAATAGAATAGAATAGAATAGAATAGAATAGAATAGAATAGAATAGAATAGAATAGAATAGAATAGAATAGAATAGAATAGAATAGAATAGAATAGAATAGAATAGAATAATCAGCCTTCTGAAAATCATGGAGTCAGTGCTAATTATTGCCCAGCTGGGGGCCTGTGGTGACACCAAGTTGACTTCAAATTTTCTTAACTTATATAAACTGACAGCCTGTCCTGGACTAAATTCTCCTTTCTGAACTGAAGAAGACAACCTGGTAGCTGCAGTTTTGATAACCTCTTCTGAGAGGAGGAATTCTTGCTTGAACGAGGAAGTAGAAGAGTCAGTAAAGCATCTCTGTGAGGATATTGGTATTTAGTGACAGGAAGTGAATATTCTGAGATTACACAGTCATGCTGTGTGGGTGTCATCACACAGAGGAAATGGAAGGAGAGTTTTGCATCCCTTGTGGCATCTTATTCTTCCACTTCACTGTCTCAAAGTTATTTAGGCTTCATTTCTGCTATTGGAGTCTCAGAAATGGGTCATTCCATTTAAGAAAGAAGGGAATTGATATTTTTGAACTTGGTTTAATTTATTATGGTAGCATGTTAGCTACATCTGTCTTCCTGATCATGCCTGATTCTTTTTCCTGGACATACTATGCATGTAAGAGTGACAAAAGAAATCTGCTGGAAACTATTTTAACAAAATGCAATCCTTCAATAGGTTTATTAAATGACAGTGGCTAGAGAGACCAGAAAACATATTAGATTCTTTCAGCTTAAGGACCACTGGCAGTGCAAACTTATAGTACAATATTACAGAAAAACAATATTTCCCATATGCTTACATTTTCAAAGGCAGCGTGGCTTTTACAGGAGGCCTCTGTTATAGATGAGTAATGCTCACAATTAAGCTCTCACAAAAAAGCTCTCACAATTAAGGGATGAATACTGTGTGTATGTTAAGAGAAGCTTTACTGATGTATAGTTATGTTATTGTGTTTTGTTGTTTAGGCGTCCTCTGTTCTTCCCACAGTTTCCTTTCTTTCCCCTCTGTATTGTTGCCACCAGACAGCCCGGGCTGCCAGACATGTGAAGGGAAGGTGTGCGCACGGGCCCTTTGCATAGGGCAGCTGAGAATGGGAAAAGCTTGGCGCTGGAGGGGTGAAGCATGACAACACCTGACTGCCAATCAAGTTGGAAGAAAGCAGTTTCCACTAATGGAATGGAGAGAAAGAGTTAACGGACGGACCTTGGGAGGGGTCAGGGTTGCCTGATGCAACCCACCAGGGCATAAAAGGCAGAGCAGCCATTTTATAGAGGAGCACATGCTGGTTAATCATATGCTCCCAGTGTGCTGTTATTTTTCCTTATTCAGTCTTTTTTTGTGTTTTGTCAAGATTTGATAAACCTTTGAAATTTTACAGTGAGAGGTCATTTCTCACACCTCTACGCAACTAGAGAGTGTTATAAGCAGGAGCATCAGGAATATGATTTATGTGAATTCCTCTTCAGTTTGTTCTTTTGCTTAGGAAACAATTCTGAAGGAGACATTTTCTGCCCAATGTTTAATATGTTTAATATGTTTGCTGGTACTCTGAGATTTTTCCTTACAGTAAGCATGTAGTGCTTGGCTGAGGTTTTTATGCTTTTTTTTACAGGTATCAAGGATGCTACACACAAAAGAGAGTGGTTGATGGATGTTACCTCTAATCAGCTGAGGTAAAGGTCAAAATACACAATAAAATGTTACTGTTCTAGAAGAAACAAGAGAAGCAAAGACAAAGACATAGCAAAAAAATTATTATGCAATTTTGTCTTTAAACACTTTTATTCAAAGAGTAAGTTATGTTCCCTGTAGCACACAAATGCTGCTTTTTAAGTAATTTCAAACATTTCAACAAGATTATCTCTATGTGCTTATTTATGTGAGATAAAAAAGCTGGCATATGCAGTGTACTCGATTGTAAGATTGTGCTCCTAAATTTCATGTACAGTTAGAATTAATAAGTTATTTCTCCTTGCACTGAAAAGCCTGCTTATGATATCACATGGTTTATTTGGGAATGGAAGAGGAAGAGTCTAAAACACTCTATGCTGAAACAGTCTGAATCTGCCATCTTGAAAGGAGAAAACATGTATGATAAGAGTTTATTTCTTTAAGGTAACATATTTGGTGGTGCTGCAATGGCATACAAAAGGTATCTAAGTATAAAGTTCAGACTGAAATTTCCCCAGCAGTGTTTAGCAGCATTCAAACCTGAAGTTATTTTAGGTGTAATCCTGTGTCTGTTACTTCCTTTGTGCGTACTGAAGTATAAGCATTTAAGATCTGTACAGTAGATGTCAGACTTAAGAGGAATTTTGTATGCATCAGGGTAGGGTGAATATACCCTGCTCTTCCTGAAATCAATGACTTTCCACATTGTCTGCAATGGAATCAGGTTTATGCTTCCCACTTCCAAAAATGCATAATCAAACTCCAAGTATCTAGCTTATGAGGTTTGAAAAGATAATTCAGATTTCTTTCTAAGAATTAGATTACTAAGAGAAGTAAATTGTAAAAAAAGTTTACTGTGTAAATGCAGCTGTAATATATACAGTAAAATCTATCAGGACAAGTCTGCTTAAAAGCAGCAGCAACTACATTATCTTCACATCATTTATACACTATAAATAAGAGCAGAATAATAAGACAATCTTCTTCTCTAATTCCTGTGACAGTGAGGGCCTGACCTCCTTAACAGATTTGTGGGGCTGTGTAATAGCTGGAAAGCGAGCTGTTCCCCTAGTAGTGTTTTTTCAGCACTGAGTTCCTGGGCTTGAACCCCATTAATAATCCATGTGGCTTTCATTGCATTTACACTTGTCTTTTCCTCAAATATTACAATTCCATTGGTAAATACACTGACATCATATCCTGCACTTCTCAAAACTGTATCTGCTGAACGACCCAGTTTAAATACTGGTGTCAAATACAGTTTGCCCTTTATTTTGTTCATATTCATGCTGCTAAAACCAATGCCCTGTTTTAGCAGGGAAGAGTTCTTGTAGCTTGATGAGTGTCTGCAGATTTGAATACCTATGGGAAAGCCTGTGCAAACAAACCATAAAACTGGAGTTTAGGATTAACTGTAAAATCAGATAAAACAGCCAGACTCAGTAAGCAGCAGACATGAAAAGAATGTGTCGAGGAATTCAACTCAGGGGAATTCATTGATCATATCTCTTTGGAAAACAAGACAACAAGGGCTACAGAAAATTTTTAGCTGGTATGTGTTTTTAGAACTCTCTTGAGGGTTGTCATTAGCCAAGAACAAGTGATGTGTTTCACTAATTCAAAATAAAATCAGTGCTATGAATCAAAAGGGGCTTTTGTGACAGAGCAGGGCATCAAATTTTGGAGATGTCTTCTTTCTCCTTGTACATGCCTGATTTCTAGATGACTCCTCTGTTGTCTCCACCTCCTTTTTTGCAGCTAAAATAAAACAAATTTATTAAATAACTGTAATGGCAATGAACAAAAAGCACAATTAGCTACTTAAAGTTGTCCATTATGCATGTATGAGATTATTTTTCTCTGTACTAGTGCAAATGTCACATAGCTTATTGTTTCAAATATTTCAGGAGACCACATTTTGTATGCAAGGTCAATGCTGAATGCAAAGGAAATCAGGCTGTAGCAAAATTTGTAATTTTAGATTATTTTTTTTTCCCAGGATTTGGCTTTGCTGGCAAACAGTGGCTTAATGACCTTTTGGCAGTATGTATTTCTTCATCTAAAATGTTGTGATCTTTGGGAGAGGTTTTCCTAAAATTCCATTCTCCTTGTTTCACATACTGTTCTAGGAAAAAAATTGAAGGAGCCAAAAAGCAATTAGGAGCAGCAGTGCTTGCAAAAAGAACAAGCAAAGTACAAATGTGAAATAGAAAAACTGAGTAAAATGTGAAATAGAAAAACTGATCTTTTATTGATCCAGCCTCATATCACACAAGGAAATAATGTCACAGTAATAAAAACAAATCATAGTTTGTAGGAAGAGATCACATCTTCTGAAAGATCGAACTTTATCACTATAAAAAAGGTGCAAATTTTTGGACATGCTAGCACTTCTCTGTGTCAGAGGGAAAATATGGCTTGAATTTTTTTGTGATATGATAGCCAGATATCTTACCTTTTCTTCTTTAGCAACCAGAACGCTACTGCAAGAATGATGAGAACTCCCAGAATGCAGACGGTCCCAACAGATACCACAAAACCTAGGAAAAGAGGGAAAACATGCACAAGTGTTAATACCGTTGCCTTGAGTGAGTGGACAAGGTGAGTCTCTGATCTGTCGTAATGTCTGCATTCTGCATCTGCAACCTTTCTACAGCCTTGTCACACCACTTTGTGACTATGAATGGGCAACTTTGCACACATGTTCTCTGTAAATTCCCAGTCCCACAGCCTGCTCCACAGTTCACAGTGCTGTGACATGATACACATGTTGAAGTCACAATGCCAATGTGGAGGCCCTGGTACAGCAGGTCATAGCAGGAGTATGATTTTTATGCTATAATAAATCAGAACTCATAAAGAAACCCAAAGAATTAAACCCAGGCAATCAATGACGTTAAATTCAATCCCTTTTGTTCTCTCACAGAGAACACCACTGACTGTGGACAGCTGAAGAATGATTTTCTTTGCTGTTGAGAACATTGCTTAAAGGCATCAAAGAAAGTAAAAATGAATTCAGGATATTGGTATGAAAAACTGGGTGATCTCTTGTTTGCATAAAGATTTAAAAATTATCATAATGCTGTATTTCTTAGTAAGCTTCGTGTACACTTTTGGGAATTAAAATATTTTGGCTTCCACAAAGATCCCGGAGGTGAGCTCCCTTTTCTTAGCTGCATTTTCTTAATTTATTTACACATTTTTAAAAATGTTTTTTCAAATGATTCGTTCTCACTAAGTAACATCAGAGCACTTTCAGAGTCAAACTGACAGGTTTCACACATTCCATCTAAATATTTTCTCCTATTAAATCAGCTGTTGGTGAAACACAAATGTAAAATGTGGAGTTTAACTGCATTTGACCCATTAATTTAAAGTCCAGCTGAATGGAAGAAGTTTGCAATTCATGGAATTGAAGAGAAGCTGTTTTACAAAAGGTGAGTTTTGTCATAATAAAGGTGTCAAATGGACACAAAAATATAACACCAAAGAGATAACTGTAGAAAAAAAGAGCCTGTAGTTTGAAGGGAAAGGGCAAGGAGCACTTTTGTGTGATGAGAGGATCTTCTTAGAAAATTTAGTTAGATAGTATTTCAGCCTGGTACTGTAATCAAAACTAGACATGAGTTCCTGTTTAACTCAAGTGGTTTGAACATCGTAGCAAATTCCAGCTGCATTTATATGAAGGGGATTTTGCTGATAAGACAAAATATATCACAAACACACGCGAGTTTTGCTATGTAATCCTTAAAGATTAGAGACTTTTTGAGATGTGGTTCTTATAAATAGTAAGCGTGAATTTAGATGCTCATTACTGTCATCAAAAATGTGGATGACTGAACATCTCTGTTATTTTCAATTTTGCTACAAAGCACACGCCAGTGGCCCCATCTTGTGGTGCCTGTGCTCAGGGGAAGGTGGCAGTTCAGGCTTGTCAGTGATAAGGCAGAAAAGTTTCTTTGAAAACCTGCTTGCCAGGGGCTTAGGTGTGCACAACAGGATTTCTTTTACAAATTTCAATGGTTGCCTGGCTCAGTCCTTGACTCTCTGCATTGCCATTCCTTCCCTTAATAGGTGTGCTCTGTTTCTATTTGAGATGCAGCTGACTGCATCAGGCTGGACACTTGCAGCAGCCGCGTGTACTTCAATGAGCTCTGACAGGAGCCATTTTTCCTTCTTTTTTTTTTTTTTTTTTTTTTTCCTTTCTCTCCCTTTTTTGCCCTTTAGGTGAGGGGCTGCACCTGTGAGGAAGCTTTTGTGACTCCAGTAAGTGGAATGTGAGATTACAGGGGCAATGAATACTCTTTTTGAAATGGGTTGAACATTTTTTCTATGGTTCACTGATAGAGTCAATGAGCTTTTGTAACTTAATGTGCTTAGACTGAATGGGGTTTCTATTAAAGTAGCACTGAGCAATGTCCTTCATAGCCATAGAGACCAATTCTGGGGCGTGAACAGCCGGATGGGCAATAACCCCTACAGTTTAACTCTGCTAAGTCAAGCCAGCTTTAAAGATACACTGAAAATGCTTTTATAGCTGGTGTCATCTCTGCGTGAGAGCCAATATTGTGCCTTAGCAGAGGGAGAACCAAATGTTATTATTTGGTTTGGCTCTGGTTCACAGCAACAATTTTGAGTGTCATATCTAGATCAAATTTCCCCTCATAAATGGAAGTAATAATGCTTACACTATTTCTGTGAAATGTTTGGGGATTCCTAGATGAAAAGCATAGTCTCAGATTTTCAGTTACTGGCTTCATGGGTTGTTAACTCTCTACCTTCTACCAGTAAGTACTGTATGATTTATAGAGAGAATATAGTCAGGTGCTGAAAGGTCAGTTTAAGAAACAGAGGGAAAACTGCATTTCTCACTTCTGACTGGCCATTCAGACTCAGCAGATCAATGGCTTATAGGATCAATGGCTCTTAGGAATTGACAAGATACCCTTGCCAAGTCCACCAGGTAGTGAATTGTGATAAACAGAGGATGAGGGTAGAATATTTAGAAGTTGGATCACTACAGAGGATTCCATGGTGAACCTGTTGTAATCACAAGGGTGGTGCTCACCCTGGAACTTCTGGTACTTCAGGAGGTGTTTCTGCAGTGGCATAGCTGTTGTAGATTGTTTGTGCAGGGATTTAAGACCTGCAGAGGAAGCCTTAGTCTCAGAAACGTGGAAGCTGCATTGCAAATTCTGCTGGTTGAAATCATTGCACATAATCTGGCTTGAGCAGTGATTTGAAGATGATGATTAAAATAACCATTCTGAACCCAACTAGCTCTCTAGTCAGCAGCCAGTGTTTGAGACTGGAGGTTGGAGAATAAAGTTTTAACCTCTTTGTGGTCAAATAGGAATGCCTTAGGGGGCATTTTTCTGGTTGGCCAATCCATAAAAGCAGAAAAAAGGCTGACATAATCTAGATTTTTCCCTCTTTCACTATTCAGCCATCTTTTCATTTATTCAAAATATTGTTTGTGCAACTAGTATCACTTTGTATATTAATCACAGAGATGTTAGAAACTGTTGATAATTTGGAAAACTTGTTAAATTGTAAAATCTTCTTAGGTGTTATGTTTAGAATCTAGCAACAAGAGCACTTCTAGTGTAATTCTCATTTTAAGAGATCAGACAACTTTTAGTGGCAAATCTAAATCATCTCTGATTTCAGAGAAATGTTTTGCCCAGGATTTGTTTTGGCTGATCTCTAATTTTCACTTTTCTTCTTTATAGCTTTCTATTAGAAGAGATACTTTATGAAAGGGTCTGTCTGCAGAGGGGAATGGCAAGAAGAGCTACTGCAGTGTGCCAGCAGGGAACTGTTTCTGTTGTGTCCAAAACAGACAACTCGTGTTTTCTGGTTTTCTTCTAAACAGTGAAGAAAATGGGAGGCGAAGTTGAAATGATGCTAACACATTTTATTAATTTGAAAGTTTACTGCTTGGCTAATCTTTTTGGTGAAGTCTGCTTTTTCTTTTATAAATATTTTAATTTCAAATAGTGCAGTGACTTGCCTAAAATCATCTGCCTTGAGTGTACACGCCAGCTTCACAGATCCTTAAGAGTATATGTTTGCAAGACAACAAAGAAGTTGGAACAATACATTTTGCACAATGTACTCAAAGGCCTTTCTGTGGGGTACAGCTCAGCTTCTCACCACAGATGAAGACTTTTGTGCAAAGCCCCTCAGCCAAACTTACGTGTTGTCCTTGTATAACACTACAGAGTTAAGCTTTTGAATCAGTTCTTCCTCGTAAAATGGTGGTATTTTGGTGTTTTGGTTTTTTTTTTTTTTATTTGTAACACTGAATCATACAATCAAGTGTTATGAATTATATTTATTTGTCAAGTTTGAATTCCTCAAAGATCTCTTCTGATTCTGTATAATTTCCCCAAAACAGTGTCCCTGAAGTTAGGACTCCCTTTAAATGTGTGGTCTGCATAAGATCAAGTGTGACCTTGCTGAGAAGCAGCAAATGTCAGTGGTGAGACAAGGCCATCTTAAGCACTTACACTGGCTGAAACAGCTTAGCTGTGGAGCTGTTTAGTATTTAGAGTGACAGCAAATACTTCTGCAAACCATGACAAGGCCAATCATGTCTTCCTTCTTTTATCTCCTTGCCTTTGATCAGAAGGGTTGCAGGGCTTCCCTGATACCCACTGTGGAAAAAAAATCTTGCCTACCCTGGGAATACCTTATTCTTGTGCAGTTGCCCATGCATAATGCAATATGAGAAGAAAAAGCAACAAAGTGAACTGCAGGGAGATAGCTGTGTTTTTGCAGTGGTACAGTCGAACAGGACTGCCATTCCAGTACTTCACATGTGCAGATCGCTGCGCACTGTTTCTTTGCACAGAAGCATTCATACAACTCACCTTCATGGAAGGAGATAAAAACCAGTCTTTCATGGAATTCCTGAACATTTCTGAAGTTATCAACCATTTCCAGGGGTTCTGGGTCATCACTTTGTGTGCAATACATGGCTGTTTCCAGTGCCAGTAACTATAAAGGGAAGCACCTGTTCAGCTCAGAGAATACAGAGAAAGCAGAGCCTGTGTGTGATCACTGGGAGTGTTTGGAAAAAAGAGAAAGGGGTAGTCAAAGGGAAGGGACCCATTAAGTTTCATGTGGCCTGTGAACCCAAATACAGAAAAATGTTTAAACAGTATGACATCTCCAAGTCCATACCTGTATTTTGTTTACATCCTGATGAAACTACTGCTTACTATCAGACTGTCGGCCAGGAAAACTCGATGGGAGGAAACATGGTAGATTTCTCCAGCATACTCTCCCTGGACCAGTCTAACTCCTAAGTAGTATTAAAGGCTACTTTTTGAAAGAGTTCTTTATTTTGGTAAGAGACATGGTCTGACAGAAGCTGTGAATGTATTTTCAAAACAAGGAGCTTGCAGTAATTTGATCTGAGATTTTGCTAATAATATTTCCCCCTGTGTCTATAATTAGGTGAATCAGAAGATAGTGATTGTGAGTTTATAGTCTAGGTAAGTGGCCACCTAAGAGCAAAAGAAGGTAATTAGATAAGCACAAACAATGTAAGTTGGGAGAAAAGTTAGGGAACTCAAGATGGATAAATAACACAACACAAGCTTTTTAGAAACTTTCCAACCCACCCAAGTCCATCAGGATCAAAGTAGCACCAAAATACTTGGTGATTAATGTTCAGATATGGAGCCCAAACAATAATCTGCAGGTAACTCATTGAAAGACTTAGAGCAGGGAGTAAGTACATAATGAAAATCAAATTCATCTCACTTGACTGGGATTTTTTTAAGCTGAAAAAATACTGTACCAATTTCTGTGCAGCAGTCTGTCCTTTGTTCTGGCCAGCTGAGAACGTGCCAACAGAGAACAGAATGGGATATTGATTTATGTTAGTTCTGTGCTGTTCTTCCCACTTAAAGGATTTTAGCAGTGGTCACTGCTCAGTTTTACAGGAACATATGAGAAATCCAGGAAATGAGACTATGTATTTACTGTTCTTTAGCAGACACCAATCAGGGAAATGTGCTCTGCTGGAACTTGGAACTTGCCTGGTCTTGAGAAATTTTAACGGAGTGTCGGAAAACCGTCCAGAGAACGCTTGGGTAGCAGGGAGGAGTGGTCAGGGATCCTTTGTAGCGATAATACTCATCCAGTCTGTCAGGAAGCAGTTCTTGAATATTGAATCCAGGGACCAGGACCTTCTGATCTAAAAAAGGGGGTTTGTGTTAAATATTGCATCATGATTACACAGGTGAAGTCAATTTGCTTTTTGGTAAGTAGGATATTTTCAGTGTCATATCACTAGGAAAAGAACAATATCTTTTAGCAGAGGCACTCCCAGTTTAATATGGACTACATTTTTTTAAGTTTCTTATGTACAAATCTTGCCTGAGACACCAAATGAGAGTCCTCTAGGATAAACTGTGGCCATATTAACTAAAAAACACCATGTGGAACAAATAAGGCCCAGTCAGAATCACATGGGGCGTGCTAGCCATACGCTCTTCCCAGGAATGCACATTTGGAAGCCTTTCACAGTCTGTGACAGATTTGTGTGGGACCTCTGGACTGTTTCTTCAGCCAGTTCAATCTCTCTCAGGGTGATATCTGATACTCTCAGTCATTCTCAATCTACTTAGTCACTCACCCTTGTATTTCACATTCTGGAAGTGCCTGAAGATCTTTTCGTAGGATGGGCTGAAGGGTCCAATCTGTAATGATCACATTATCAACAGCTGCAAATCACTAGTCTGAATATGAGTCTGTGCTTCTGGCCTGTCCTAAGGCAAAGGCTTCCGCTGTCCAGATATTAATGTACTAGAATGGCATAAGTATTTTGTAACTCAAAACATTCCCTCTGTCCTCACAGCCATGATAATATTCCTGCTCCAGGGCTGTAAGAGTTTCTGTGTTGTACTGCTACCTTTACAACTGCTGTGCAGACCTTTTGTGTGCTCTGACCCTATTACCCTTGCCTGCTCAGAGTGCTGTGCAAATGAAGAGAAGCCCTTTCCTCTGAGAGCACTGCAAACAGAAGTTCTCAGCTGCCAGGCTTTCAGTTCATCTCCTGGTTTCCAGTCAAAGCCACATTTTCCCACCCACAAACATTTTTATAGTGCTGCTTCTCACAGCCCAGGGAGGTAAAGATGACACTGTTGGGTACCACAGGGCCACAGGCCTACAACTGAACTATCTGACTTCTATCACACAAGACTGTTTTTCAACTGCTACCAGGAGCTTTTCAGTCTAATAATCAATGCCTTTTTTATGAGTTCTTCAGAGCTGGTGCCGACCAACTCCTCTGACAACCAGACATAGTAAAAGGGTGTCCGTACATTAACTGTAATACCCACCATCTCTCTGAAAGGATTTCCAAGACCTAATCTCCATTGCTCATTAACTTGATTTTCAAATACCATTGCTTAGAAATAACGAGAATCCCAGTATTATTCCCTAGTGTGATGTACAATACTCTGACACTTCACAGCTACAACTTCCAAATGAACTGAAATTTAACACAAAATTACTCTCAGAATCTTAGAGGTGCTAGGAAGTGAGCTTGGGTAATATCAATGCAAGCTTTGTGTGCTAACTGGAACATTTTACTTTTTGATGAAAATGTGGAAACTTGTGGTTTTGCTTTGTTATATTGCAGAAAATCCTCACATTTAAAAATTATCTTTACAGTTATCTTACTGAGGAGTTTTAATCCTCAATAAGAATTATATAAGTACAAGCTACCAATTTTTTTCTTTTTGTTTAGAACCACTATTATCTTCATATGTGGGACTTAAGAGAGAAAAATTGGAAAGCTGTCCTGACATCTTAAAATGTCACTGAACATACCAATTTTCTGTAATCTGTGATTCAAAGAATCTGGGAAGTTAGCAGGCAGAAGACTGTGGTTAAATCCTAATTCCAGTCAGTGGTCAAAGGCAGGGTTGTGTCTGCCTGTGCCTCTCTGCTGTGTTCAAACTACTTCATGCTACAGTAGGCAGATTTGAGTGAATGAGCTTGAAATTCACTGTTGCCTCTAATTTGACAAGCACTACCAATCATTAGTTTGTAAATGAATGCAAAAAAATTGGATTTAACATAGCTGAAGTTAATTTACTAAAAAACATGAGGAAATACTCAGAATTCCTCTTTTCGGGGCATTTGCTCCTGGTTTGGTATGTGCTGCTAGAATCTGACTCTTTATTTTATTGTGAAAGAGGAAAGAAAGGTCCTTTATTCAGCCACTGTATATAGTAGTAGTAGTAATAATAATAATAATAATAATAATAATAATAATAATAATAATAATAATAATAATAATAATAATAATAATAATAAATTAAGGTGATTTTGTACATTAAAGGTCTCTCATAACTGAATGACTGAAAGCATATCCTAAACAAACAGAAAATAAAGATCCCACATCCTACCTCAAGGAGAACAGCCAAAACAGCCAGTCCATCTGCTTTGTCCATTGCTGCTGTTATATCTGGGTATTTCTCCGAGTTGTAATGTACAATATGCAACTACAAAGGAGGAGATACTTTGTTACAATAACATCTGGGTTATGCTCACGTTTATGTTTCACTGTTAGAAAGGACCATGCAGCCACCTCAGGATAAGACCGTGCAGGAGGGTTCTTCAGTGACTTCTGGCTACAGCGGTAAGATCTTTTTAGAGAATGGCAGAAGGTCCTGGGACCCACAGCCCTGCTGCAGCTGAGTTACACGCAGCCCACACCCCCCCCCACACATGATAAGAAGAGAAAGAGAATTCATGACTTCAGCTTCAGGGTATCTTGACTGGAGTGACAGTAAATTTTTCTGAAAAAATAACACCTTAGCACACAAATGTTTGGAATGCAAACCCCAGTGTTAAATATATCTAAATAAGTAGATTCCTAAAGCGCTCTTATGCAAACAAATTATTTTGGCTAATTTCTTTTTCTTAATAATTTTGAGGTAAATATCTGATTGGTGCTGCTTATCAAAATCTATTCCCGAATCCATAATTTAGAAATTAGAAAAGATAAACTGTTTGTCACTTGTAACTGCGGGCTGCGGCCACAGGGAATGTGTTCTCCGGCCAGCTCACTCCCGGAGACAATAGGCAGTCACCAGAGAGGCGCCCCGGATCCCTATGGAGACCTTCCCGCGTGGCGGCACGTACAAGGGGCTCGCGGCTCCCTGCAGCAGACGCCTGTGGCCCGGGAGACACAGCAGCGACCCAATACGAGGGACCGAGGCGAAGGAATCAAGAGGAAAAGCTCAGTTTCAGTACCACCTTTTCTCCCCCTGAGAAGTCAGGGACAAGTGACAATAACTGAGGGCAAAAAGTTGCTTTTAAGGAGGGGAGGCAATAAGGGGAGGACACAACTTCTTGCCAATAAAAGGCATTAGGGAAGGAGTGCAGGATAAGCGCTGTCCAATAGAAGCCAACAAGAGGAAGGAGCAAACCTTCAAATCCAATCTTGCTTCGAGGAAGAGATAAAGGACAGGAAACATTCCAGAACAAAAAGGGTGTGCTATCTTTGATAGACCGGGGGATTGACATACACTTGGCGGGAAAATCTTGAGGTAAACAACTCAGGACTGAACCCTCGGGGAAGCCAAATGGGGTACATGGAATGAACCTTTACAAACTTATAACAAGCAATATTTAAAACCTACTACAGAAGCACAAACTGTAAAATAACAGACTACCACAGTCATTGTACAGAAGAAGGTGAGTAAAGGTAAACAGAGCAGCACTGTTGTACAGCTAAAAGTTACCTCAAGTGACCTGGTGCCAGCTCTGAATTTAGAATCTAAACTCCAGCTTCCTGACTTAGTACATCCGAATCTATCCTTTTTGTTGTGCACAACCCTTTTTTTTTTTTTTTTTTTTTAATATCCCTAGATCATAAATACTTGGCTTAGAGACTCACAGGCTTTTACAGTCATTTACCCAAGACAGAGATCCCACTTTGAAACATAAGAACCTACCCAACCTTCTTTGCTTCTTTCCCTGATCTGAGCTGGTCTGCCTTACCTCCGCTGCAAAATGCTTCCCGCCAACAGTGTGCTCAGAGCCTTCGGACTTGTTTTGGTTTCCCCAGTGCAGGTGAAGTTGAGATGCAGTGTATTCAAATGGGAGGTTTCTGATGAACATAGCAGGTGACAGATACATTTTCACTGTAAGCAGGTCAAAACCAGATAGGAACAAATGATACCACAGCTCTCAGGAACAGGACAAATAAAAATACCGAGTCTAAGTATGTTATATATGGAGCATGAAAAAAGCAGATTCTTGACTCAAATCCATCTCAGTCCGTGGTAGGAGATAAACACTTCTGTTGTCTTTAAGCCTTTCTTGGTAGACCAGGATTTAGAGCATTTAGAACATACCCATTTCTATTTTCCTAAATACATGAATTTAATGTGACAATTGTTGCTAGTGGAAATCTTTGAGGAATGTGAATTTATCTCAGACATTGATGACACAATTATTGATGTGTCAAAGCAAAATTTAGGCTCGTGTATCTTCTTTCAATCCCCTTATAATGGTTGAAAATAGCTTAATAAATTAATATTTCTCAGGGTAATTTATATCCCCTGTTATATTGAACTCTGCTGCCTCTTAATCTTCTTTTAAGGACACAGGATAAAACCAAATAAATTCCCCCTTTCCTTGCTACTCCCAAAATCCAGAACAGCGATGTCAAGCAGCAAGACAATCCTCGGCCTTAAGAACGAGCATCTTCTCTCTTGACGTGCTGGAGGGAGACCTTTGTATGCATGACCCTCCCGTCTCCTCACTAAGGCTCTTGGGTGGGGAAGGCAGGCTGGCTTGTTGAGTTTTTTTTGTGTAGAAATTACAGCAGTAATTCTCAAGCCAGAAGAAACTTCTCCGTTGTTCACTTGGAGCATTGGGAATTTCATAAAGCAATGGCTTATGTCAAGAACAGATTGATTCTTTTGCAATTTATCTGTATTATTTTCCAGACTGAATACAGTTTGGGTTTGGACTGCCCTGGACATGTTTTTCAGGAGAAACAAGGCTCAAAACCGTGCTGAAGTAACAGCTGTGACCCTCTGTATTTTAGACTTCTGCTGAAAAGGGTTTTTTTTTTTTTTTGAGCTCTACTGTTTTCAGTCTAGCTGATGTAGGTGATTGTGTCTGGATGAGCTGGCTGGTGAAGAAAATCAAACATCTTATAGGAATGACTTGACAGCACAATACTAAGCATCTTAATGGTTTCCTCTAGCTGAAGGAGAAGTTAGCAGCAGATGGTATAATGATCAGTCCAACAGAGGCTAATTTTTTGTTACTCAGAGGTAAATTAATTTGTATCTAAGTGTGGTTTCCAGAGTAGGATGCATCTCTGCTGCTTTCTAGGAGGGCACTGACATTGGAAAAGGAATTCCCATTTTCTTGAGGGGGTTATACTTTTGTCTCGACTTTCTTTAGGAAATAATCCAACTTCATGTTTTAGAGGTGAGATCTGACAGTGGTAGTGGCTTAGGGTCTCCAAGGAATTTGCTTTTACATGTGTGACTGTTTTGGGAGGGACAGGCTCTCAGTGCTGTTCTTTTGGCTCCTTCTGCACTCTGGCACCCTTCAAGTACACAATGACAATATTTCCTTCTCTGCCTATTGGCTGTCACATCAGCCTGGTACATTCAACTGTGACAGTCCAGTCTTTCTCTTAGGACTGAGAAGGACTTTTAGGAAATGAAGGTTCACAAGGAAAGGATGTTCCAGCCATTCCTAGTCTGAAGCAACCTGGTTTTAAAGGAGAAATTGATCAAGAGGAAAACGAGGAATCTGTCCCAAGAGGTTGGCCCTTACTGAAGAATGGGCTTGTGATGTTCAGTTGAGCAGGTCAACTTCACTGAAAGAATGATAAAAAACCCCAATTTTTGCATGTTGGTCAATTCATAACCAAGCATGTGAGAACAGAGGCCATCTTATAATGCAGGTTATTTTGATACGTCTGCAGTAAAGGAGGATACAAGGAAGGAGGGCTTTGTAACTATTCTTATTTCTATGTCTTCAAGTGTTTCAGGAAGGAATAAAATATGGTGGGGATCACTCACTGGTATTGTATATTGTGTCATTATTGGAGACCTTTATGAGACAGCATCATCTCTGCCTTTACCTACTGTACTGGCACTGATTCGGTGCTACTGTGGGGAGGACCTGTTTGTACACTATTTCTAATTATTTTTCTGTCTTCTTACCTATCACTTCATATCACTGTCTATCTTACCTTACACTGAAGAGGTTTCTGTCTAGTCAAAAAAACAGAATGGTGCTCCTGCATTTTTTTTCCTCTTCCCCATGCCCTCCCATAATTCAGTTGAGCTGCTTTGATGAATCAAAGAGACTCATTGCTCATATGTTATCAGTTAATCTCTTTTTAGCAGAATCACAGTCTGTTTCTGTGCACCTCAACCAAAGTAATAAGAAAACCTTGGACACTAATTCTGACATGCCTAGAGTTTATTTTAAATTTCTTTATTTAAAATTTTAGTTACTGGGAATCCTTTTGTACTTAGTACTTTCCCAGATGTATCTAGCCTTCTCTGTAGATGTAGGTATGCTGATGTGAAGGATTTCTCATCTGATTAGCAGCTTAATTTAATTTAATAATCAAAGGATTTCCCATGAAGTAAAAAAAAAACAAACCAAAACCAGTGAGTTCCTGCAACTTCCTTTTACCATTCCTTGCTGTCTGTGAGCTCCCTTACCTGAATGGCCATTATTGATCAATGTAAACTGGTCTGTGGAGGGCACGTTATAGCCTATGAATTCTACAGGCAAGAGATTAGAATCATACTGGAGAATAGCTTTGTGGAAATCAATTGGTGATTGGAATACTCCTCCACAAAATGGGTATTTCTTTGGCCAGGCCTTCTCTCCATCAGGACCTGTGTGAATTAACAGAGACACATTTGTCAAACCTTCACTATGCAGTTAACACAGAAATTCTCCTGTGTCAGCCTTCACAAAAAAATTTGGAAAAGAAGCCTTTTCTGAATTTTTAAGACTTTTCTTTTTAAAAAAGGACCTCATTAAAATGGAGGTAATGAAGAATATAATCATTTTTCTGAGGGTGTTGTGACCTAGAGACAGGTCTGATTATATCAGACCCTCAGACATTTCCTTACTTTACAAACTGTCTGGCACTATCTAACAGGATTGCATAACCCACAGGGAAAAGCTAACGTGCAAAAATTGAAGGTGCTATGGTAATTTGACCTGCAATAACTTGCTCAAACTCTGGTGAAACTTTTCTTCATCACAGCCTTTTGCCCGAGGTAAGATCTACAAAGAATAGATAATATCAAGAGAATTTTAATTGTGCCTTTGCTTTAACTGCACATTAACAGCTACCAGCTGTTTACAGACAGTAAGATGAGATGATTTGGATTTGAATACCAGAAGAGGTACTTGCAATTTTTGTTTCTCCTTGTCTCTGGACATTCATGGTTCTTTCCAAGGCAGGAAGGTCCTTAGGGACCCAGTCTGATCTATGTAACACAGGACACTGGGCCTCCCTGGATAAATTTCTACTTCCATGAGGCCATTTTTTTTCAGAAGGGAATAAACATCTACTCTTCCTTTAAGCAGATAAAAGATACTTTATTAGTGCCTAGTGGATAATTACTCTCCTTGGCAGCTTGCTTTTCACTGTGAGCCTGCTGTTCCCATACTTTCGTTCCTCATTTAAGTACTTATAATATAGACGATATAATTTCTCACTTCTCTTAAACTATGTAGATTGAGTCCCTTGAATCTTTGATTAGAAGGCTTCTTTTCCAAAACTATAATATTCCCAGTGGCTTTTTTGAACGGGCAAAGCCAGTTCAGATATTTTATGAAGGAAATTAACAGGCAGGAGGATACTATTAGCAGTTCACCTTATTTACATGAAAGACAATTGCCAAGTAAATGCATATTGGGGGTGAATCTTTCTTAAACATAGTTCATGTGACAGAACCAACAAGACCAATTCTGGTAACTGATAAGTAACAGACTTACTTTCTTGGTAAAGCTGTTTAAGAGTATTCAAGAAATAGGGTTAGCAGGTGACATTGTTTGCAGTGTGCAGAGTTTGACAGACTCAGTCATTGCTTTTCAGTATAAATAGGCTTCGCTGTCGCTGTAACTTAAATTTTTGACTCCAGTTCGCTGACAATCACATCAATTTCTTTCTTCTTACATCCTTGCGGTACTATCTCTAAAATTGCTGAAATTATTTTAAAAAGCTAATAAGTGTTATGCTGACATTATAGAAGCCAAGCCTCTCCTCTACCTATTTTTGGCAAATAACAAATACATCCAGAAGAGCATGAATTCCATACTGTGGAATACATACTGAAGAATATTACCCAGGAAAATATGCATTAGGATATTCCAAGAAATTACAGTTTCTTAGGTTCAAGCTCACTGTGCATGACAATGACACTGAAATTTAACACTTTTCAAGGAACTAATATTTCAGCAATGTCAGAAATTTGTTGAGAAGCCTTTATTGTAAAAAGACTTCAATAATTTTAAAAGTTTTGATAAGGTAATGAGTTTGCAAGAAGATTTCAATATATTACATATCACAGCTTTGAAGACTTGATAATTAAATAGGCGATTGATGTATAAAATAGAAGTCTAGTCCCAGCCAGGGAGTCATGAAGTACCAATCATTTTTCAGTACTGTGTTTGGGTGACTTAAATGTCTGGAAGAGCTGGCAAAAGAATATGGGAACTTCACACCTACGTTTCCAGTTCAGAAGGAAAATTTTGTCTTTTCTATAAAATGATGTCGCCATTGCAGTCTTTATGTACCTTGACCCTTTTCTTGACATAAATCTGCAACTCCACTTACAGGCATTTAAGCTATAGAACCTTTTGCTTGTTTCTCACTCCTGCTCAATTAAAAAAAAAAAACAAAACAAAAAAAACCAAAAAACCAAACAAGACCTCTTTTTTGGTACAAACCCAGATTTTACAGAAGTTCTGTCTTTTATCACATAGTCTTTCTAATTTCAATGCCTCAAAACTCCCATCTCAAAGAGTTGAGCTCACTGCAGCTTAGTTTTGCGTATGTGAAATTGAGATTTCCAAGGTAGACAAACCACACAGCTGTAAGGCATTTCTCAGTTAGGTCTGCTGAAAATGGATGATTGATTGTGAACCAGATTTTCCTTTTTCTGTGCCAGTACACTCATGTAAATTCAGTGGAAATCACATTGTGTTTACAAAGGCTTTTTCTGATCACTACTGAATAGAGAACAGCTTGTGCATGTAAGATTGGCCTGTGCTACAAGTCCCAAAAAATATTAACAGAAGAAGTATTGCAAAATTATCTTCAAAGGTAATTTCCTTTTTGTGTGACACATTTGTGATCCAGGCATTTCAGAAGTGTTTGCTGCTATGAGGATCCCACCAGGACTGTGTCAGCAGAGCACTAATTGTGCCATGGGCCTGTTCTACCACCTCAACACTCTAATTCAGCTGTTGGAGTGAGCATATTAAGGTAAGGAGCTGCTGTTGCCAGTGCAAGTAGAATCCTTCCTGCTACCACTGCTCCCAGTGCTGCCAAGAGCACTCCCTGTCGTAGGGGGTGCAAACTCAGGCTGCTCAAATCCAGCTTGTGGATTGCTTTGCTTGACATAAGTTTGCAGGACCATGTTCCCTTACCACATTGAAAATAGCCCTGAGCCTGACTGTGCCCTCACAGCTGTTTAATAAAAAATGCCTTTAAATAAAGCAGGAATAATTTTCTGGATTGTCTGGCTGCCCACTACCCAGTGAGCTGAGCAAAACACCCTCAGCACCAAGACTGCATGTAACATTTCCTTTGACAGCTTTATGCTTTCCAGCCAGTCCCAACAACACTGGTGCTGCTGGCCAATGCAGGACAGATGTTCCTTCATGAACAGTGGTGTCTCCTCCCAGGATATATACACTGGCCCATTTAAGATAAGGAGAAAACAGCCCTATGAGACACCAGTGGTACCAACAGACTGTTGCTCTGATGACCAATTAATATTCGTGTTGTTCCCGCTTCTCACAGTCTATGCAAGTTCTCTTGATCTGAAGTAACGTAGTAAAATACATTGGGTCAGTAAAACAGGGAATGCCTGTGGTATTTTTGCAGCCAGGCAGAGCACTTTGCCCTGTTTTCAGCCAGCTGGAAGCTGTAAAGCTGCTGTTTGCCCCGGGCTGAGGTGGTGATGAAGGCTGAGACCAGGCTCACTGCCATGGTGACATGACCGTGGGGTTTCCATTTTGCTCAGTGCTCGGTAATACCGTTCTGTGCACACAGAGCCAGTTATTCCACACGTGTGTCCAGAGGGAAGCTTGTGAGATAGAGGAATTGCCAAGGGCTGTAGCTGTCGCTATTACTGCATTCAAGTGCTGTATGAGAAATCTGGGGCATGTTCTATTGTGTTCACTACAGCTGGCATTTCTGAAGGGGAAGTGAAAGGGTCTTAGCACAGGTTCTCAGCACCTCACTGAATTGGAGTATTTGGCAGCAGCAGAATAAAAGAGTTTTCAAGTCCAATTAACCTGATGTCTGTTACCAGCAGTTCTTGTGCCTGCATTACAGCATGAAGTTGTCTCTTCACATGCTAAAGCATGTTAATAATTCTGTTGGCACTATTACCTTAAATTTGTCTGCAAAGCTAGTTTTCTCTGTTGTAGCTGCTTGTCCATTCTGAAGGGATGATTCTGGTTCTCTGATTTCATTACAGCCCACTTACACTACAGAAAAAGAGCCAGGATCCAAAGAATTGAAGCCTAGTATCTACTTCTACCAGGTTTTTTGGGGGGCAGAAGACTTCAGCCTGCACCTCACAGACACACAGTAGGATTGCCAAAATCTGTGTGCATATGCTGTCCTGAGCTGTGGGGCGTTGGAACCCCTCTTTCAGCTCTTTAACTGAAAATGCTTTCCTTATGATACACCTGATCTACTTTGTCCATCTTACAGAGAAGATGGAGCTACATTTCAGAGAACACAAAGCAAGCCTGTGTCACCAGGGGTGGAGGCCTCAGGCCTCACTGCTCTATGGTGTTTCCTCCAGGCACTTTTTCTTGGTCTATATACAAGGGTAGTGGAAACAGGAAGAAGAAATAGTATTGCTGTAGTTAGGCTAAGGAAGAAGCAAACAGGAGAGGTTTAGCCTTTATCTTTGATGTATCTTATGCAATAGTTTCCATTATAGGCAAGGTGAACTCTCATGTCTTTGGAAAGCCTGTGATGAATAGAAAAGGCCTGATCACATGCAGTGTCATCTTGCTTTGCCACTATGGCCTGAGGTATTAACACTTCATCAATGTTCAGTTTTACATATTGTAAAATATGTAAAATACTCAACAAATAGAAATCTCTGACAATGAGCACTCAGATTTCTCCTCCATCCTTAATCTTGTACCTTGACTCTCATCTTGACATCAGTCTGCACTGTGGTTATAATGGCTTTCTTTCTTTTCC
The DNA here is from genome assembly GCF_022539315.1 of Serinus canaria. Classification (NCBI taxonomy): domain Eukaryota; kingdom Metazoa; phylum Chordata; class Aves; order Passeriformes; family Fringillidae; genus Serinus; species Serinus canaria. The sequence goes on from NC_066324.1 coordinate 18,468,669, forward strand.
ATTCCCATTGACTTAATTTCAGTGAGAAGCACTGCAAAGTGTTTCAGGGGCAAAGGTAAACAGTGGAAGATTTAGAACGCCATAAGGATCAGTAGAAGAGTATGTAGGGGCTCTTTCCTGGCTTGGCACAGTCTCTCTAATAGCAGTTTTTCTCTGTGGGGATCAATGCTTTACCTCTGCTTTTCTGTACTATTCTGTACAAATTCAGTTACCACTTCAGGTTTTTGAAGTTACTTTTATATATTTGTTTTTATATGTTTTTATAGATATGTTTCAAAATCTATAGCTGAAGGAAAAAGATAATCTGTTTTGTGAACCTTCTCTTTATCCTCCTTACATTTAGAATGTCAAAATCAGACTGCAGTATGGAAGAGCTTAACAGGAATTTATGAAGTTGGACACTGAGAATAATACTTTGAAATCAACACTGGTACCCAAATTCCTAGGAAGGGAAAAGTAACTAATTTAAACAAGGAAGGAGGGCAAAACTTCTGCTTTCATGGTAGTAAAAAAAGTCTTGTTTTCTTTACTATCCAGCAGGGTTAGGTTTATCTGATGGCTGCTGTCAAAGTGGAAAACCCAGACTTTTGATAAAGCTGTGTCAAGCTTTTTCAGTACTGGGAATGTGAGGTCTATGCGTGGATGCTGGCAGATAGACACGCAGCTGGCAGTTCTCCTTCTGTTTATGTGAAGCAAGTCAGGTAAAATAGAGCACAGCCAAAAGGAGGAGCTCCTAGCAGCAAGTTCAGTCTTGGAAGTTCTTTGTGTTGTCTTGGAGCAGTATGAAAAGCTTAAGAACAAGATTTTTTTCTGAGATTCTCTATACCACCTATTTCTGTGGGGGTATTTGGCATGTAAAATGCTACTCTGAATGAGGAAATACCTGGCTAGAGGATTTGATCAATTAAAAGAAAAACACTAGATAATTCTTTTCCTGAGCAGCCACCAGGTCCTTCTGAGTTAGTAGATGACTAAAAGGATTAGTTACAAATTAACATTGCTTTCATAAAGGTGATTTATTCTTCTTTGTCTTTGCTGGGATCTTCAGGGACCTGAGCCTCCAGAAACAGAATACAGGTGACTTACTGAACTCTGATTCTACTTGAAAAAGAAGACTCATGTGGGTAGGGAGAGAATGCTCTTTGCAGAACTAGGCTGGAATGTGACAGCTGAGGAAACAGAGGGCTTCAGGGACCATCTGCAGTTGTAGGGTCAGCTTTAGTTTGCTGAAATTCTTGTCATTCCACAAGGAAATTTAGAATTCAGTAACTGATTCTCAGTCACCTAGATATGAAACCTGGTGGATGAATAACAGATTTCAAGAAAATTGACCAGATTCAAACCTAGGTAAGGATTGTGATCCCAGTAAGTACTCACCAGAATACATTTGGCCAATTGTCTTTAAAGCACAGAAGAAAGCCATATCATTGTATGTATGAATTAATACTTACCAATATAAGACCATTTTGACACTGTTTAAAGAAAAAGGAAATATTACTGTGAGTATTTGAAATTGATCTTACTCTGTAAAGAAACAAATTGCTACTTAAACCCATGTATTGAATATTGCCATACTTTTATCTATCGTTCTAGTCCCAGCTGTTGAACAAAAGATAGAAAAGCATGGATACTTTCAAACTTTCTGATATTATATGAACATTTCTCACTCAAATTGTAACTATAATTATCCCTGTGATCCTGCCCATAGGGGTGAGTTCCTTGTGGTCACTTAAGTCTTGGGGCAAGACTGCTCTCAGGACTTTTTTTTTTTAATTGGAATATACACAGGCTGTCTCTAAGTACACCCCTGGGATTTTTCTCCAGTTAGAAAGCTAACGAATTAAGTGGAGTGTAACTACAATGAGCCCCCCTATGCCTTGTTGAGGAGTTTGAAAAACATCAGTGCTACACTGAGAAGTGATGGACAGAAATTAATAGATGGACTTTGTAAAAAGGGAGTGTAACACATGAACCCATATAACTCAGAAAATCCCAAGGAGTGACTGTTAAAATGATCAATACTTGTCCACTGCTTAAGGAACTGACCTCGGGACAGTATCTCTGCATGTTTTTGGAAATGACTTGACTGACAAAATGCTCTTTTTAATATTTTTTTTCCTAGTCCTGAAACCTACTTAAAATCACTCAGCTTGCTGCATAGTTAGAGGTGCTCATCTTGACAGACCTGAACAGTTTGGGTTATCAGGCTAATGCTGATCTTTACTCTCTGCAAATTTAATTTTATTTCTGCTTAGAAAACAGTCCTGAAATGCAAATCTTGCAAACACTCAGTGTGCCTGTGAGTGTGTCTGTATGAATGCAGGCAAATATTTATCATTTCATGCACTTGTCTGCTCAATACATGGTTCTTGGCAGCATTTCTTGTGTTCTGAAGCGTGGTCACAGATGCAGCTCTTCCCTAAGAATGTTGTGTGAAATGTTTGGGATTAATTTGTTGGGTTGTGCAAGTCAACTGCATTGTATTGATATGTGGTAGGAACATGAAACTCTCTGTTTTCACTTTGTTAGGACCAATGTGCCTCATTCGTTTGCACTGGAATTTTCAAAACAAGGTCTGTGTAATCATCCTGACTCAAGTCCTCAGGTTCCTCTCATAGAAGAATTCATGTTTAAGATTTCAGGATGAGAAACCTCACTCTCCTCTTGCCTTCTCTCTGCAGGAGATTATCTCTTACTGGGGTTTTGGGGGGTTGCTTGTGTCCTTTGGTCATTCTGTAGACAAAAATTGCATAAAGATAGAAACGACTGGCAGTACATTTTAGAAATGTCCTCATTTGAGCAGGGTTTGAAGAAATACTGGAGAAATACAATAGCTACTCTGTTCATGCTCTTATTGACCATTAAAATGTGTATGAGATGTAAAAACTATGATTTTTATAATCTACAGCATCCTTAAGACAATCACTTTCAAGCATTTATAATATTTTGGTCAGTTATGCCACTTGACAGAAAAGTAAATGAAAGCTTCAAGTCTTTTGCCAAGTGAAGTATTCCTTAACATCTGAGCATTTTGATGATCTGCAGTTTGCTACCCTTATGACTTTATGGTGAGCATAGCCATAGAGCTGCTGTAGGTAGGGCTGAGGCACATTTATAGTAATTTCATCTTGGATCAGGAGATGAATCAATGACCAGAGAGCAGAAACTTGCTGATTTTGTCTGAATGAACACAGACAGCTGCCAACCTCAGACCCTGAGGAAGGTTTTTATTGCCAGCCAGGGGCTATGCACAAATCACGAAAGGGGCGGGACTGCTGAGGAAGGTATCTCGAGCTGTTGTATTTTCCAGCATCAGTCTCATGACATGGCTATGACAATGGGAAGATGCCAGCAGCTCACATCCCCAGCAGCAGACAAAGAACTCAGTGTTACAACTCACTTAAAAGTTTTTTGACCAATCCCACAAAGCAAAAGCATGTTGACAGTAGTTCTATCTGACCACTATCAGCACATGTACCTTTGGTTAAAACAATGCTTGCTTTTTTATAATACAATGCCTGCTTGTAAGCCTTAAGATACAATGCACAGAGCTCCATTATTAAGCTTAGAACTTCCTCACATCTGGCTAGATATATTTTGCTGTAGCTTAGAGAGTTATTCTAGCCAAGTGTTAATGCACGAACCATTGTTCTATTTGTCCTTACTTTCTACTTCTTATATGACTTTTCTGCTGACAAGTCTCATCACTTCTGCTTAGCTCTAATTGCAGTTCTGCTGTTGCTGAGGGCTGTCTTTTGCAGCTTTCCCAAAACCCTCTGATTTTAAGGATTCCCTCAGTTGCTTTTATTCTGCCTGATAATGAAATGAGAGTCAGCCAGACTGTCACATGGTGTCAAATTGGAGGATTCACACCTAGAAGTGAATATTCAATGGCTCTATGTCTGTGAGCACTCTCCTGGCTCTTTGTTCATGTTGGGATGAGTATTGATGAGTGACACAATTATGCGCCCATACATGGCAGAGGTTCCTAGAGCCAGTGTACCTGCATTTGACTGATCAACAGCCAGGGATAAAATACATTTCCAGTGTTACTTGAGAGCTAGGAAAGTGTGAATGCTTGTAAGTGTGATAATCTACTTGGAAAGATGTCTGAGATGGGCAGACACTGTAGCTCTTGCCACTGGACTGGGTTCTAAGTCTGAGGCAGGCACTCTCCAGAATTCCCTTCAAGATGTATCATAAAACATATTTTCAACAAATCCTTTCAATTCCAAACCTTCAGTATGGTCACGGAAAGCACCTGTAAAGCATCAAGCTTTATTTATTCTGTTGTTCTGGAAAGCATCAATTTCTAGGAATCTCTCTCATTCAGGTGGGAGATTCTTCTATAGACTATAGGCATTTTTTCAGAGGACATATGCACAAAATAAGAGATGACCTTAAAAGTCTGAATTCCATGCTTTTTGCTGCTTATGCAAAAAACCTGATAAAATGCTTCTCCTGACAGAGCTCTCTATGAACCAACAGCTCTGGATTATGTTTGAATCTCCTTGATTTTTGTCCCATGAATATACATGCTGAGTAACACAAAACTTTAGAACAATTCTCCTAATATCCGATAATAACACCAGGTAGATTATAATTAGTTTGAAAAAATGAAAATTGATTATAATCAGCTTGAATAGATGAACATGACTCCTAAAAAGAGAGAGAAGAGTACCAACCTCCTGAAACTAGACTTGTTTCCAATATACGAGAATGACCTCTAGTGTGTAGGATGCTTTACAGAGATTGATTTTTTTCTCTCTGGTTTAAAAATAAACAGGCAGAGGGAAAGGTGTGATGCTTACACTAGCTCTGAAAGGGCCAGTCTCCATTTCATTTTTTGAGAAATAAAAATCACAAAGCAAAGCATACTGAGCATGCAAGAAGTCTGTAATGCCAAATAAATCAGAGGACAAATTTCTCTTCCCTGTATAAGTCAGAATACCTATTCTGAGAAATTAAAATAAGGATACTAACTCCAAACAACAGCAGACTGCAACAATATACAGCTTGGAGCTGTATAATGAAAAGGTGCCATTTTTCTGCATAAATGGCTGCCTTAAGGTACAAGAGATAATAAAACAGAAAGCTGAAAGACTTTACCATTCAACGGCGCTTGCACTGAGAGCTGTATCTTTTGGAAGAAAGTAAGCACAGTAGCCACTGTGACTATCCTGAAGCTCTTGGCTGACATCTCAAGGAAAGACTTATTCCAGCAGTTCAGTTTCTTTGCACTCTGAAGAAATTCCCTTGTAAACATGTGGCAAATAGCAGAATGCACATAATATACAGAGCTTCTGCTAATGAGTTATTGCCCTCCTCTCCCCTTTTCTCTCTCCTTGCCTTTAGCACTGCTTTTTATAAAGCTCCTGAGACTCAGCCCAAAACAAATGATGTAATCAGACCTGCCTCTATGTCAGAACACCCTCAGAAGACTGATCATATCCTTCATTACCTCAGTTTTAGTGAGGTCCTCAAAGGGAAGACTCCAGCACTTAGGAATTTAAACATGGAACTTGAGAAATTATTTTGCAGAGACAAAAATGCTTTAAAAAATCTGTACTCCTATGGGCCATACCACAGTAGAGTTTTTCTAGCCTGTTTCAGAGAGTTTCCCTCAGCTCCCATTTTTGGATCAGTCTGATCTAGTATAATGGCCCACTGTTAGGACTGGAGGGAAGGGAGGAGAAATGAGGTTCTGTGTGGAACTGGTAATAACTCAGAGGGACCACGGACATTTCCCACAAAAACAGTCCAACTTGTCAGGAACAGATTTTTTTTTTTTTAGCTGAATGCTCTTGGAACCAGGAGGACACATGAAGTAGGGAGGACTGAAAATTCATGAAGCAACAGTCCCAGAATCTGATATTATTCAGGACATTTATGGAAGAGGGGTAAATAGGAGCACAGAGGACATTTATGGCAGAGGGGTAAATAGGAGCACAGAGTATAAGTTAATGTCCTTTTCTGTCAGTGACTGAGGAATAAGCTCTTAAAGTGAGGATAGTAGAGGAGCAAAAGGTGGGATTGAAGAGACCATTGGTTTTATTTGAGTACATTATTATTTATAATTGTTATTAACTTCTTGCTATATATCAGTAACAGCTTTATCATGTATTAGTATTGATTGGTCAAACTTTATTTTATTTATCAGCTACTGTGTAATTGCTCAATGTTATTAAACATGCTTATTTTTTCCTACCATTTATGAGGTTGCTTAGGAAAAGTTGACTATAGCATGGCTCACTTCTGCCTAAATCCCAGGCAAGGCCCTGCTGTAAAGCATGGTTCTGATCTATTGCTGCTCTTCATCCATAGCCCAGTCCTCCCAGTCTAGGTAGAGGGAGTCTGCAAGGAGCAGCACCAACTAATTAATGTCCTGTAGCCTTTTAGAAAGCAGCTGTGGTTGAGAACACTTCCTCTCATACTTAGCATTTTTGTAAACCTAGATTGTAATTCTGCTTGTTTTGGTTCAGACAGATGTAATCAAGAGTTAGAGAGTGTAAGCTACAGTGAAAATGTTTTTAACATGACTTCACAAGTGCCATAGTCCAAAGCAGAGGGACACATTAGTACAAAAGGCATAATGAGTGTGTTCAGCATGAGGGCTATCAGCACACAGCTGTTGCTGCATGCAGGACCACCCTAACCCAATGGAAATTTGGAAACACCATTTTGTAGGTTTCTGTAGAATAAGTCGTTTTGTCGTCAGCCTTCACATAGCTGGCAGCCAGTCTGACAAGCTGCTAAAGTTGGCATCAAGAGCTGAAAATTACCTGCTCTACGAAAAGACCATGCTGTGTAGGAGTGTATGGACTGAGCTATCTGCTGAACTGTATTTTCTTATCTCCTTCCTTCACCTTTTCTGCCAGTGCTCTTGAAACATTCACCATGGTGAAGTATGCTCTGATTCTTAGAATCTCCCTCAGACCGTTTTTGCATTTTCACAATCTGTACCTCTCCTCCCCTAGATCCTGCTATAGCAGAAGCCATTTTGGCTTCACATCTATGAGAGGAATTCCAGGCAGTGCCTGTGCTTTCAAGGCTGGCTGGAGAAAAAGCTCTTTGCTTCCAAAATACAAGCCATGGAAAAAGAGAAAAAAACTCCCTGACACAATTACCTGCCGCTGTTCTGCACAAACTACATAGGGATTGCATTTTATTCTGGCTTTAAGAAATTTCAGGTTGCTAACAGTCAGTTTTCATTTCCACACCAGGCCAAGGCAGAGACAGAACAGCATTTTCAGATGGGGTGGCTCATGAGAAATAGTAGATTTACATCCTGAATGTGAAAGGTCAGGCTGAAATGCTGTGTGGGTTTATCAGTCTTTAGCTTGCACTGTTCTGTAACCTTGGTGGTGTTTTGCCAAGGCAGTAGTAATGCAAAGACTGATGTGATAATGGAAAGTGTACAGGACAAGTTCAAGGCAAATGGGTGAGACAAGGCATTCTCATTAGAGAGTACATTTGGAGTTTTCACTTGCAAATTCTGTGAGCATTTGACTGACCACAATCCTTCCCTCTTCCTGGTGTGTTTAACCTCAGAGATAAAGCCGTAATAAAAAAGAAAATAAGGTCCTCTCACCAGCCATTCAGGTGTTGGGTGGAGCTTCTAGCAGCCCTTGGCACTTTGATTCAAAGAAGGCTCTAGGGAGTGTGGTGACCCAGGGCATGGCACATCATTGAGGGTGTGGCACATCTTTGAGGGCATGGCACATCTTTGAGAGCATGGCATGTCTTTGAGGGCGTGGCACATCTTTGAGGGCATGGCATGTCTTTGAGGGTGTGGCACATCGTTGAGGGTGTGGCATGTCTTTGAGGGCCTGGCACGGCAGCTTGTGCTGCAGTTCACACAGGCAGCACAGGTGGTGTTCTGCTCAGTGCCTTCAGTTGCAGGGACAAATGATGAAAGGAACAGGAGAACCTGCATTATCAATAAGTGGCTTAAGGTCGGGTGCCATCAGCAGAGTGCCTTTTAGATTCTTTGATCATGGGGCAAATTTTATGGCACCTGGTCTGCTGGAGCCAGATGTCTGGCTCCATCTCTGTTAAGAGCAAAAGGATTCTAGCCCACAAATTGGCCCAACTCATTGAGAGGGCTTTAAAATAGGTTTGAAGTGGAAAGGGGATGTAACTGAGCTCTTCAGAAACAAGCCCAAGGATGGTAAGTCAGGGTCAGGGGTGAAATCAGCAGCCCAGCTGAAGTGCATGTACACATGTACACTTATGCTGAGTGTCAGCATGGGTAACAAATGCTTGAGTGCTCTGCCCAAGTCTGGGCCCTTCAGTTTAGGAAGGATGTTGAGATGATTGAGCATGTGCAGAGGAGGGCAGCAAGGCTGGTGAGAGACTTGGAACACAAGTCCTGTGAGGAATGACTGAACAACCCCAGTTCCTGGGGTTGTTTAGCCTGAAAAAAAAAGAGGCTCAGGGGTGACCTTATCACTCTCTATAGCAACCTGAAAGGTGGTTGTAGTCAGGTGGGGGTCGGGCTCTTCTCCTAGGCAGCCACTGACAGGACAAGAGGCCATAGTCTTAAGCTGCACCAAGTGAAGTTTAGGCTAGACATTAGAAGAAAATTCTTCACTGAAAGAGTGATTGGACAATGGAACCATCTCCTCAGGGAGGTGGTAGAGTCAGGATCCCTGGATGAGTTTAAAAAAAGACTGGATATGGCACTCAGTGCCATGATTTAGTTGATGAGGAGGTATTAGGTCATAGGTTGGACTTGATGATCTCAAAGGTCTTTTCCAGCCTAGTTCATTCTGTGATTCTGTTCTGATGTGAGCAGTGTCAAAGGTTGGAGGAGATGCTGATACTGCATTTCTTTAAAAAACCTTTTAGTAAACATACAGCTAAATGGCCAAAACAAACAGACTATGGAGCCCCTTGCATACTGTAAACAGAAAGCAAAGAGGGTCAGTTGGATCCAAAAGAAGCAATTACCTTACTTTCTGCAGTAACTAAAATCAATCTGGGTGATAAGGCCATCTTCTGGGGTCTCACCAGCTCCCCAGTTTGGGAGGCTGGTGGGTGTTGGGGGCTCTGCTGGCAGTGGGGACCAGTCGGAGTGCCTGAATGCAAGGCTCAAATAATACAAACCCAGTAACTGCTGTCTGTAAGCAAAAAGTTTAACCCCAGAGCAGTCTGAGGAAGGGCACAGCATTGACAGACAGACAGTTAGTTGTCTCAGAAACCCTAATAGTGCTTGTGGAGTCTTGGGTGATAGGCAGTATTCACAAGAGACACCAGACAGCCTTGAAACTGAGTCCTGCTTTCACATTTGAACTGTGCTGGAATACAAACCTTGATGTCTATGTTTGAAATGTCAGTGCATGCTGCCATTTAGTCCATTCTCTTGGAATCTTTAATTGTGTAGATAAAATATATTGCTCAGAGCTGCAGTATTTGTTGTCTTCTTTTTGACACCGATTCACTTAGAAAGGACACTCTATTGTTAAACTGGTCATTTCCAAATTATGGGATTTTATTATTTGTATCTCAAGCAAGTTCCTTGTTTCCCTGACATGATCTTCCTTCACGCCTTTCAGCCTGTCAAAACAACACTTCTAAGTAACTGAAATTTTGGAAATTGTCCGGTACCTTTGTTTATATCACATCTGAATGTGGATACGTGCATCCTGAGGTGCAGTGCATAATAGTAGATATTTTTCTGCTGGGTTTCCATTTTGGTTTGGCCTTGTTTACATTACATCTGCAAGTCCTCAAGGTAAGAACTGCTTTTTTAAAAAATCATATTGCAGATGATACAAAACCAAGATACCGATCCCGGGTCATTGCAAGCTGTGGAGTTAGAGCAAGAATGCACAAATCCAGTCCTCTGCCCTCTAAATTATTCTACCTCTTGAAATTCCCTATATGTTAGCAATTTCCCATCTGCCCTCCCCAAAATATTATGCCCTTATGAAAGAAGTTTCTGCTGTGGCAGAGTAGCCCAATGAAGTTATATTCAAAAGTTCTTGCATGTTCTGAAGTAGATGCTAAATGGGCTGGGAACTAGCAGACTGAGCAGAGCAGCACTCCAGGATTTCCTGTAAGAGGTGGTTAGGCACTGTTGTGTGTCACCACTTGCACAAATTTAAATCAATTTCCCCAACATTTTTTTTCTGTTCAAACTGATATTCAGATTTAGTGCTTGTCTTCCCTTAAGTCTGCTCTCAAACAGATTTACAGAAGCATGTGAGATCACATCAGGCACAGACCTAAAGGTCCCTCTGAGTGCATAAGTTGATTTTGTTCAGTGTATGTCTTCAGAAGGTTTCATTTCTCTTGCATTTCTGGACTGAAGTTAACCTATTACAGTAAAACATGACCATAAAGCAACTTATTTCAGGTCCCAGCTGTTGGGAAAACCCAACTTGTATTTAAACAGTAGACTAAACTATGATGCTTAGAATAGGTTAAACAGCACCCATAAAAGAAGCAGACTGAATGCTGTATTTACAGTGTCTGTGACTGTAACCAGTTAGAAATACTGCTAATCTTGGCATGCAGGTGAGTCCAGAGTACAAATATATTGCCAGTTAATTTAAAGGCACTACATTCAGTTTCTGAGAAAAAGACCTGTTAAATATCTGCTTAGATGCATGTAGGGAATAACAAACTGATTATATACAAGGGTAATAAAGCTTTTTGGTGCTAATAGGTAATATGACTTAACTGAGTTTCTCAGTCACAGGGATGAGGTGGATATGCTGCTTTGGTCTCTAGGGCATGGTTACTGCATGGTCTGCAAGGGCATGGCTCATTCTGTGGCAGGAGAAGGCAGGAGGGTCACTTCTGATGTAAGTGTGTTCCTGGGAGCCATGCAGGGTAGTGGGCTGTGTTGTTCATAGTGATGGCTATGAATGATGTGCAAGAAGATCTGTTATCCAAAACAGGCTCCAACAAATTTCTTTGTCACCTACTAGGATGGTGACCCTGCCACCACATGACAAGCACAAATGGTATCCTATGTTAGGAAAGGTTACCTAAGAAAGTTGCATGAAATAAGAATTTCAAAGCCAAAATGTTTTTGTGGTCACTGCTATGACTAAAAGGGCTTCTATTTAGTAATTTATAAACAAGCTGAGGATTTGTCAGGGGGTGTGGGGGGGATGAGAAAGGATCCTTGCAAGGTGGCAACAGCCCAGAAGAAATTTCCAAAAGAAGTTTCCAGCAAACCTAAAATGTAAATTCATGGTGTACTCAGGTGCACTTTATATAACAACTAAATGACAGATATATGCTTGTTAGTCACTATATTTGTCCTGTCTGCACACACTGAAAAGCCCAAAAGTGTGGTTAAAAAAAGGCTCAAGCAAACAACTCACAAAACACTGTACAGCAAAGTGAGGCATTCCACTAAAAATGGAACACAGCTTTCTCCTTACTGCTTTGTACCCCTGGATCCTGCCTGAAATACTCCTCAAAATAACCAGATCATTTTTGTTGCTGGCCTCTGCTGTCTGCTTCACTCACCACACATGGTCATGGTGTTGGCTTGAGCAAGGAATAGCCAGAGTAAAGCCTTGCTATAGAGAAGACAGAGGTATTACTGTCAGTTCTGGCCTTGTCTAGGTTCTAAGGCAGGCTAGAAGAAGGTGAGCTGGGCAGGGTGCTGGGAGTCCCCATGCTGATTGTCATATTCTGACTGTGGGAATGACTTGCTTCTGCTTAATTTCTGTCCCTACACCTCTCTAAATATCTGTAGGTGCTGCATACTTTCCACATTGTGGCCAGCCAGACCCATAAGGCAATATGAACTGGGGAAGTGTGGAAAAATGGCCAGTTTCCTCCTTCCAGTTGTGCCCTTTGCTCTGAGCATTGAGGTTCACTGCAGTTGCTGCTGCACAGGATGCAGAGGCCCCTTGTCACTACTCCACCAGCTCCATCAACACAGGATGGCTGGCTAGAGTCCAACCAGAAGTTGTTCCATTTCTCTTGGAGTGTCTATGTCTCTGAGGGAGATTATGTGCTCATTAACACCTATTCAACTCTAGTTTTTCTATTACAAAAAAACAGCAAATAACAAAGACAAGTCTGCTTGTGACTGGAAAAAAAAATTAAAAAAGGAAGAAAGAAAAACAAACCCAAAAATGCACTTTACAGCTTTTTCCAAAATATCTTTAAATTGTCTGGAGTGACTCACTGACTCTGTTACACATTGAGAGATCTAAAGGTATAAATTAAAACAAAACTAGAGAGATGAATATTAATCCTGCTTCAGCCTCAGCTCCAAATGTATTTATGGCTTAGTGTTCTGGCTTGAGCCTGTTCTAAATCAGCAGGAGAGCCTATGCTTAAGAAACTACAGGATGATTAAAATAGCCATCTCTTTCTGTGGAGATTCATGCAGAAACTCAAGGCAGGCTGTGTACCAAGCACTATTTTATTATCTTTGGAGACATAAAAAGCTTGCTTGGTTTGTCTGGCCAGTAAACACTTTGCCAGTCATATGTTGGCTTTAAAAGCCAATGTGAAAGTTGTAGTTTTCCAGAAATGTCAATCCTTCATAGTGACTGTAAACCCAGGGAGTTACAACTGGGGAGGGAGAGAAATGGGGGCCAGTTTTTTGCATGAAGGCATGAAAAAGTTTTAAATTTAAATGTATTCTGCTTACATTTAAATAATATGTCCCCAAAATCTTTCAAAATATTAATTGTCTCCAGGAATGCAGGGAGTCCCTGTCTGCTGGCCTGGGTTCCCTTTGGGAAGGCAGTGCACCAGTGGTGCAGTTGCTGGTTTGAAACCTCCCCACAAGAGGCTCTTTGAGGCAGCCTTGGAACATGGAGCTGTCGGAGTTGTCCCACTAGCTTGTTTGCTGCAGCAGTCTTGTGTTCAGAGCTGCAATGTGATATTTCATGCACACTGATAGCCACATTATCATAGCAAAGAGAGTCAAAGGGACCAGCATAGGCCAGCACTGTAGAGTGGGAACATTGCTGAATTGCCTCTGTTATTACACAACCAAGAAATGCTGCAGCTGTTTGCTTACAGAGGTGATTGGGAATTACTTCTTCACTGACAGGCAATGGATGAAGAGTTTTCCCACATTATCTGCATTTCCACATTTTCCAAGAATGTGTCCAGATGATGGCAAGTCAGATGGATTCTTCAATTTCACTTTTCATTTTAGCCCTTAGTGATGCATCTGCATACCCCCTGACAACTTGTAGTCAGCTGAGTAAATATAATCTCAAATTGCTGAAAGATTTGTAGGTGTCTCTGAGAACAGAATAATTTGTAAACACTCTAAGCAGCATGTGCCAACAACAGAGACAAAAGGTACACAGTGCACATTCTTGCAGGAAGAAGCTTGCAGGTAGTCCTAAGTCTTACATTTCTTGTACATAGATACCTTGTGGTTTAATATTGCTAATGCTTATACAGCTCTATCAACAATTTCTGCTGCTTTTCTCATGACAAGGTGATGGCAAATTCTCTCTGTAGGAACAGCCAGGGGTGACTGGGCATTGGCTGAAGAGATGCCTGGTACAACAGCCTGCTGGCAGCACAAGTGCCAGTGCCCTAACCCCAGCCAGGCAGGCTGGTTCTGGCTATGGGTGGTCTTCAGGCCAAAGGAGGGAGGTATGGCAGGATGGGTATGGCAATGTTTGGGGTCAGCCTGATCAGCAGCCCAGTAACTTGGATTGTTTGGGGCTTGGCAAGACTGCTTTCAAAGGTTTAGTTCAGCTCACAGGATGTCCCAACAGCTTCTTATTTCAGAACAAGCTGAACATCTCCCTCTCCCTTGAGATTTTGCCATCTCAAGTTTCAAGTTCCAGCTAGAGCAGGAACATTTCAGAAGGCCTTGTTCAGTCCTTGAATTCACAGATGTTAAGTGAAGAGAGTGTGGAAAGGAAATCTGGGCCAATGGTCTCCTGTTTCACAATTCAGATTGCTACTCAACAATGTGAATAACTGGGCCTGAAGAGTAACATAATAACAGTATTAGTAACATAATAATGTAATCCTAGTGACATGGCAAGAAAATTCCTGTTTCCCTGGTAATGAGCTGATCTCCAAACAGGGTAAAATGTGCCATTTTGCAAACACAAATCTCATTCAAGCTAGTATCAATAAAGTGTGTATTCTGTCTTTGTGTATAATGGCAAGTTTTTCCAAGGGTACTTTGCTTTGGAGTCAAAACACTTCAGAACCAAAATACTCTGATATGCTGGCACCTTTTGTGTTAGCATTTACAGTTTTTTGTGGACAGTAAATTAGAATCAAGATCTAATATGTGTGTAGTACAGTACAAAATTTGTTGTACAAAACTGGAGGCAAGTACGTGCAGAAGAGAGGTGGGATGCCTTTTTAGCTTATGGCAAACAAAGCAGAAATAGCTTGTACAGTCTTTTGACTATCAACAATCTTGTTTAATATAGCAGAAAAGCGATATCATTTGTGTAGAATTACAGTTCATAGATAGATATGCTACTTTTACTGCTGTAATATTCAACAGATATAATTAGTATATGCAATTAGATATTTTTTCACCTCTAACAGAGGTTAGAGGTGAAAAAATTCATTTTAGATCACCCCGTTCATCTTGGGACTTTCCATTTGTAAGTGTTTGAGATGGGAGTTCAGAATTTAATTTTAATATCTCTTTTACAATAGTTTCTTAACATGTTAGTTTTTCACTGGCAAGTAGATTTTGCATTCTGATTCCTAAATTTTATCTGAAATAGTATAATTCTATACCACTTCCTTATCTTCCTAATCCTCCCAGATTATCACCAGAGTAATATTTACATTTTTTGTATCTGGATTATTCTGTGATGTCCCTAGATTTGTTAATTAACTAATCATAACAGTGAAATTGAAAACCGGAATGTCATTTAAACATGCAGTACTTGTAGCTTAGAAGTAGCTTAAAAGTAGCTATAGGTTTGCCCCTTGTGACACAAGAAATGGTACCAGCAAGTTTTAGGTTCTGGAGTTACTTGAGCGCTTCTGAATAGTTTTCCCTTCCTTGATAATATGGATGCGCTGGTCCTGACTATGTTGTTTTCCAGGCAAATAAATACTACTAGGTTTTCTTTCAACAGGATGCTTGGAAGTTTTTTTCCGTGCTCTGATACAGAATGTAAACTGAGATGCCTATTTATTTTTCTTTTATATATACCTGTACTTCCCCCATTTGCCATGTTTAGTTGTGATGAAGTGAAATTAGTTATCTTGGCTATAAAATGTTCTATTCTGATGGGGTAAAATAAAGTCTGCCGATCTTCAAATAAGCTTAAGCAGAAGTACAGAATCATTATTTCCAGGACTGCCTTTGGGAATAATGTAATATAAATTTTACATAACGAATACACTAAGAACTAAATCGCAGTGGCATGAATTAATACTGCTGGATGTCACCCTGATGAGCTTGCATTATTGAACAGGCTCTGGATCACAATAAACAATTGATGAAGCTGGTTGGTAGCTGCCAGACATATGAGAACTTTCAGGCATTTGTTTAAAGCATGAATTTAAAATAACTCTTTGTCTGTACAAATAATACCTAATGTGAAAACCATTGAGTTTATTTGTACCATTTGTTCATCACATCTTCATTGGTTTGTTAAAAAAAACCCACCACAGATATTACTCACATTCACCTTAATTTATCCCCTTACATTGTGCCCAAGCTGGGATAGTGCAGAACAGGCAAAGTTTGGGGCAGAATTAAAGCACTGCCTTTTTTTTTTTTTTTTTTTTTTTAATTAGATGCTTCTGGAATCCTTGGAAAAGTGATGTAAAATTAGTATAGGCTCTTAGAAATTAAAGAAATTAAATCTCAGATACATATTTGAATTATACTTTGAAAAACCCCCACAATCTTCTGATGGAATCTGTATCAGCCCCATGCCATTTGTACTGCCAGAGTCAACCTTATTTCCCACAGGAAGCAACTCATTCAGAAATGAGGGATGCTTCCATATTACTGGAGAGAACCGTAAATCCCGTGGCAGTAGATGTCCCGGGAATTTTTTGCAGTGCTGGTGAGAGCAGGGAGAGTGTAGAGTCCTTCGGCCCTGGAACCTTTGCTCCATGCCTTGTGTCACACCGCCCTCAAGGGGCGTGCTCGGCAGTATCCTGGGCGTGCTGGGACGCAAGTCCTGCCCATTAACACGCTTCAACTCAGGCTCCGAACTGTCACAGATGCTTGCTCTGGGCATTTGCCTCCATTTAAATTCTTTGTCCTTCATCTCGGAGATCCTGCATTTTAGAGAAGAATCTTGAACCTTGTAAAGAGAGGTGCTGGTGTTCTTATAATCTTATGTGTGAGCTTTATTTTCAGAGGTAATGCAGGAAATGGAAATAGATTTGTTAATGAGATGTGTCAGGAGAAATGTGCTTGTCGTATTTAATGTGCTCTAGTGTAGTTTCATACACAGCTGTCTGCAGCTAAGCTTCTGTCCACTGCAGATGGCATAAAAGTCACAGAACTGCTTGGCCAACTTCAGTAGAGGTTTTATTAAGCTGAGACCTTGTGTTACAATTTACCTATATTCTAATGCTTTCTATTGATAATTTGCCTGCTAGCATCTGCCTCAGAGTTGCATCTGCACCAAGTAAAGGACTCACTTTGTTCTGGGCTTTTGTGGTCTCCATTACTACTGCCATCATACCTGAATGTTTCAGTGCCCTGCCTTTGGGAAATTGGAGGTGAAAGCCAAATCTATCAAGTTGCTACTAGGTCTGGATTGGCATGTTCAGAGCGGTCACTGTGAGAGGCTGTGTGGAGTTTAGTTGCCACCTGGGGTTAAACCCAGTGCTCAGAGCAAAAGGTTTGGTAATATTCAATTCACCTGAGTTTTCAGAGCATCGGTCAATGTCCCTCATTCTGAATGAGAAGAAACATGCCATGGGGAGATGATCTTCTTTCTATCTTTATGCATTGAATCTAGAAGTGGAGGATGGATATGTATCCATAGAGATAGGAAAAAGTCCAATGTGTGGGCTCATTTTACCACAGAGCTGGACTCTTTTCACACCTGTAGTTGAGAAGGACATTAGTCTTCAAACAAGTAAACAGGCTACTTTGTGAAGAATTTGGTTTAAATAACCTGCCAGGTGATATGCTAGATCTGTCTGGCAAAGACTAAACTACAGTTCTTCAGGCCAGCATTCATTCCACTTTTACAGCATCATCCCTTCTTCATTCCATACTCTCCAATTTCCACAGCAAATATGGAAGTCAGCTAAGGCAACAATCTCCTTCACTAGGTCCACTGAGTAATGTTCATCTAGTGGCTTTAAGGAGGCCAAGAGCACAAGGAAAAATGCTGCTACTGCATCATTAGATCATATAATAATACCTACTCATGGCAGGTAATGTTTCAATGTTTTCAAATATTTAACACCACCAATTTTATTTCTGAGGAATACAGCAGAACAAAGGAACTCTCCATACAAACTTCCCCAGTTCCACTGTAAATTCTTAGTATCTATGCAAGATACCAATTCAGGACCAAATTCTAAGCTCAAATGCTCTCAGGAGGAGCCTATAGCATAGATGGACGACTACATATATCCCAGAACAGGATGCTGTGTGAAATATCTCTGTTTTAGTAGAGATAATGCTCTATTAAATCGAAATTTCTAATATACAGTGCTAAATCAAAAGCTCCTGTTCTACACTGATTGAACCCATTATAAGCATGCCTGTAGGATTTATATTAGCTACTATCTAGAGTACTCTGATCTGAAGAAGGGTGGGAGCAAGAGGTGAGGCTCTCGTTCCAAATCCAGTGATTTGTACTGAAGAAATCTTACTGAAAAAGCTAACCAAAAAGGAAAAACATACTGTCCTGGTTTGAAGGATGTGAGTTTTTTGGGATGCTGTGGGCAAACCAATAGGTGCTAAGATTTGAATACTGGCACCTTGTATGGCCACTGAGGACATGGATACGCCTCTGAGAACACAGGGGGTTAAAAGGAGAGAACTCCCAGGGGGAAGCTCTCTTGGTTCAGGTGAGTGAAAGAGGTCAGACCTCCCCTGCCCAGGTGCGGTCTGGGCGGGGAAGGGGAAGCCATGCGGCCGGGTGAGGTAGGCTGGATCCTTGGACAGAGAAGGGAGGTGAAAGCCCCTGCGGGATGGAAGGGTGGAGGAGTACTGAAAGACATCGGCAGCAAACCCCCCCACCCCCACCCCGAGAGAGAGCGCCTGTGCCTGTGCCTGTGCTTGTGCCACCTTGAAATTCGATATCATGTGCTGGCAGCAGAGCTGAGAAGGGAAGGCATCGAGAAGGTGCCCAAAAGGACCATCATGGGAGTTCTGGACTGGCAGAGCCCAAGATTTTTAACCCTTTTCTTGAATGATGAAAACCTTACAAATGGTGATCCTCCTGGAGCTGTATGAAAAGAGAGCTAGAGATGAAATAGGAGGAAATGGGCAAGTATGATGGAAGTTGGTGCAAGTGAAAGATGTCAGAAGAGTTGAGAAAAATCCTAGGTGGGAGGAGATGATAGAGTGGCCTTTGGCTGGACTTTTCTTGTATAGCCATGGACAGAACCATTTTTCCTGTGACATAGAGACTGCATTTAGGGGGAGGCAATGGTTTGGAGCCAAGAGAGTGCAGTGATGTGATGCAAAGGAGTGGCATGAACAGAGACGACGGGTGAGGAGGGTGGTTGGTGCCCTCAGTGAAGAAGATCTCTGTTCTTGTGACCCCTCAGCCCCAGGGAGTGAAATTTGGGGGGGACAGGTGTCCCAAAAAAGAGAGACTTTTTTTTTTTTTTTTGGAACTGGGCAAAGCATCCTTAAGAGGGGAACCCTAGAAGCAGCTCTGGTCCATGCACAGTGGTGAGAGCACTATAGGAGTGCTCTATATATATATAGGAGAGCACTATAAGGAAGATGTCACGATGGCAAATGATCTCCGGGTAGTGCCACGTGTGACAGGGAAACACGAGAGGTTTCAACTGTGTTTCCTGGGGAAACCTATGGTTTACCTGTGGTACAAGAGGGACTCCTCTCTTCTTGATGAACTGAGAATTGATTATCTGAAGGGTGGTGATGGACTGAAAGTTGGTTATCTGAAGGGGGTGGTAACTGAATTGAGAATCCAAGGTTTTGTCTTACTGTGATGTATTGGAAATTGGTGGGGGGAGGAGGACTGTTTTGGAAGGTTTTAATTCTGAGTTCTATGTGTGTTTCTTTTTACATATAGTTGTAGGTTAATAAAGTTTTTTTTCCTTTATTCCTAAGTTGGAGCCTGCTTTGCTCTATTCCTGGTCACATCTCACAGCAGACACTGGGGAAAATATATTTTCATGGGGGCACTGGCATTGCTCCAGCATCAAACCATGTCACATACCCAGAGCTCCTACCAGTTTTCCTCTGCACTCAACATGTACACCTCACTGCAAGCTACTGAAAACCATCCTTGTTTACTGTAAGCAAAGCTTTTGAGATCTGAATGCTGAGAGTTGCATTAGTGATCAATTATTTTTCAATAGGCAAGGAGGCTGCATTACAAACATGCTTTGCTGGTCCTTATGCATCATCACATATGTGATAACTGCTATGCATCACGACTCCCTAACAGACAAAATCATCCTTGCTTAAGTACTTATCTTGGCAGCTAGAGATAAAAAATACTTAAAGGCTACCATATTTTCCGTGGGCATGGCAACTAAAACAAAGAAATTAGCACATTTTTACACAGAATTACACGGGTCAAAGATGCAATGAATGGCTGTCAACCAACAAATGAAAACTCCATTATTATCTTGCAAAGGAACAAGGCGTAAAGTCAGTGATAGCAGGGCTAAAGTGAAAGTAGACAATCAAACGTGCTTATTTTACCATATTTAAATTTAATCTTGTTAATATATTGTTTTCTTACTTTGAAAGACTACATATACTAACACAATCCACACAGAGGTAAGAACTGACTGTTTTGGTTAAACTCCGGTTAATACTGCTTGGAGAAGGCCAAGTGATGCAGGTAGAAGGGGAAAGTGAGAAGAGCAGATCTAATTGAGGTTTCTTACTCATTGTTTGTAAGGATGGGTGTGGCACAACGCGAGGATTAAATGTATGCATTAGTTAGAAAAGACAGCAACTGCAGTCAAACTGCTGCTTTAATGTATTGTCTTCATTACACATTGTAGCAGAGGATGCAGAGTAAACAAAAGGACCCTTTGGCTAATGTAAAGCATGCTAACATGACCACCTTTTTAAAAGCTCCTTAAGCTAGTAATTCTTAGATATATATGAAGGTTTGTATGTTGTAGGAAGCAAATTTAAATAGTTTTCCTAGTTGATTTTTTCTCTATTTGTACTTGCTTGTTAAAAAATTATATAAATTTCTTAATATAAATTTTATATAAAACATTATATAAATATAAATTTACATTTATAAATATAATAATAAATTTATTTAACATTTTAAAATATAGATTTATAAAACATAAATTTATATAAAATATTATATAAATGTTATACAGGTTATATATAATACAACCTGTAAAGTATATGATATGAGTGTTACCTAATAGATCATATATTTCAAGTTTGAAGGATGGGGGTGTGTGAGGAAGATGTGGTTTTGTGTCAAGATAACATTTGCAGCCATTTAATTCACAGTTTAGTATCAATGACCTAATGCTGCTTCTAATTACACAGCTAGAAATGCAAACTAATTCCATAGAGTGTAGTCCAAGTAGTTTCTGATGCTGTGAAGAATTGGGTCTTTCATGCTCTGAATTTCCCCCCTTGTGTAAAAAGGGTGAAAAAGAACAAAGGGTTAAGAATGACATTTTGCCAAGGAGATTAGTGACCACCAAGACATCTTTGATATTAATATTTAAAGTGTCTCATCTGAAAATCCATTCAGAACTGTCAGTTTCTAAAGTATTCCTTCACAAAATAATGCAGTACCACATATAATAAATAGAGGTAGATGCTTTCCGTGTCTACGCAAAGGTCGTACAACAGGCAAAACCAGTGGCAAAATTGCATTTCTCACATTAAAGTAAGAGAAAAGGTCTAAAACTCCTAATATGCAATGGTTGTCACAGCTCCTTCGACTAAAAAATCCCCACTTTTATGCTGGTGGGCTTTATTTGCTCTATTTGAAAAGGAACTGTATATTGGTATTGCAAATTGCTGAGTGTGAGAACTGTTATGTGGCATTGTCTGGTAAAGCTGTACACAACATCTGTACTTTTATTGCCACTTAAATATTATAGTTATAGAGTAGGAAATTCAATAACAGGCTAAATTTGAGGCCATGTAGCTCTTTAAAAAACGCTGGCACAAGCCTCAGGCCACGGTTCTTACAGAACAGAACACTGGATGACAGGCTGGACATGAGCTGGCAATCCGTGCATGCAGCCCAGAAAGCCAGACGTGTCCTGGGCTGCAGGGAAAGGGGGGATTCTGCCCCACTCAGTGAGACCTCAGCAGCAGAGCTGCCTCCTGCTCTGGGGGCCCAGCACAGGAAGGTCGAGGAGCTGCTGGAGTGAGTCCGGAGGAGGCCAAGTTGACCTGAGGGGTGGAGCAGCTCTGCTGTGAGGAAAGGCTGAGGGAATTTTGGGGTTTGTTCAGCCAGAAGACAAGCTTCAGGGTGACCTAACTCAGGCCTTTCAGTACCTGAAGGGAACCTACAGGAAAGATGGGGCATGACTATATGGCAGAGCATGAAGTGAGAGAAGACAAGTGGGAACGGGTTCAAATTGAAAGAGAGCAGGTTTAGTTTAGCTATTAGAATATTCTTTACTGTGAGGGTGGTGAAGCCCTGTCACAGGTTGCCCAGAGAAGCTGTGGATGTCCCATCCCTCGAAGTGTTCAAGGCCCGTTTCGATGGGGTCTGGAGCAATCTGTTCCAGTGGAAGGGGTTGGAAACGGATGCTCTTCAAGGTCCTTCCATCCCATAGCACTCCCCGAGCTCCGGAGGCCGCTGTCTGCCAGGCCAGGCCGGGCCGGGTCGCTCGCCGCTGCCCGGGGGCGGCCGGCTGCCCGCAAAGCCCGGCGGGTGGGGAGCGGCGCGCGGAGCGGACGGGAGAGAGGGCGGCTGCCCGTAAAGCCCGGCTCGGCCCCGCGCGGCGCGGAGCGGGAGGCCGTCCTTAAGATGGCTGTTGTGCGCGGGACGCCGCCGCTGTAGCCCCGCGAGGAGCCGCCCGCCCGCCCCGCTCCACCGCGCCCGCCATGGAGTGCCCGCACCTCGGCTCCAGCGTCTGCATCGCGCCCGACTCGGCCAAGTTCCCGCAGGGCTCGCCCTCCTCCTGGTGCTGCAGCGGTGAGTGCGGCCTGCACTGCGCGGCCCTCCCGACCCGAGGTGGCCCGGCCGTTCCTTTGTCCTCGCTGCCCGGCGGCGGGAGGGAGCCCTGCGGGCGGGGGAGGGCTCGGGGGTGCGGGGGAGGGCGGCTGCCCCGGCCCCCACCCTCCGGGGCCGCCCCGCGAGACCCTCTGAAGGGGGCTGCGCCGTCCAGCCGCGGGGGAGCTGCGTGTCGAGGCAGGAGCGGAGGCTGCTCTCCGACCCCCGGCCCTGCCCCGGGCTGCGAGCGCAGCGCTGTCCGGCCCGGGGTGGGCAGCGGACTTTGTCCCGGCGGGGCCAACGTCCGACTCCGCGGAGCGCTGCGGGGCCGCGCTCCGCGCTCCTTTTGTCTGCCGGAGGAGCTGCGTGCTCGGTTCTGTCCCGGGACCGCGGCTGACGGGAGAGGAGCCGCTGGCAAATGCAGGGTCAGTGTATTCTTCTAATTGGTCTGAAATTACTTTCCTTTTTTTTAAATTTTTTTTTTAATTAATACACGTTTTTGGAAGGACTTTAGAGATTGTAGTTTTAATAAGACCGTTGTGTCTTAAGGCGTCGCTTGGTACCCCCCCTTCAGGCCAAGGAGCATCTCAGTGAAGGTGGTCTGTGGAGGTTTGGGAGTCACGCTCACCCGCCTGTGAGTCGGTAGAAGTGAAGTCGTCGTCTTTTTTTTAGTATTTTGCTCATTGATTTAATAATGCAAATACCCTGTCATCACTACTGTCCCTCTCATGATCTTGTTTGTTCAGGGGCATTCCCTTTAAACGTTCCGTGCGCCAGGTGTTTTAAATTGAGCTTTCTACACAGATAAGCCCCGATGTTTGTTGTCGTTGTTTGTTTGCTGTAGTTGTGTTCAGTTGTGCTCCATACGAAAGCGGACACAACTATATTGGTTTCACTTGGGAAGTAGGCCCTGCTTAGAGTACTTGTGCCTGTGGGCTCCGGGGAGAAAGAGAGAAAGCCTCCTTAGGGAAGGGCCGGATGTATTTTAAGGTGTTCCTTTTTTTTTTTAAAGGAAAGATGGTTCTCCTTTGTCTGGTAGTGTCAGTGCCTGTGGGAAGGCTGCTGCTTACTTAACTTGTTCCCTGATTGCAGTTTCCGGGAGCCAAGGTGTGGTAGTATTTCTACTTCCTTTTGCAAAACCAGTTATTTTTTCTTTTGATTTAGAGGGTGTACACTTTCCAGTGGAGTCATGTGGAGAAATTACTAGAAGGAAAGGAGAAGTACAGGAAAAATTGTTGTCCCTAATGGTTTTTACAAAAACAAACAAATATTGACAAGAAGTTTAGCTCTGTAAGTCCATCTGTTATCTTCAGAATATCAAGGGTAAGCAAAGTTGTCATCAAGAAGCCTATGGCAGTTCAGAGAACTTAGATAAAAGTACCAAAACTAAAAAGATATTCTGAGGTATTACTATAACTTCATAGCTTAAAATAATAGCCAGTTTCTGGCTACCCTCCTATGCATTTCACTTCTCAACAAAGAAGTTCAGCACTTAGAACAAATTTTTCTTTCTTGTTCAGAGGAGTTTCTTCCAAACCAGCACTTACAGGGAGAGCCAACTGCTGGGCAATCACCAGAGTTCTTTTACAGCACTGAGGCAGGAGGAAGGTATGAGGGCTTTTTGGGACCTGAATAATGATGGCGCTGTATCTAAGGGAGTTTTTTGTGTGTAATGCTTTTTAAGAAAATAAAGATAAGTCACACAGTACTCACATAGATAACTGTAGAAGTCTTAACAAGTGGCTAGAGGAAAAAGCTAGATAGATTGAATTTAAAGTCCAGTGAAAAAATAGCAGGCTCTTGTTAATTTAAAGCAAATGATACGGGGGGGGTTTTTAAAATACCTGTTGCATTTCTACTAGTATACTAAAGTTGTAGTGCCTCAGTTCTCACTTCCAGCTAGCAGTATGTGATTATTGTTACATTACCTGCTTAATAGTATGTAGAGTGCTGTCTTCTTCTTGTTTGTACTCATTTTGGTGACTTTTATTATTTTTAAAGATATGTAATACTGGTTTATGTCAAGTCACACTAGATATTATATCTTATTTGCTGGATTTGATGTAACTTTGTAATATAAAATTAAGCAACCAATGCTGCATGTAATACCTTGTCAATATCTTGTCAAAATTTCATGCATTTTCTATTATTTTTGATGCTGTTTTCTAAGACTGTGTGGTTTTAGTTCTGTTTGGTGGTGGTAGTGTCCCAGTTGTAGAAAAATATTTGGAAGGCAGTTTTCTGCAGTCTGTAATTACAGGGCATCTCTCATCAAGTGTGTTGTCTTAAACTAACTCAGAACTTGTCAGTCCTGTTCCTAATTGTTGCTAACCTTTCCAGAAAAGGATAGTGATCCAGGAAACTTTCTGGCAGACACCTGATGTGCCAGTGATAGCAAAATGTTGCAGAATAGGTTGGAGAGTGAGTTTTAGCTCAGACTCCCAGTGGCTATTTTTGTAATTATCTGTGTAGCTGCCGTGCTCAGTGATGTACACTGGTTAAAGTATCTTTTCCTTGTCTCTCCACAAAAACTCCTAATTGCAACAATAACTTCACAAGGTAATATGGAGGCACTTTTAAATATTGTAACTTGATCTTGAATATTGTGTTACTGTATAGTGGAGGAGTGTTGCATTTTGTGCTGGTATTTTGAAGCCAGTCTTACTGAAGGTAGGGAGTCGGTAAGAGGAGTGTATGTAGCCTGAGCTGCTCTCTGATGGCCTAAATAAGGCCCTTGAAAACTTCCTGCCAGAGTTGCTTTGGAGGTCTTGTGATGAAGGAAGATTCTTAAAGAAGCACTGGGAGGAAGCATTGCCAGCAAGGATGTGATCCCGATATCAACGGGTTTGCTCTCAGTTAATAAGTAATGCAGTATGTTCATTTTTAAATGTCTCTATGTCTTCTGTTATGTTCCTGTTAGGTAGTTTGGAAGTCAGAGAGTTTAAGGCCTCATAAGGTGGTGTGCTTTCCCCTGGGTATTTAATCCAGTTGGGCCTGCTGTGTACAGTAAGCCGTGCAAAAGAGTGCAGAATGTTTTGAGGTTTTTTTGGTTTTTTGTTTTGTTTTGTTTTTGTGGATTTTTGTTTTTTGGGGTTTTTTGCAGATCTATAGGCAGGTTGTTCTTGTTGTAATTGGGTATTTAGGAGATATATATGCAAAGTATAAATGGTGTAGAAACTGAAAATGGCTTTTAATCAGTGCTGTGATGTGAAATTATGTGGGCAGATATCTGCTAATTCCAATTGGAGTGCAGTCTTTCCATGCACTTTAATTTCTGAAACTTGTGCTGAAGTTGGAAGCAGAGTCGCTGGAGGCACTGGTGGAACTGTGTCACAGACTGAAGCTGTTGCATTTGTATGATGTGCCACACCTTCAGCACTTTTGTGCAAATCATGTAATTATGAAAAGTACTCTGGAACAGCTCAGATGTGGTATTTCTCAACAGCTTTTCATAGACTCATCAAACCACAGGGAGCCCTGCCCCACCTAAGTAAGATTGCAATCTTCTAAGCACACCTGTGGAAGTCTGGAGTGGTTTTTCAACTATTTTCTGTGTGGTTGAGGATTCATTAATTGTTCTCACTGGGCTCATTGGTTGTTCAGTGTAGAATCTGAAGTTCTATCTTTAGAAGAACTGTGGACTGATAGGATTGCATCTGCTGATTTTGTGATTTTTGGGGTTTTTTTAAAGGGCAATTGCACTGGTGAAGGATGCCTTTGGTTTCAGATCGCTATCAGCTGAATACTTTTTCTCCCTCTTAAAGAACATAATTTTGTTAAGTATTGAAGAGCAGTTCTGGCTGTAGACTAGTGTTTCCTGTAAAAGCTGAATATATGTGCCTGGCATCAGTTTTTTGCATTCTGATTTCTGTTGCATAACAGTTGAAATTGCACCAATGGTCAGAAGCATATATTGTGGGATTTGGAAATGACACTGGGAATATGAAAGTCAGGAGAGCCAGCACTAGCGAGCTTTTTGATGCCTCCTGAACAGTGATTATGCTGAGTTAATGACTTTCTTTGTGTGTGTTTTAAGTTACTAAAATATTTGGTGAATTCAGTTTGTTCAGGATAACACCAGATATCCGGAGTGCTAATTTTGATTTGAGATCAAATGTTTTGGGCTGACTAGGGCTTTCAAGAATATGACTGCACTAGATCAGGCTGCTTTTGATGGGCTTTTTTGCTTGCTGCTTCCCTGCCCACCCCCCATCAGATTAGGTTTTTCTCAGTTTAGTCTCAATGTTCTGCTTTCACTGGGGTAGGTAATGCCATTCTGCCACACTGGGATTTCTGGCTTTGGACCCTTGCAGTCAGTGCCAAAACAAATACAGTATAAAAGAAGAGGTACAGACTTTACCCTCTTGGCTTTTCTTTTCATCCCAACTGCTTCTTAGCATTGCTTCTCCATTTCCATAAGTATTTCTGTCTCTGTCTGCTTTTCCAGTTTTATTACTAGAGGTCCTGATTTCTTCTGTCTTTTCATTATTACTGTAATGTAGGAGGAGGGAAAACTTGCTGAAACTGGGGAGGGGTGGGTAGGACCTTATTCCTAAGAAAACTTCAGTTCTCTGTGTGTAAACTCAGGGTGAGATCATGGACAGTGTTTGGACCTAATGGTCTGTATTGTATGTGTGAGGATTATTTGTCACCCTATAGCTGGAAAGTTAATTCGGCCTGGAAATTGCCAGATTTATTCTGAAATTTAAATGACAAAGTAAACAGATTTTCAAAATTACCTCTTTTTATTTAGTAACTTTAATTTCAAAGTTAGGTACTATTTCACCTTTTCATTTCTCTGGGTTGCTGCTATGCAGGAATGCTTGTTAGTAACTCTATAGGTTGTAATATCTCCTTAGATTCATTCCCTGGCTGTTGTTTTAAGTTAGCTTGTTAGATTTATGTTATTTCAGACTCAGTCTTGTTTTTCTTAAATTTTTTTTTTTGGTTTTTTGGGGTTTTTTCCTGTTTGAATTGGTTACTGATGTGTGAACTGACCATGGGGTCAGCAGCTACCCTGGCCTATGAGGTAGAGCACACTGCTTTGGAACAAGTTCTGTTAGAAGATACACATTTATTGAGATAGGATAAAAGTCTCAATTTTGGTCTCATAAGTTAGATGGAAATTTTTTTTAATTGCAAAAAAGAAGTGAGTCTCTCAGATGCTTAGTATCTTTTACAAGTCAGTAAATTTAAATTGGTGGTAATTAATATTTTCTAGATTTTCTTTTGAAAATTTTGTTTGTACTCTACACAACAATCATAATCTATCACAAAATTTGAACATTACATTGTGGAAGAGGTGCTTCAGAGGAAAGAAGTAGACATTTAATACGTTGCCTTTGAGAAACAGATCTAATGTTCATGATGATTTTGAAGATCAACTTTGAAGGGCAAATTTTACTAGTGACTGTTGTAAGTATCCAGTGCTTTGAAATGACTCTTCAAAGTGTAGCAGGTAAGGAGACAGGATCATCTGACACTGTGGAAGCAGGACCAGACACTCATGTGTGCATGGCAAACTTTTGATTTACCTCAGATTAGGGTAAATCTCATTACAGCTGGTTTCAATGTAAACAGGATGATTTTCACCTGCCCTTCCCAAGCTCTGCAGGGTATGCAGGTGTTAAACAGTATCTCAGTGCATTATGCTTTGTTTGTCTCCTCGTGTCACGGGGCTGAGGCTGGCACACTGACTTGCTAAGTTTGGGGTTTTTTGTCACGTGTGTCTGAGGTTGACAGAGTGAAAGTTCCAGACCCAGTGTTTGGAATGAAATTAAGCTTTGAGCCATTTCTTATTCGATCGGTAGCACTCACTTCATTTAATACCCCATTCATGCTTTGCTTTCTGTTTTAACTAACATTCCTTACCTAGGTAAAAAGTGATTAAAAGCCATTAATTAAAATATTCCATGAAGGTTAGAAAGTACAATTTAAGAAAAAAATTGGATCTGTAAGCTAGTCAAGGCTGTTCTGATTTATACTTCAGTATTGTTTGAGGAAACAGATTTTATTGTAGAGTGAATTTGAATTGCTTTATGGTGCCCTTGGTATGGCAGTAGTGCAAGATTTTGTCCTTAAAAATTATTTTCCTCAATTATAAGAGGATGTGTTAAATGGTACTTGGCAGTGTACGCATCTCACTTAGAAGTCTTATCTAGTATGTCAGAGCAATCCGCTGGGTTACCCCCTTTGGAATATCTTGCATAATTTTGGATCTTGTAAAGGTAGTTTGACATTTCTGTGGCAGATTTAATTACCCAGATGAACCTAATCCCAATACCCCCAGGCAGCCTGGCAGAAAAAGGTGGTGGTTCTGGAAGTTGGCCTGTCCCCGTAGTGCAAGCAGCTTTTTGCCTGTGAAGGTGATACCCTCAGGTTTGGGATGGGGGTTGAAGGTCCTTAGCAATATCAAACGGGGAAATACTGAGTTTTCAAGGTAATTCATAGGTGGGAATATGAGCATCTGCTTATCTGTGTCAAAATAGGTGTATTTTCTGTGAGAAACAAAGCTCAGTCCTTAAAATCTTTATAAGATTAATAAGGGATAAAAGGGATAGTACCCAGTGCTGGGGTGTGTGACGAACTGCTAGAAGCATACCGTTAACTATAACAACTCTTCCTATATACTTTCTAATTCCATTGGTCAAATGCAAATTAATGAATATTATATATATTCAAACATTCCTTTGAGTTCACATGTTCCAAGAATTCTTTATCGTAGTTTGACCCTTGACCTCATCTTCTTAGAGTATGTGCCACAATGCAGATGGGATTTTGAGAGTCTTGTATTTCTTCATGAGGCCCCCTGTCTGTGGTTTGACAGCTATTGTTAGCCGAAGGGTCTGTCGTATATTCTTCCTTGTGCTTTGGGTGTTATTTGTCTGGTTTTTTTCCAATATTATCATATAGATGTTATAGCTATTTTTACAAGTACTTTCAATCAACATTAGCTATTTCACTGTTGTCAGTCAGCTACAAAAATAAAGGCATTAGTTATTATTTCACAATTACAATTACTTCTGCAAAAGTTAGTTATAATACACAGTACATAGCCTCTATTATAATATTTCGCAAAAGTCTAAACTATAATGTATATGTTTATTATGCTAAGATATACAATTTACACAGAGATTAGGGTATTAACCATAAAAGGCTGACAAATTATACTATATCAAAAGAGATTACAAACTGTACTATATTAAAATAATTTACAAAAGCTAATAATAGTGAAAGACAATAACTACATAGGTATTTATAACATTTTCTCACAATACCCTTAACCTTTTTAGTCTTTTGGAGGTTTCATTCATCCTTCAGTTCATGTTTTGATTTGGTAATGTTTTCATCCGCCATGCATTTATTTCTCTCTCTCTCTCTCTCTCTTTTTTTTTTTTTTTTGTCACAGGGGTGGTTTAATATGTCTTCTTTTGCTGGTATTGGGGAAGTAGGCATGTAATAGTGGCAACTACAAACAAACAGATTATTACTAGATTATATAAAGAAATCAAAAAGACTTTTTTCCCCTGTTTTCCCTCCTGTTTCCAGTTTGCATATTTTGACCTGCTATTAATTGCTGACTTATTCAAAATGACATTACACTGTTGGCTTTGCTGGGTTTTTTTTGGCTGCTGTCTGAAAATGAGCATTTACGTGTCTTGCTCTAATGTAAGGATTTACTAATTTTTTTGGGTTTTTTGTGGATTCTGCTGCTACACTGATGAACGATATCTGGTTTTCTGTGAAGGCTAAAAGCATTCAATTTTAAAATATCTGTATTTAAATTTGTATGCTAATTAATTATTAAAGTAGCCAAACAACTAAAAAATGTTTTGGAGTGTTGAGGAGAAATAGAGGCAGTAATTAAAAAAAAAATAGCTTTTGGCTATGCCTTTTCATTAACATCAGACTACCTCTATTGTTTTCTTTCTGTCAGTCTGTCTTTCCATACTTTTCACTATGCTTCCAGGTAGGATGTGATTTTTGTGGTATATGCAGGAAGACCAACTGCTGACATGTCTGCGTTGTCCTGGCCACGTAGAAAGATGAAATTCTCAGAAAGAAATGGCGGTGGTGTAGCCTGGGAGCCGAATGTCTGTCTGTGACCGGCAGCGCTGATCTGTCTCTCCACCCTTGCCCAGAGCAGCGGCGCAGCGACTCAGGGTGTCTCTAGCGCTGCTGGGAGTGACCTGACTTTGGTTTGGCGCCTCCTCGCCCCCAGTTCAGCCACATCCTGGGGACCTATATACGCTGCTTAGAAGTAGTTTTCCTGACCTCAGCGTCTGCTTTTCTATCACTGCACTGAGAATACAAGCAAACTAAAACGCCTGCATTTTTGTAACATCCCCGTTTCTCAGTGTGGAATTCTGATTGCATAATCTGAATGCCGAGCTGAAGCCAGTGTGTTTGAGTGTGGGGAAGGGAATTTCAGGCCGATGAAGCTGATCACTTTGTTCTGACATTCTTCAGCGTTAGGAATGTGTTGGGCGCTTCAGTGACCTACCTATTCTGTGAAAAGTTGTGCACCTACCCCTGCTTTGTATTCTCATGCAGGTGTTGTTTAGTATATCTAAATTATGTATGGTTTTCCACTGTAAATGGGAATGGTTCACTGTAACCATGTGAAATTTCTTCTATGAGACTGAGTAATGCTTTTACTTAGCACAAGGAGGAGGAAACTACCTGTATGCATGGGCACAAATAGTTCACAAACTATCACTAAATGACTTGTCTTCTTACTAGAAACCTGATCTTTTGGATTTTGGCTGAAAGATAAAGGCAGGGAAGTAACTTGGGTTTTTTCCCATAGCTGCAAGTGAGGGTTGTTTGTTTCTTTCTTTCAATGTTCTTTGGAGTATTATTTACATTCTCTTATATTTGAATGTGATTTGAGTCAGGCTAGGACTTGATGCTGTTGAGACTTTTCTTCATTGTGAAAGAAGGTTTTAACATTTTTATATGTTTAGTAATGCTTACTAGGAGACTTGCTTCCTTATGAATTCTCTTGCTTTGATATAAATGTAATTGAAATTTCCTTAATATTTTCTCAACTTTTAGTTTACATAAGTGTGTATTAGTTCATTTTAAAACAAAGCGTTTTAAATAGTATCATTGAAAATCTTTTCCCCTTCTGTCTGGTTTCGTTTTGGCAAGAATGCTGTTTTTCTAAAATATGCAGTAAAGATGTCTTACAAATGAAAGTTATGCAACATATCATTAAATAGAATTTTTTTTTTTTGTAACAGTTAAGAGTTTAGAGCAAATTTAGTGCACATATGAACTTCTTTTAATAGGGCAGAGGGAAGGAGTGAAAGAAAAACTTTTTGAAATTGTTTGGAAACAAATGGGAGTATTCTTTAAAACCTGGAGAATAAAACCAGCTGGCTTCTAAGTGTAGAACGTGTCACTAGTTTTCAAAGCCTGTAATGTTCCTTTTTCCTTCATTCTTTGTTTAGAATGGGGCGTTTGTCTGCTCAGGGGTTTAAAAAATACTCTTGGAACATTTCCTTCCTTTTTCAGTCACCTGACTTTCATTGCAGTTATTCACCTGGAATTTACTGGCCTTCTTAAATATGGAGAAGATGCTTTTCCCAAATGCATATACACTTAAAACATTGCCCACCCAAAGAGAAAAAAAAAAACCCACAGTCAACAACCATGCACATTTAACTCTGTATTTAACTTGAGGAACTTATTCCTAGATTATAAGATATCATTAGTATTCTTACTGCATTTCTGGGTTTGTTAAGGCCTTTTCAGTACTTTTGAGTCCTCCTGAATGTAAACATACATTAAGGTCAGATGATAATAAGAAGGCTTGTGTGTACACTTGAAGGAACTGCCTTTTTAAATACACAAATGATTGTCAGAAGCTGGGAACCTGATCAGTTGTATTGGTGTATCTGTACTTAGTAGTAAGGAACTTACATTGCCTGTTAGGCATTTTTACATGCTGCAGATAAAAATGCTAATGTACCTTGGAGGATACCTGTATTCTTTAAGGCTTCTTTGTTTCTAGCAATAAGGTGTTTTTTTCAATGCCAGAGTGTCTGATTCTGGACATACCCACATACCCTGCAGTCTTGACTGATGTTCTGTGATGCGGAAGACTTGTAATTTTTGCCTTGAGATGCTGTTTATAGTATATGTTGGTTTATAAGTGAGTTTGTGGGCCAGGAGGAAAGAGTGCACATGGCTCTCGAATGTTGTGATTTGGTCCATTCATCTTGCTGGAAAATCCTTGGTTCCAGTCTCAGTTTTAACAACTGAGTGTTTTGTGTGGTGGATTTTGAATGTAGAGTGCATAGATATTCCTTGCTGTGGAGCCTGCAGCCTGGGTGGAAGCTGTAAATGCTAGGCTGGGCCAAAGTTTCATTCAGTCTCTTGCTTTGTCTCACTGTTCCCCAAATGTACTTACTCATGGAAGGAATTGGCAGTCCTACTTCAGCATTTAGAAATTGTCTGTAAAGAAGGTCTTTCAAGGGTAGGAGGTACGTGCATCAAACTTGTGATGTTCACATCTTGAGTGAAAGGGCATTTTGTGGAGAAAACTCCTCTGCTGATTTATTCAGTCTTTGAAGAAACTCATGCCTGCATCCAGATGGAGTTCCAGAGCTCTGAATTCCAGCAGTGGGCAAAACCTTTTTGCAGCTCCAGCATGTAAACCTAGAGGAGGGACCACATCCAATGTGTTTGTCTCCTTGATGTTTCTCATAAGTTAATAACTTGAGTGATTCCCTACTTAGAACACCAGCTTTTGTGAATGACTCTCAAACACCTGTTGCCTGTTGTATATTGCATATGGGAAGTTCTGTGTGTTCAATTCAATTCTGTGTGTTTTGGCAAATCACCTTACAAATTTTGTGCAGAGTGATGGCTTTTGGGATATCTTCCCCTTGTCTGCAGTTAAAATGATTTAAAGGACTAAGGTGTATAGGCTAGTAGGCTCAGTTCTGATCTATGCTGGAAAAATTATTTTGGTAAATCATTCAATCCCTTGTTCTCATCTGTAAAATGGAAATGGGTTTTCTGAAAAATGCTTTGAATCCTTTGACTGAAAATCTTTGCATTTGAAATGCTGTTACTAAAGGGGGTTTCGTAATTTTGGTTAAATACTCTTACAGAATTTTTTGTCACCTGGATTTTTGCTTGCAAATTTCTCCCACCTTTACTTCCAGATTCTTGGAAAAGGTAGCTTTCAGTCTGATTCCCTAGGCCTAATGTGTCACAGCAGAAGGTTCATGTTTTACAAGGAAGAGGTTTCTCATTTTGGTGTGTGGATTGTTGCTGCTTTTTTCTTCGTATGTTGCTAGTGGAGACTTCCCAGCTCTTTTGCCGCAATTGCCAGGTTCTTTAAGGAACAAAATGGGAGTCCCATTACTAAGTCATAATTAAACAGGACACAGATATTTTTAAGGCAAAATTAAGGTAAAGGTGTGGGAAAGAAAAAGTAATCCATTTCTTGTAACAGTATTATTGTGGGGTTTTTGGATAGGCACATGTATGTCACATAATACAGCATGCTGTACTTATGTAGCATAGTTGTATGTTTGTCACCAAGTGCTTGTGTTTGTGGGATTATTTCCTCAGCACAGTGTCAGTGTACCACTGATACCACAAGTCTGTACTCTTCCTTCTTCTTGAGTGGAGCCACAGTGGGGGTTTTTTATTCAGTTTAGCTTGTTTTGATGTAGCTGACCCATTGTCTGAACATAAAGTGAACTAACCAGAGGTCAGTTAGTCTGGAGATGTTTGTGTGCAGGTCACTGTGTTATTGAGGTCTATAACTGAGCCAGTAACATGGGAGTGCTGCTACAGCTCTTTTTGGGAGCTGAGCCCAGGCTGGTAAAGGCTGGGGAGACTATTGGAAATTGTTTAGTGACCCTAATCTTGTTTCAACTCAATGTACTTTTAACCGAAGAACTAAAGTATTTTTCTTAATATGCTGATATTTGGTGACCTTTTCTTTAGTGTAACAATGAAGGGCTATTTTAAACCATGGCTCTAAGCAAAGTTCTGTAGCAGCTCTGGCCCGGAGTCACTCCTGCTGTGTTGATCGCATGGCTGTGCTGCTGCCAGATCTCTGGCGGACACTGCATCTTGCAGGTTTCTGAACTTGGCTGCTTTACAAAAACTCCTTCCTGTGTGTCTCTTCCTTTTCCTGCTGCTTTTCTCTGTTACCAGTTTTACAGCTATGCAGTGTGCTGTTTAAACAAACCCATTCATTCCACAGGTCTGTTGTATACCTTTACATAGCTTTAACTTTCCTTCAGTGACAGTCTGCATCTTTGCTGTGTAAGAAATGCAGCGTTTGCCAGGAGCAGTCATGCTTCACACGAGTGCACTTGGAGTCAGTTTTCAACAAGGAAAAAAAGTCAAGCACAAAAAGTACATATTTGCATGATCATGGGGGTAGGATGGGGTGGGGACCCTGTGGTGAGAGAACACCAAATTGATTAGCCGTATCTTGCTCATTCTGTTTGGCGTAACTTTGTAAACCTTATCCGGGTGATTTGTAAAAAGTGGAAGCTGTGTGGATGCCTCTGAGTGTTCTCAAAGTTATGTATGAGTCTCTACTCTCCTGGGGATGGATTGATAATTCCTCTTCATTTAGTGAGGGCTTTGCAGACTGTGTAACACGTCAGTATTCAGGTTTTTCTTAGAGAAATCATTTGGTAAAAGAGTTCTTCCCATTACATGATAAAAAAATTGTGTTTCTAAGTTTCTGAATTAAGATGATTTTGATGTAAGGTGGCAAATGGCCTCAGAATAGATTGTGGCATTGCAGCTTTGCTTTCCTTTTTCTTTTGACACATTAGTGTCGTCTTTGCCTGACCACTTTAATCTATTCTAAAAATACAGCAAATTGAGGCAGTTGGTAGCTGTTTCAGTAGCCAAACCTTTGTCCAAGCTGAGAAAGCAGCCGATGTTCCTTGGTCTGTATACCACTAAATAAGACAGATAATTTTTTTAATGGGGTTACAGTGTGTGAACATAACTTTAATCCAAAGTAAGGGATGCTAATGTAATGCTCCCCTCTCTTTATTAAGTAGTGCTTAAAGCAAAACAAACCAAACCTCCAAATCCGAATTGGAAAACTGATTATGGAGCAAATATTTTGGCACCTATACAAATGAAAATCATTCCTCATGATTTAGTGTGTGTGACCTGAAAGTCCAGAATACCCAAATCTGTTTAAGGGGTCAACTTCCAGGGCTGTGTAATGTTCTTCGAACTGAAAACGGATTTGCTATGGATCATTCTCTCTCACTTCTGGCCTACTTTGAAGGTTACTTTACTCCTTTCAGATGGGGTGCTGACATGAATAATGTGCAGTGTCTTTATACATGAAGCCCAACTGTCTACCTCTAGTTTAAATTGTAAGTAGTTGTAGGACAGTGACTAAGTAGTAGTCACTGTAGGACAGTAACTGTGATTTTGCTGTGCATTCCATGGTGCCTGTCTTGATAGAGTCTTAAGTAATGCCTGAAACTTCCGGTCTAATTTAATTTATAAAGTAGCAAGATGATAAGGATGCTTCAGGATCTGAAGGAATGCCTGGAGAGCCAGGCTTTAATGCAGTTATCTGCTGAGCCAGCCTCAGAGAAATACAGAATGCAATCTCCAGCAATGTCTTTAAAAAATCAGTTGTGTAATTCTCTGAGAACAGAGCAATTGGAGGTCACAGATTTAACACTGGATTCTGTGTTTAATCTTAGTGGGAGTCACTTCCATGTGGTGTGAGTTCATTGTGGGTGGAGATGTTTGTGCACAAGATAAACTACACATTTCTGAAGTGATGCAATTGGTGCAAAGTTCTTCCTAAAAGTTAAAGTAAACATATGAGCCATCTTTTCCCATTCCCTGATAGGAAAGATGGAAAATTTTAGTGTATGCGATTTTTTTTTTTTTTTTTTTTTGGTATTGTGCAGAGGTTGGACTTGTTTGCTGGCTTTGTGCAGAGCACTCAAACCTGCAGAATGAGCACTCCTTCAGTATAATTTAACACTTGACAAACAAGCAGTACAGGTATTTAAAGTACCTGAATGTGAAATTGTAATTGTCTGGTAGGGGTGGAAATCTGTAGTAATAGTTTCCATCATAATGCTTTGACCTACTGGTTGAGAACCAGTTCCATGTGTAGATGATAACATAGTGAAAACAAACATGTTATTTCACAGTGGTAAATTTCTGCTAGGATTTTAATCCTAGGAAGACCTTTTTATGTTCCTGTCATGGAAAGTGTAGTGCTTTCTTCACACAGCACTTAAACACAGATTAGGTGCATGAATGGTTTTGGCTTCTTTTTCTTTCCTTCTGGTTAATATTTTACATTGCCGTTTGTAAATTCAAGCAAATAAGAGTGTGTCAGGGTAGACCGGTGGTTTCTTTAGCCCATTTTTAATTGATAATAGCTGTTTTTAAGATCTTCCCTTTCTCTTCTGTTTGCCAGTGTTAAATTTTGGTTGGGTTTCTTGGTAATGTTTTGGTCAAATTTGACAAGCTTCTTCCACGTTCGTGAGTTGAAATGTAACCTGAAACATCTCTGCCTGGCTGCCCTCTATTTATTGCAAGATGACCATTACAGCTGTGGGAATAAGCAGCTTTAGAAATAGAAAAATTGGGCATTGCAGAACCAATGCCAGATAACTGAGACCTGTGAGAAAATCTGTTTCTCCAGTAAAGTAGCTGAAGGAAGCAGTTCTGCAGTCTTGACTGAAGAGTTTGAAGAAGTTACTTCATAAAATATTTCTGGAGAATGTGCCTTTTTTCCCCCCACATAACACGGTAACATTCCCATTTTAAACGTGCCTTGGTTTTTTAGCTTTTGAATTGAAATACAGCAGCTATTTGTAATAATAAATTCAAATGCAGAAAAAAAAAAGTTTAAAAAGGAATAGGAATGTACTCTTTTTTCCCCCACCCAATTTAAATCAAAAAGGTAAAAACTGCTATGGAAAAATGTATTACCTCTTCTAAATAGCTAAGTTTGTCAGTTCTCTGTTGAATCAAAATTGACCCCTTCCTTTTTAATGAACATTTAATTTGATAAAGAAACTACTTTTCTTAGCTTGGTTTTCTCTGATAGTCTTGGATCTTAACAGTTTACTATGTACCATGGTTCATAGCTTGGTGAACTGTATTTTGAATTTTGCTACAAGTCCTGAATTAGCCTGCTCAGATGATCCTACCCTGGAGCAGCTTCTATGCTGCTTCAGTTCTTGTTTTAAGGTGTGACTCCAGAAGGGGAGGGCTGTTCTCAAGCTTTCCCACAATAAATAACAATACAAGTAATTTACACATACAACCAGGGTCAGTCCTCTTCTCTTTGTCTTTCTACCCCCTGGCCTCACAGACCCTCGAGTTCCCAATGCCTTTTCTTTCTTCTGTGACTCTCTTCACTGGCAGTTCCGAGCAGCAGAAATTTATGGTATGCAAAATGTATGGGTCTGGTATCATACCCTTTTGTATTTTGGGGATAATTAAAGTTGTATTTTGTTTTCTGCCCTTGTAGCAGTGCACTTAGCATTTTATTTTAATTTTCTCATCATATTAGTTGCGTATTTGGAAGTGTAATGTTTCTTTAAATTCTGTAGTAATAGATAGTTGTTAAGAATTATATTTCATTCAAATCGAAGTATTGTATTTTGTAGCATCCCGCTTTCAGTGACCTGCTGGGTTGGAATTAGAGTTGGAATATCCCATTTCTATGGCCCTACCTTGGGATGTTGTTTCATCTTTTTTTAGTGTTTGCCTTTTTTTTTGTTTTGGTTTGGTTTTTTTGGTGGTTTTTTTGTTTTGTTTTGTTTTGTTTTGTTTTTGTTTAAGCCCTTTAGCTTAAAACATCCATATTTTAAATTTTCTGGATTTAAAATATGACAGCCAAAAACTTAGATAGTATTTTCTGATATCTTGAGTAGATTGTGAAGCACACCACTGGTGTTGCATTTTAACCTTTCAGCTTGTGCGGGACTGAGGGTGAAGTCATTATGGAAAAATTCTGTATCAGCACTGCAGCAAAGGAATACACATTGTATAAATGGTCTGTATTAGCATGCATTGCACAGCAATTTATTCTGTGTGCTTCTTTATCAGATTGCCACGGCTTCTTGCAATATCTTCTTAATAATGGTTTCCTGTAGAACAAGTTTTATGAAACAGAAGTGCCATAGCTTTTTATCCTGTGTTCACTGGACTGTTATTAAAAGCCAAAAGAAAAAATTGGATGGTTTGCTAGTGTTTTTTGTCATTCTGTTATTCTTGTATTGTATTTTAAAATCAAGTAGACTTCATTCATTTGACACTTTTTTTAAAAAATCTTTTATAGTGTGCCGGTCAAATAAAAGTCCCTGGGTCTGTCTGACGTGTTCGAGTGTCCATTGTGGAAGGTGGGTACAGTGTTAGGGTGCAAATCTTAATCACACCTTTATCTTTCTCCTTTGTTGCTTGCCTCTGAGGCAGTTTGTTCAAAATTTGCCTGAAATAAAACTTTTATTATCTCATTTAATGTTGTATGTTTATGCTTAACATGGTTCTTTGCTACTTTATGAGAGTCCAGAGATTATATTCAAGATATGGGGGTTTTATTTCATTGGGTTTTTAAAGTAAAATGGACAGTAAATTTGATTGCTCACTTCAAAAACTGTGTGGAGATCTGATAGTTTAGTAGGCTGTTGTAAAGTTCCATTCTGTGGAACTTTACTTTTTCTTTTCTGATAAGATAAACACAGTAAGAATTGTTGTGATGTCACAAGTTGGCACAGCTTATTTTGAGAGAAACAGTAACTATTCAGCTGAGACTGAAAATAGCTTAAATGTACTGCAGTGTAGTTCTGGACCTAAAGATATTGCCATAGCCTGTAAGAAGTAGCTGCCATCAGAATTCCCTCCGACTTCACCTTGATGTCTGTATTAGTTGAAGTGCACCAAATAAATTGTGGAAGAATTATTCAGTCAGTGCTGTTATTTATTTGTCAAGATAATTGTAGAAAATATGCTGCTGTAAATGTTTGATATGCACATATTATTGGAATGCAGTTAGTATTGACATTTAGACAGTATCTGAGACGTGAACATGTTTTCTTCTGTTGGGTACCATCTGTGCTGTTATTCTGGAAAAGCATTAAACAGTGATTTTGTCTTTTAAAGTGGTTTGAATGAACTCCAGCTTTTGGTTGTTTGATCTGGGTATCACTAAGTGCTACAGTTTTAATAATGTGTCCTATTAAGATTTTCTGACGCTGACCCTTTTTTCCCCTCTATTTATCTATTTAATAAATTTATACCTGGTGGTAACTAAGATGATATGCAATGGTGTGCAATAAATAACTGGAATGTTTTAATTGTTACTAATCTTAAAAAAAAATACTACTGTCTCCAAATATTGTGTCAGTTATTTATGGCAGGTTATTTTGTCTTTCTAAATGGCTCCCATCCTTAGAATAGAAAATAATTGAATGAGGAGATAAAATATACCTTAGGGCTCTTTTTTTAATTTAATGTGCTTAATTTCCTATATATCAAACTTTGAGTATGAAAATGCTCATTGTGTCAGCAAAAGAGCTGCAGGATTTTAGATTTCTTGTTCCCTTATGTTAGCCACAAGCTCCAGAGACCAAGCTCATCAACTTGATGTCTGTAGCATTAAATCATGCTGCAGAATGGGAAAGCTGAAAATGGGAGTCAGCCCCTCTGTTAAAGGGATCCCAAACACAAGTGCTGGTGGGGAAAAGGTAGAGCTATAAGAAGAGTATAAGTGAAGGCAGTACAGAGAACTAAGTGCACTACAGGTATGGGAAAAGGGAGTTCAGGGTTTTCTCAGTTGTGGAAATGAATTAGTTTGTTAGCACAGATTCTGGGATTTGGTCAAGGAGATAATGGGGCCAGTTTGGACCGCTGGAGAGAGTAAAGAGGGAAAACATTAGAAAATTTGGCCAGTGTTTTCACACAGGTAAATTGTCTTTTTAATGCTGTTGTAAATATTGGATGCCTTTTTTATTCCTATTCTTTTAATGACTGTTGATTACCTGTTTAGAAGTATAAACTTCTTTCTTTTACATTTATTTTAGATATGTGAATGGCCACGCAAAAAAGCATTATGAAGATGCACAGATTCCTATGACCAATCATAAGAAAACAGAAAAACAGGAGAAAGTTCAGCATACTGTGTGTATGGATTGCAGTAGTTACAGTACATACTGGTAAGGGTTTAAACACTGTAATTTGACAACTTCTTATATACTAGAAGGTGAAAACATCAGACTCTTGTGCAGCATTATATTA
This sequence comes from Serinus canaria, assembly GCF_022539315.1. Classification (NCBI taxonomy): domain Eukaryota; kingdom Metazoa; phylum Chordata; class Aves; order Passeriformes; family Fringillidae; genus Serinus; species Serinus canaria. The sequence continues at coordinate 18,509,222 of NC_066324.1, forward strand.
TACACATTTTTGAGCATTTCATCTTTTGCTTTCCAGACCTGTCTTTTTGGAACACTCTGCTTTTCCATGTGTATTGCAGCACTGTACAGTTACTGGCTGTAACTAAACTCTCACATGTCAAATGCCTTAAACAGAGAAGAAACCTTTTGAAAGAAGTGCTGTGGGGTTTGGAGTTGCTTCTGTTTGCTTTGGGGAATGTGGAGACCCAACCCTCTTAATTGTGAAAGCTGTTTGGTTGGTGTTGCTCCTTCCATCAAGCCCGTGAGCCTTTCACATGTCCTTTATTTGTCAGGATTCAGAAGGTAAACTATTACATTGTAGTTCCTGTCCAAGAGATCTGAATTCGAGTTGTGCTTGTTTGTGTACTTTCTATGAATCTGGGAAAGTGGCTGATCCTGTTGGGAAGCAGCATCAAGTCTCTGGCAAGAGTAAGGAAAACAATCAGAAATGTTTCTTTAAACAGTGCAGTGGCCTGGGTTGATTGCTTCTGTGGGGTTCTTTGCAGTGTGATATGCACTGTTTAGGGAAACTTAATATTGATGCTGCTAATTTTGGATTCCCCATGGTCCTTGTTCCTCAGAGGGCCAAGACTGGGAGTCAGTGGAAAGCACTGCTTTTTGCCTCAGCATCCTCCATCCTCTCTTCCCCCTTAAGCAAACCTGCTGACAGGTGCTTCCCCATTTGCAGCTGCTCCATGGTTTCCCGTTTGTGTTGTTACTTGTGCAGTGTGGCAGAGTAGGATTTGAGCAGTGTAAATCTTGGGGAAATCCCTGTTACACTCTTCTAAAATTACTGGGTATGTGGCTGCTCTAATGGGTATTTTATTCAAATAGTTGGGTGTCTTTTGGGTAGTTCATTAGGGAAAGAAAGTCTGTTTGATGAAGTAGTTTTATGAGGAATGCTTCTGTAACAAATATTTTTATCCCAGTTAAGTGATTTCACCTGAAGAAATGTTGTTCAGAGCAACTGAAAAACTGCTCAGATGGTGGAAGCAGCTGTAGGTATTTAATCACTGACTAAAGGTTTGAGTAACTTTGTGGTGTAGGGGAATTTTGCTTTTATTTGCATTTTATTGTAATGACTGGCATTTTTATCTGCTCCTATGGCATTACATGAGAAAACAGTCAAGTTTTTGAAATTAACAGGGCAGGAGATAATCCTCCTTTTTAATGCCTTTATTAAAGTGTTCAGCTTAATATGGGGGTTTTGGCACATCTGTGGGCTCCTGCCACCACTCCCAGCAGCACCTCAGAAGGACAGGATTAGATGTTGCTCTGTCCACCAGGAGCAGAGCCAGGAGTCTTGTCCTCAATGGGGGTATACCCAAGATTCCTATGTGGCTTTTGGTCCAGGGGGTCCTGGGTCCGACTGGCATCGTTTTCAGTCGGGGTGAGGAGTGACCGAGGTTCTCAGTGTCTCTGCTGGCTTCGGACCTCAGCCCTGCAGTCCAAACACCACCTGACTTCTCAATTCTGCTTTTGCTCGTCTCTTTTGGGGCATTTCCCAGGATTTGGTGAGGGTCTTGTCCCAGTGCAGTCTGGGTTTTGAGATAAATTTGCATAGATGCAAATTTCCTCCTCTCCCCACCGTCGGGGGGTGGGGGGGGGTGGGGTTGTCATCCTCCTGGCAGCAGGCGAGGGTGGTACTGAGAAACAAGAATTCTCCACAATAGAGAGTTAAATGGCGATACTTAAGGATACTCAACAGGTGATTACAACATTTAACTAACAAAAGAACTCTTTGCCAGCGATCAGTTCCCAGTTCAACTGCAAACGCTGCAGCTCCTTCTCTTAAAAAAACGGTCAATTCTTTTTTTTACTCATAACAGTTTGCCAAGGGGTAAATATGCACAGGTTACCAGCATTGCAGCAGCTGTGAGAAGCTAGTTTCATTTTCCCAATCAATACTGGTAGGAGCTGAGTTCTATGTTGTGGCTTTTTGTTTTCTTTGAATTATGCCTTGTGTTCCAGTCATTCTGAAGGTAATAATCTGTGGAGGAATTTTAGCAGGGTATTTGGAGTCTTTGTTTATATCTCCATTATGACAGATAGGGTTCCGAACTTGCTGAGGCTTGATGAATTACAGCAGAAGTCTGAGCACCCTGCTGACCTTATCCCAAACTATGTGGCGATTGCAAAATACCAGCAGCCAGACTGGGGGCTGTGGGATCTGTTACTGACCCAGCTGTACTGGGCAGGGCAGGCAGACCTGCACCTGGGGAGGTGTGTGTTTGTGGGAGCACAAAAGGGAAGCAGTTCAGCATGTGATGTCTTTTCTGCTGTAGTCGAGGGCTGAGTCATCTGTGGATGAACTGGAACTAATTGTATGCAGCTTTTCCTTGGGGAGTTCTGTTGTGTGGATAAATCACCAGCAAATTATAACTCCTGTGCTAATGTGAAGGTGAACAAGTTTCAAAAGCAGTTTATCTTTGCTTTCATTTAGGATATTTCAGGTTTTTCTCAGATGATAATCAGGGAAAGACACTTGAATTTGTTACTGCACCTGGTTGAAATGGGCACAGAAGTTTAAAGATGAAACAGAAGGCATCCAGATCAACTTTTCCCCCTTTGTTTTGGACAGTTCTGTGGAGGCTGCTGCCAGTTAAAGCTAATAGTTGGGTAAATTTGAGACGTAATTAGGTATTCTGGAGTGTAAATTGGCTTTCAATAGCTTTGAAAAGCCTATTTGTGAACTGCAGTGTAGACATTAATCCAGTAGACAGTCCTAAGTTTATGCCATGGTGGTTCCTTTAAGTGAACTTTTATGTAAAGATGAGTATGTTATGCTACCAGGGTGGGCTGCCTCAATAATTTGAAAGTCAATAAAATACTATTGTAAGACTTAATTGAATTTTATTTCTACTTTAAAATAATCCAGATATTTTGATGCAGTGTCAGCTTTTATATTTTTATTTGCAGTTGTGTTTACTGCAGTAAGTTGAGTATGATGCTCTTATTCCATTTTTATCCTATGGATCTGAATTTGCTGTGTTCCTTGGCTTGCATGATAGTATCAGTGAAAAGGCCTGTATGGGCTTTCTAAGAAGGCACCATTTGGTCCTTTGCCTTCCTTTGGCCATGACATAACCTGTAATGCAGTCTTTCCAGAGGGTTTTGTTCTTTGCTTACTCAGTCCTCCTATCCAACTGCTCAATTTTACCAGTGGAAAAGTTGAGAGAATTTGTTAATATTTTGTTATGAGAGTACAACTCTCTTCTTGATTCTTTGGTCACTTTTGGGACAATAGATGCAATACTAAACACTCAGACTAAATTATATTTGAGACCTTAATTGCTAAGAGAGTCCTGAATCCCACTTTTTGGACGTAATCAGCCTTTCAGTTAGTTCTAAAGTACTACACACAGAGTTGCAAGAAATACAGATCTTTTTTGTCTTCAAACTGTTATAGGGTGTTTTCTCATTCTGTGTTAGGGGGATTTTTTGTGCACGAAAAGTAAAATGATACATGTAAGAACCCCACTTTCCTGAAAGAGGACTCTTGTAAATTGGTTTTCTCTGTGCCAGTGCACAGACAGTTGGCACTGAAGAAGAAAGGCTCCCTTGTTGATATATTTGCATAATATGTTTCCTGTGTTCATTTAATCCTAGACACAGTTTGCAGGTCAGGTTTCTCATCCATTACCCTCCTGGTTATCCCTTAAAGGGACACAGCTGTGTCAGGGGTGTGTGTGTGTTCCTGGCTGGTGTTAAAATAACCAATTATCAAGGACTTAGAAAAATTATTTTTTAGTCTCTGTGAAGAGGGTTCTCTTTTAAAAACAAACCAGACTTACTGTGCTGGTGCCTTGAGCACTGGAAAATGAGATTGCTTAGTCCTATTATTTTGCATTCTACAATCAGTGAAAATAAGAGTAAAAAGCATTTTATCCAGACAGTAAAACTTGAGCTATTAGGTGTTGTCATAACTAAGGAAACATGGCTTTTCTTAATTTTTCCTATCCTTCAAGTTCTTCAAATCTAGTCAGGGCTTTTAAACACAGCATGAAGTTCTGTCCCTCCTAAGCACTGTAACAGCAGTAAGCGCTCATGTTCCCAGAGCAGTGCATACATTCACTGGCTCAATGCCATTTTAGAAGCAAAGGAGGCTAGTCTTGGAGGTAGCAGAGGTACTAAAAATAGTGTATAGAGGAAAATACTGTACTAAGCCATATAAGGGACCCTCTGCAAGGTATAGAATTTGTTCTGTGTCATTGCTGATAAAGCATATTTTAGAGCTACTGTATCCAAAAAATGTGTATGTTGATTTGCGATAATCCTAAGGATCATAAATGAAGCAGCTGTTTTGAATGGCAGCTTCCCATACAGGATGTAATTTCTCAGCAGTTTACCCTTAAGGTGTGAGGGCTTAGCAAATTTAAGTTACTAAAACATAAACTTCTTCTAAATCTGTTTAATTGGTTTATCCAAAATAGTTTGGAGGTAATGCTGTTATTTCTAATAGTAGTGCTGAATCCTCAGTGTTGCAAGAGGTAGGTTTAATAGGTAGGTTTAAAAAGCCTACCTATTAAAAAGATAAATAGAAGATTGTCTTGATTCTAAGTGAAACTTACGATTGCTTTTCCAATGTTGGAACGACCCTGACATTTACTGATGTATTTGGTTTTATTGTTCCATCTTGGGGCAAGTACTAAACTGGCGTGTAAAAATAAGGTTAATGTGATCTTCAGGGCATGGGAACAATGAAATCATCTTTCAGCAATAAGTTCTCATTGACAGTTTCAGTGAGCTTGTATCTGCTTCCATTCCCTGCTTTCTCAACAGTAGCTACTCCAGCATTAGTGGCAGTGTGACTGTGCTGGTGCAGCTGGGGTGCCCCTGCTCAGGAGTTCCACACTGTGTATTAGCTGACTGGGCCTGTGTATTCTGAGTGTTGGCCTGAGAGCTGGGTCCAGGTTGGTGGGAGTGCCAAATGCAGGAGCACCTCATTAGGTCTTTATAGGTAGCTAAAAAAGCTGACAAGGACTACCTAAGATGTGGCTGAAAAATAAGGACATTAGCAGACTTCTTCCCCCTCCCAAACTAACTTGGTCTGTGGCCATCTTTAAAAATGTAAAAGAAAAAATACTGGTAATCTTACTAATTTCTAGATCTTGTGTTGTTGCAGGCCCCCAGCTGGGTAATAATTTTCATTGACTCCGTGATTCCAGAAGGCTGATCTGTCACTTTATTATACTATACTTATTAAGAAACCCTTACAGACAGTCACAATACCGGTGGACCCAATTGGTCCTTCAATCAAAACACCATCACCATTGGCCAATTAAGAAACCACCCTTTGGTAAACAAATCTCCATAACACATTCCACATGATCACAACAAGTGCAGCAAGTGAAGATAAGAATTGTTTATCATTCTCTTCTCTGATCTTCTCACAGCGTTTCCCCAGAACAATGCCTGGGAAAGTTGTGTTTTCTCTCTGTGGCCAGAGAGCTGCTGCCATACCATAACTCCTGCATGCAATGTTTGGATGTCTCGAGAGGTGTCATGTTAATTTCTCTTCTTAGAGGAAAAAATCAGAGGTACTGAAGACACTGTTCTCAGGGGCTCCATTCAGTGGCAAGGACCTTTACTTTTTCAACTCTGTAGCCTTTTTAATAATGTAGAATTCAAAGAAACACTGGCAATACTTGCAGATTTACGCAAGAAAGAGGGTTGTGAATTCCAGTTGTGCCTGAAGTCAGTAGCTTCATTAAATTAGGAAGCAAATGTGGATCTGCTCCAGGAGAGGAATAGCCTGAGGTGATGATGATTATGTATTTTGCATTTGAGTCACTCTTGAGCCAAATGGAAAGGGGAGACATAGCTACAGTTCTGATATTAAACACATCCAAAGTTAGTTTTCCTCACTTGTTCACTTGCCTGTCAAAGTTTGAAGCTGTAATTTGACACTTCACAGTATGTACAGAAACTGATGAGTGATTTGATATTTGTGGTTAAGCACGAGATGCAAGTTGCCACAGACTTCTGGCTTGACTTTGGAAAACTCAAGTGATCTCTTAGTCTAGCATCTTCCCTGGAGATTTTCAGTAGCACAGACTTTTTTGTTTTGTATATATCTGTTCAGCACTTCAGGTTTCAGTGATAACTTACAATGTTAAAATAGTTTAAAAATTAATAAAAGCTTTATATTCTGTTTAGCAGGAGTCAGTGGGTCTTTTCTGACAATTCTGTGGATAGACTACTGATTCTGCTTTTTGTTACACTGTTTCAGTTTTTGTTGAACTAGAATTCTGCCTCAGGCCAGGCAGTACATCATGCTTTTGATTTATAATAAAGAACTAAACAAGCAGCAAACCCATGTAATAAGATGGTTCCTGTACCCTCTTCTGCTGCAGGGGGTTTCTTGGAGGGAACCAAACTCAGTGTGAGGTGCTGTGCTCCCCAGTTTCTTATAATTCACTGGATCCCTTTGGTGCTTTCCACACATAGGCTTGTGTGGTTTGATCTGCTTCACTGAGGTGCTTTGCGTATTTTGAAAAATGTTTTTCTTGCAGTTATCGCTGTGATGATTTTGTAGTCAATGATACCAAGATGGGCCTGGTGCAGAAGGTCAGAGAGCACCTACAGAACTTAGAAAAGTAAGTCTTTTGTTTTCACCCAGACTGCCTTGGGCAGACTTGTAATAGTGCATCATTGAAGTGGTATTTGTTTCATATGTGTATATGTATCTAATTACAAATGTCTTAATCCTTCTATGTGTCTGACACTGTGTTTAAAAACCTTTTCATCGCTGAGAAGCAGAGGTGCAGAGGAAATGAATTTGATTGATCACGATCATATGTCCTGTTCTGTTGTCAGAGTTTTGTCAAAAAACCAGAATAGGCTTTTTTTATCAGAGAAATTCAAGAAGTGCAGGTGGAAGTAGTTTTCATATTAATTGTACAGTTTGATTTGCTAGCAAAAAGATTAAGAAGACTTAAGAACTTTGGAGCTGCACAGAAGAGACATTTTTTCCTTTGCCTCTGTCTGGTGCTCTTCCACTGGAAAGCAGATAATCTGATCCTGGGTGATGTATGTGCTGTGGCCAGTCCTAGAGAGCAAAGAGTGCTTGCACAGTTGGCCTGAAAATCTTACCTAATGCCAAGCAGAAAAGAGAGTGCATTCAGTGCTTCCATATACATCAGAATGCCCCTGAGTTCACACAGGACTCCTGCTACAAAATTCCTGTCATCTGGAGAAATCTCTGGATCCTCCCTGAGCTAAGTGTATCAATTACTTGGTAGGTTATATTAATATTTTCATTATTTTCTATCCTCTTTTGATGGTCTTGTCAGGTACATTATGATATGTAAAGATGTTTAAGTATAATGAGAAGTGAATTGGAAACATCCAAGCAATCTAACTTCTTGGGAGGTAAAAGATACAGTGCAGGCTTCTATTCAGTGTAATGGAGTTTTTTCTTGGAGGGCATTTTAATAAAAAAGAAAAAAAAAAGGAAAATCCTACCAACCAAACTCTGAAACAAGCTATGATTTCAGCATCCAATTAGAGAGAAATCATCAACTGGTTTAACTGAGGGGCCATTAATTTCCATTGATGTGCAAAAGACTAAGCAATTATTTTTGTAACTTAGTATTACACAAATGTTAGAACTTCATCTACTTTTCTTTAAGTAAGAGAAGTCAGTTATAATATGCAAGTACTAACATCCCACATATTCTTGATTTTTGGTATCTTAATTTTGTCCTGATTTTTTTTTTTAAGTTGTATTTTTAAAGGCTTAGATGATTTTCCTTTCCTTTGGCCTAGGAGAAGGATGAATATTTTAGATGACAAATAGCTGCTACTAAAGCCACTCTTGAAAGCACACATCCCTAAGCAGAACATCCAGCATAAACTTACTGGTGGGCTGTGGGGCTGTGCCCTGAGGGAGGTTCAGCCAATTTCATACTGCAGCAATGGGGAGCCTGTTTGCTGTCAGGGACAACTGGTGACAGATGAAATCACTTTGTTAAACATGAGTTGATTTTCTCTGGTCCATTCCACACAATATGTAGTTTTTTCTGGTAAATAACCACTTTTAATTGTTTTCCAACAGTTCAGCCTTTACATCAGACAGACATAGGAAAAGAAAACTATTGGAAAACTCATCTCTGAACAGCAAGTTATTGAAAGTAAATGTAAGTACAACAGATCCAGTACAATGAGTTTAAAGGATTTTTGTAAACCTGCTGATGTTTATAGTTGGCCTACACCCAAATTGTGCTTGGTGCACTCTGGCATCTTCTGGCCACACACCTGAAAAAGGCCCTTCACACACAAACATGGCTGATGCTCTTCTGCATTTCTCTTGATGTAGACTGAGCTTTCCTGGGCTTTAGAAGGGTTTTGTGTCAAAATGGAGCTTTGCTTTTTTGAGCAGGCAAGGAGCTTTTGTCATTTTTTGGGTTTTGGGTTTTCATTGTCCTGGGTGCAGAAGGCAAAGGAGGAGGTACATCCTTGAGGAAGGCTAAGAGTAATTGTTAGGAAAAGGTAAAAAATGTTACCAGTATTTTTAAAAAGCTCAGTAAAACTTGCTTTCAAGAGGAACTATGGACTGTTTTTAAGCTTTTCTTTTCCTCATTTGATCTTCCTGCTATTTTAACTTCAGATCTGCAGGATAGCACCCAGGAGAGGAGGATCCAGCCCTGGCTAGATGGCTGAAGGGCTGCATCATTTCTTCCAAACAAGGAATGTCCCAAGTCAGATGTCTCTTTTGCACAGATTGGATTATAGGAATTTCTTATTTTCATAATTTCTCCCAGAATTTTAGGATGGAAAGGGGAGATACTGACCCAGGTGTATTCAACTGGTTCATTTTCACCCTTGGGAAAATGGGGGCGAGATGGAGCAGAGCTTTTGGGCTGTGGGACAGTGGTGTTACCAAAAGGAGCTGGAGGAGCAGCTCCTTCAGCCATAGGAACAACTCCCCAAGGGGATGGGAATGGGAATAAGAGCCTGGGGTGGAGCAAAGCAGTTGGTTGCTGTTGGCAAAGTCTGGAGGGGCTTAGTTACTTTAAAAAATGCACTACTACAGTCAGTTTAGGGTTGTCTGAATGTGCTGTCTGCATTTCCTGCACTGTCCCAGTCTTGCAGAGATTGAGGAAGCCTAGGAGAAATAGTTGGGCTTTCTTGCTATGGCAGTAACACAGCATCATTGTCTGGAAAACTAAAAGCCAGTAAAAACCAAACAAAAAATTCCAGGCAACATTTAGATAAGGACAAGACAGACTTAGAAAGCTTGAACCAAATGCTTCTTTTATTCTTCCTACTCTGTGCTGTTTTGTCAGTTTTATTAATACTTCAGTATTGCCTCTAACAACAGATTCTTTTTTATTGTTGGCATATTGAATCTTATCTTGAACTGCAGGGGCAGTGCTGCATTAGTGCTGTGCTGTGGCACTTGGGGCAAGAGTGAGAAAAGAATGTGCTCAGGACACTGTGGTGTTTGCACTTTAAAACACTAAAAGATTTAAAAGCCCAGCTTTTAAATTCTCTTAGAATAATGCATAATGCCCAGAAATTTGATGAACTTCCAGTGTGGTATTTTGTGAACAGTGGAATGTGTCCAAATGTTGCAGATTCTAGAATCATAAATGCAGCGTTGTCCACATTTTTCTTCCCTTTACTCCCCACCCGCACTGGAGATAATTTGACAAAAAGCAAGCACATCTGTGGGTTCATTGTTCTAGGCTGTAAATGGTGTGTATTTTGCTTCTCTTCTTTCAACTCTTTGCCTCTTCTTTGCACAGTCTAACTTAACTGTTTATTTCACTTGACTGTTTATTTCAAATAAATGCTGTTGTCTTGTCTTTCAAAAACCCTTCTGGCCACCACAGAATCCCACTGAGACTCAGACTAATGCTGGTGACTTAAAAGCAACCTGTAGGTGGCCACACTGTGCTTATTAGATGTGGGAAAAGATGGATGAGGATTGGTACTTTAGGTTTTCAAAGGTGCTGTAGGGAAATTGCTCTCCAGTTCTCACTAACGCTCTTGGAGTGTGAATATTTAACATACATACACACAAAACCTTGGCAATAAGAGCCTGTGATTAACTATGTTGTCCTATTCTAGATTTATTTGCACAGGAAAAGACATAGTAGAGTTTTCTCTTGACAGAAATGAGTAAGAGAGTTTTCATGTCAAGATGGAGCTTCAGGGCAGTTTGAGCTGCTGAGGTGGTTGCTTTGGCTTTGCAGCTGCACTCAGTGTAGTTGGTTATTGTTCAGATCTGTGCTTGATCCAACAGTGATGGCTCTGGAGGGGGGAAGTGGTGGAGCAGTGATAAATCTTTCTGTAACCTAACTGTTCTCATTCTAGGGAAGCACCACTGCCCTTTGTGCCACGGGCCTTCGGAACTTGGGGAACACTTGTTTCATGAATGCAATCCTTCAGTCACTCAGGTACATTCCCCAGCTCTCCCACCACTCTCAGGGGGCTCGTGTGCTGTAGCATTGGGCATGTGAATTTGGCATGTTCCCACTGGACAGAAGCATATCTGAATTTGCAGGAGTGGGTGTGCAAGGGTCAATAAAGTTGTGTTTCACAGTGTGATGCACATCCCATGGTACAGCATTCCAGAGGAAACATGCTGTGTCCTTGGCAGACCAGGAGAGTGCCCCTTCACTGCCAAGGCCAGTAAAATAAGTTAATTTTCTCAGCAAATGCAAGTCTGGGTTGTAAGGAAATGATAGCTCAGTCTGGCTCTCTTAGACAAAGCAGAGCCAAAATGTAATTATTTTAGGAAGCTGGGATGACAGTGATATTTGCGGATCTGCAGAGTTATTGATGGAAGGTATTTGCTATAGTGTTTCTTGTCTCTTGAACTGTTTGTGATTACCATCCTGTATCACTGCATGAAGTGGTGTTTATGCATTTCAAAGAACAAGCTCCAGAATATATAATATTATGTATCCTTTTTCTCTGCCCTTTAAGGATTTAATTCTTATTTCATTTTTCCTAGTAACATTCAGCAGTTTTGCTGTTACTTCAAAGAGTTGCCTGCAGTGGAGCTAAGGAATGGGAAGACAGCAGGGCGGCGAACTTACCACACCAGGAGCCAGGGGGATAACAATGTGTAAGCTCTGTGTGCCTTGTGAGCTCTTAGCTGTGCGGGAAACAGCAAGTTTGGGCTGCTGGGGCCACTGGACACTTTTGATCTTGCACAATTCACAGGGGACAGAGGCACAGAATAGTTGTCTACAAGGAAAGAAACTCGTATCACTTGCAGCTTGCTGTTACAGGTCTGATGCTGCAGGGAGAGGCAGTCAGATACATCAGGTAGTGCTGAGTGTGACATGTTAAATCATGTTAAGAAGTCCTCTTGATATGTGCTGCAGACATTATGCTACTGACTTCCAGCTAAAATAGGGTCATGAGGATGTGACTGCAAGTCACCTTACTGCAACTACTACTACAGAAAGTTCAGGAGTAAGTGATTAATGATCTGAAGGTTGCTTGAGCAAGTGTTAAAAGGATGATGTTAGCAGAGTCCACAATGAAATGGCAAACAGTACATAGGTGTTCACATGAGTTCATCCTGAATGTCTGAAATACAATTTTCCAAATCTGTGTGTCTTCAACAATTGTGGGTAGGATTTTGGACGTAAAATCTTTGAAGCTACTGGAAAGGATACCTAGTCATTACAGTCTTAACCCAACTAATGTCTGATACTTGTACCATTGAACAAGTAAACCTCTAAGGGTTGTAAACAAACGCACATTAAACACAGCTCTTACTTTCTTTACAGTTCACTTGTGGAGGAATTCAGAAAGACACTCTGTGCTTTATGGCAAGGAAGCCAAACTGCATTTAGTCCAGAGTCTTTATTTTACGTTGTTTGGAAAATAATGCCAAATTTTAGGTAAGTTTTTTAAAAACATAATGGTATTCTTGATTGCAACCACATATTGCTGGTGTCTTACTCTAAAAAGGGCTGCATCCACAGGATGCACTCTGCAACTTTCCATATGCCTACAGATGTGCTTTGAAAAGGATCTTTGCTTTGATCAACAGTTTTCTGTTCATCAGTAGTGTTTGCTTTTTCTTTCTGCCCTTCTACCACATGTAGCAGTTTCAGAGAGGATAGAGATCTCACATGGGAAACAGTGGTAGTTGCACCTCTGAGCTAGTGTTCCAAAGGAATCAAGCTATTGACTGGTTGGTAAGTGCCAAGTGCAGGGTGTTGACAGAATCCAGGCTTGGCTGCAATAAGAAAATGATGTAGTCAGATTAAAAAAGATAGAGCACCTACAGGTCTAAATGCGAACATACTGGCTGAAACTTCCTTGATTCTCTCAAAATACAGTAGTCACCAGCTGGACATGATGTAAGGGCTATAAGAGAAAAATCCTGTGCATAATAAGCATTTTGGGCCCATACTTACAAAACAGATGATAAAGAGAAAGTGGTAAAGAAGGTTCCCCAAGTAAACCCAAGTATCGTTCCTCTCTAAGGTCTCCCTGTCCTGACCCATGAACCTCTTTCAAAAGAGCACTGTCATCTGTTAGGATATATTGTGATGTAGGTAAGTTGCTGTTGTAGTTTATTGTAGTTTGGTTTTTAGTTAAGGAAAAAATCCACCAACTACGGAAGTAATTCCCTATAAAAACCGTAACAGCTTCATTAGGACCTGACAAAACCAATCAGCTAGCTAATTTTAAATATTGTTAAACCCTGTTGTTTAACCCTGTTAAACCACTTAAAAAAGTGAAATATGCCTCTGTGAAATCACCATCAACAACATAATCCCAATTCAGAAGCGCTGAAACAGCTGAAAGCAATGCTGCGAGCCTCTGCATCCACTGCCTGGCAGAAATCATATGACCAACAACAAAAAACCATTTCCTAATACAAAGCCCAAATAAAAATACATCGGACTCTTTTTCCCTATAACTCATAAAATGCCTTGGAGAGATGTAGTGTTCTAACCACAGCCATGCGCAGAAACACCAATACTAAAGCAAGCACATGTTGAAGTAACTGTAATTTGATGAAAAGCTTAGAGAGAAATGAAAGAGATGAAAACCTTGCCCCAGGGATAGAAGAAGAGACCTCTGCTTCCCAAAAAATAGATAAAGAAAACTTTGGTCTCTGTACTAGAACAGCTCATCCTTAAAATTGCACCCCAATAAACTGAAATGACCCATGGTAGCAATTGTGAAAAAACTACAAAACGCAGGAGAGACTTCACAATTGTTAATTTCCAGGTGGTAGCTATCAGTGAAAATTTAAACCACGGAAGAACTGTTTTTTGTAAAAAAATCTCCATGACATGGCAAGAAAGACTCCTCTCCCTAAGCAAACTGAAAAAAGATTATTTTAAAAGTAATAAACTGACTACAATACCACATTTTGTCTCTATGTTGTCAGAAAAGAAAGAAGAGTTGGAGGGAGTAGAAATGTTCTGAAGGTTTATTCTGATTTCTTATTATTTTTCTTTTAGTTTGGTTAATAAAGATTTCTTTATACTCTTTAAAGGTTTGAGCCTGCTTTGCTCTCTTCCTAATCCTTATCTTGCAGCAAAAAATGAATAAATAATTCTGATGAGTGCACTGGCATTTTGCCAGTGCTAAACCCACTACATTAGTTGGTGTGTTAACTGAAAAACTCAGATTAGCAAACCAAAACCACTGCTGTGGCTCCATGTTTTCACATAATAAAGATATCTTCTTCCCTGTTATATCTCTAGCACTGCTGAAAAAATGCTGTGAAACCATCTGCTCAATGAATAACCCAAACAGCACAAATCTGTTTATTTTGTTCTTCACATAGCTAGTTTCATTTTGCTTACGAGAATCAAGGAAGTTTAATACCAGTAGTTTCCAGCAGTGACCAAAACATTATAGTCAAAGAAATATCACCCATTATGTCTGGGGCTAGTGTCCCTATTATAGGCTTCTCCATAATTCTTGTTAGACCAAGTGAGGAACCTGTTCCTTGAAGTTCCTCAGGCAAATTTTCAACTGTGGATGCTATCATAGCTTTTAAAAGAAAAAGTGCTCTTTTTTGGGGTTCTCCCTCTTCCCTTTTTATTCCCAGTTTACTGGGAGCATGTCCACAATTAATGGATAAGGGAACTCATAAAATCAAATGGAGAATGGAGTCAGCTGCTTTTAGCATGTCCCTACTCCCACGTGATGCAGGGAGAAAATTTGAATTTGTTCAGTGCTTAGTTGAATCTTCTAAAAACTAATGATGCTGAAATTCCAGTTGTGTCTTGTGTGGTCCCTGGGAGATGAGGAGGAGAAGGCAGATGGACAGATGTGTGGAAGAAAGATGGAGCCAGGAGCTTGCTAGCAGCACACCAGCCACTTTAGGGTGTGCTTATGGAGCCTGAAATGGTGGGGCAAGGGAGGAGCAGCTGGAAAGGTGTTCAGTTTAGTCCAATGAGATTTTTGTTGTTAAAGTGAAGGACTGTGAGTGCTGCTCTCCCTGAGGAGGGTTATAGAAGAAGCTGCTGCTTCTGCTGCCCTCTGTGCCTCCACTGCAGCAGGGAGTGGAGAATGCCATTTGTAATTACTGCAGGGCCTCTGGGCTCTCCTGCTCCCTGGCTGCTCTTACGCTGCATGCCAGGGCAGTTCTGCAGCCTTATCCCAAGTTGCAAGATGTGTGTTTTGCTGATTTACTGCTGAATAAGTAGTGTACTTTATTTTCCTGGTATTCCTCTTTATATCCTATCCTCTTGCCACTAAGAAAAAGTGTTGGGAGTGGGCTTGAATTGAATTGCTTCAGGTGGACAGACATCAGTTTTGTTATACAAGCAGACTGTCAGACTGCTTTTTGCTGAAGGGCTCTAACATAATTTATTTTAAACAGTGCCAACAATGTGGAACAATTCCTGAGATTTATTTGTGGCAGACCAAGTGTGCCAAGCTCTTTTGGGGAATTTCATGTCGAAAAGGTGTCTGAAGCAAAGACTTACCATACATTTAATCTTCGGCTGTTTAGTGTGGTTGGGTTTGTGGTTATTGAAGAAATCTGTATTCAGTAACCTAATCAAATCCTGTGCTACTGTAGCAACTTCAAAGCCCTGCACAATTAACATGCAGCTTTGAAGCAGAGTTTGGTTATACTACTTTGTTTTAACAAACATATAATTACTTTGCCACTTTGGGACAAAAAGTCCTATCTTTGCTGTACAGGACTGTGGCCTGTTGAAGCACAGCAGTGTTTCTGGGTGCTGGGTTTTCTGTTGTAAAAGATAGGCAGAGCTGCCCATGTGTCTAGATACAGACTCCTTGATTTATTTTAAAGCTGCTGGTTTGGAAGAAAGCATTACTGTAATTCTACAAGGTGAAAATTGTTTATTTTTATTATCTCTTAGCAATACTCTCATTGGACACATCTGTGTTCCTCACTAAGCACATCAGCCTCACATTGCATATTTCTGTTGCAGTGAGTCTGTTAGCATTTCTCTCCCCTTCTGGGTACTCTGCCTCAAATCGTACAGGATTTTTCCCTCCCCTGAGCACTCGCATTTATATACCCATTTGTATTTGTCTCCCAGACATTCCTATCTGACGGCTACTGCCAGCACTTAGTAGTGTGGTGAAAAAGGGGAGGCCTGATAAAGCAGTTTATGAGAATGGACAGGAGGTAGATGGGAAGCCAGCTCTTGCTGTGTAGGGATTTCTGTAGCTTAGGCCTACAATGTCTTGCACATACTCAGGTCAGTGTTGCACAAAGCTTTCAGTGTTTCACTACATGTGTTGCCATACTTTGTCTCAGTGTGCCGCTTAATGGCAAGTGAACAGCAGCTGTTTGTTGAATTTGATTCATGATTCAGCTTAAACAACTTAAAAGGCATGTTTTACCCTGATGGCTTCTCTGTTCTTTTCGGTAAGGTTTTTTAGTGGTGAAATAATAATGGTGACTGAGCAGCATTGCTGCTGATGACACAGTACAGCTCCACAGACTGGAGCCCTGTCCTGCCAAATCCAAATGCTCGAGAGATGCTCTGAATATCCCCATCATTACCTCCTTCTCCCAGAAAATGAGTTATTCAGGGGAAGTGTGCAACTCTGGGCATGGCTGTAGACCTCATCCTAGAAGAAATGGTGCTCTCATCCTAATTATTTCAGACTTTATACTGATGCTGAAAAATGCAGAATAGAAACCTAGAGACTAAATTCCTGCCTTTGTTGAGGAGGGGACTAAACAGACAAACAAACACTTGTACTTGCTGAAGTGAGTGGGATCAGGGACTGAATGAAAACCACTCAGAAATATTGACTCTGCATCCCTCATGAACAATACATTTTGTGGTGTCTTTCTTTTGAATCTTACCAGGTTTGAGATTACAATATATTGACCTTCACCTGTGGCCGATTCAAAGTAGGGACAAATAGTCTCCTGTCTGAATCAGATTCAAAGCAGTTCTGCCGAGGCACAAATCAATCATAGTCAGTACCAAAGGAGACAGAGGAGAAACGACTGCTGTCATCCATTGTTAACCGGGACACAGTCCTGGGATGTGTCCACATCCCCACAGGCTGGTGAGGCCAGATAACAGTGTGGCTGCACCGTTAGGCCCAGTGTGTTGTGTGAGCACGTGGCAGGTGTCTGCTGCTCCCTGCTGCTTTCTCTTCCTATCTGAATTGTATATTCTTAAAGGTTTCTCCGTTCTCACAAGAGGCATGCAGAGAGCCCAAGCTGCAAAGGACCAAAGTTACTTAATTTGTCGGGACAGACACTGCCGTGTCTTTCCAGAGGCTACTTGAAAAACTGTCTTGGTACCAAGCACATATGGAAAGTCTGCTCGGTAGGATTAAAGAAGCAAAGGTTCTTCTCCTGTGATCCTTGTGCTTGCTGTGTGTTGCCTCTAAAGCAATTTTGTTATTGTTTCCTTTTCTCTTAAGGGGATACCAGCAACAGGATGCCCACGAGTTCATGCGTTACCTTTTGGACCATCTACACTTGGAACTCCAGGGTGGCTTCAACGGTGTTTCACGTTCAGTAATCTTGCAAGAAAATTCTAACCTGTCTGCAAGCAACAAATGTTGCATGTAAGAAATGGTTTTTAATTTCTTCAAAGCCTTCATGCCTTTGCATGGGTCTGCATGTGGTGGCTGTGGAATTTCAGATTCGGTGTTCCTTGTTTTAGGTTTTCTTCTGACTTTAGGCAGTGCAAAACTGTAGGTTATGAAGATGAGCATTCTGTACGATCTGTGTCCCTTCAAAACTGTCTTAGATCAGCAGTTTCATAGGTGTGAGTGAGCATACAGGCTGAGCTGTAAAGACATTTTAATTCACTTGTCTTTCAGAAATAAAAAACTGTATTTTCTGTACTCCATAGAATTCTTTCTTCTCTCCAGACAATATAATTGTCTTAGGGTGATAGATAGCCTGAATGTTGCAGGAGTGAAAATGATGGCCAGCGATTTTGATGTTTAAATTGTGAGCTCCTGGATAAATGACTGAGTAGTGCAGTTAGCGCTTGAAGTCAGTTTTCCAGCAGATGATCTCATGTATCATTTGACAGTTACAGTTGGTGCTTTATTTTGTGCATAATTTTGGTTTTTATGCTACTGTGTACCTTGAAACAGGTGTAATTTGGGTGTTTGACTATTCTTTCTGTATTTCTCAAAATACTGGTTTTTCTGACCTCTGTCCTAGCTGTGTTTTCTCTTAAGAGAGAAAACCTTATTTTTCTTCAGGAAGGAAAGTTGTCAGATCAGCCTGCACACTTGGTCCCTAAGTCCTTAATTCTCTACAGAAAAACAGAGTTGAGTTTCTCCTTCTATACTGATTAGGACAGAGTAAGCAGGCCTGAGATGCAGGGTTTTGTAGATTTTTTGTTAGGGAAAGCCTAACAAAGTTCAGACTGTGCTCTTTACTGCATTTATGTTGTGTCGCTGATGCTTAAAAATCCCCCAGAAGAATCTTAAAATGTTTGTAGAATTGACATATATTTGAAATCTAAACTGATTTTGTTTTGTCAATGTTTTGGTTGTCAAAATCCCAGGAAAATTTAATCTTTGTTCACCTATCTACTGTAAATTTGTCTTGGCACAGTGATGTGGGGTAAGCTGCCCTTCTTATGAGGGTGCTTTAATGCTTCCAGTAAAGTGATAAATAGGCTGTGAATGCTCTCTTCTTGTGCACCAGTCCATTTGAGCAGCTATTTCCTCTTACTTAGGAAGCGTTGAGATGAGCTGTAAAGACGTAGGTGGAGTGCAGGCAAAGAACACAGGTTTCTGCAAGTCTGTAGTGTATAATAACATAACTTAAAATTTGTGTGTTTTTTAAATTGGACTCTGAGAAGCAGATTACATTATCTGCTAAAAAAATTCAGTAGGAAAGTAATGAAAGCTTAGAGAACAATGCCAATCTTGCACATTATCATGGCTTAATGCAACTTAAGCTGCCGTTGGCAGTGAAGTGCAGAAATGTGCTCAAAGAAGTCAAAAGCACATGTAAGAAAGGGTGTAGAGTTAAAACAAAATATGCTTGACCTACCAAAGAAGAAAGAATTTTTGTTTCAGATGAAATCTTAATTATAGGGTTCAAATCCTGGACCTGTGTGAGCATCCAGTACAGCTCCACTATAGAAATGCACCCAGCTGCACCACAACACTTTCAGTTTGAGCATCTGCTTACAGTCCCCCAGTTCACCCTTTCTTTAGGTCCAAGATAAAGCAGTATAGGCACCACACTCATTTGATGTGCCCCTGGGCAGCTGCAGTGCCCATTCTGCCTGGAGCACCCAGTCCCTGTTTCATTGGCTCAGCCCAACAGCAGGAGGTGTGAGCACCAAATATTGGACTCGTTGGGAATTCAGCTCAGGCTTTCTGGCTGACTGTACTTCTCTGATGTGGTTTGTCTAGAAATGGAGCGTCTACTGTTGTCACTGCCATTTTTGGAGGCATTCTTCAAAATGAAGTCAACTGCCTAATATGTGGGACTGAATCTAGAAAGTTTGACCCATTCCTAGGTAAGATGCTGCCTCTTGTGTTCCAAATACTGTGTGACTTAGAACAGAAAATTAAATCTGAAGCTTGATTTATTTAGATGTCACATGATGGACCCAGTGTGTCAGCCTGAAAAGACTAGGCATTGCTCTATTCAGCCCTAATTTTGTTTTTTAAATCATTGCTTTTCTAGACCTTTCACTAGATATTCCAAGTCAGTTCAGAAATAAACGTACTAAAAACCAAGAAAGTGGACCAATGTGCACGCTACGAGGTAAGAGTGCCTGGCTAATGAAATCATACCAGGCCCAAGAGGATTTTCTTTCTTATCAGAGCATTTCTAATGTAGTTCGCTCTTCCCAGACACTGATCTGTAGTGTTGCCCTTGGGTGTTCACTGGGGCTCTATCCTCAGACGCGTGCGCCCATGCCCACAGTGAGGGTGGCTCTTGGGGGTTCTGCATTTAAACCACATCAGTGCAGTCCAGCAGGTTGGGCAGCAGTACTGTTACTGACTTTGGTTTGTACAGGATGTTCGTTTTTACAAATTTGTGAATAGACCTGATGAAAATCATGAAATATTCAACAAAACCTTCTTGTTATGTCTGTTCACTTTGTATCTAAAGCCAAACAGGCTTTAAAAGTTGAATATTCTGTGTTAGAAAATTATTTGTCTTCGTTTGAAAGCAGTTTTGCTGAATGTTGGATGGAATCTTGTTTGGAAGATGGAGATTTTGGGAATGCATGTTTGTTTCTTTCAAAGTACTTCTAGCTGCTTTCAGGAACAGGGGAGTTTCATGTTACAGCGTGTTATTGTATTAAAACATCATACAGCTTTTTTGCTGCTCAGCTAGATATAACTAGAATGGTTGCACCAGATGAGCACACTTATATTGCTGTATTTGTTGTATTTCATGTTACAAAAACCACTTGATGTATCTGCATTTTCTAGATTGTCTTCGCAGTTTTACAGACCTGGAAGAACTTGATGAGACAGAGCTGTACATGTGTCACAAATGCAAAAAGAAACAGAAGTCCACAAAAAAATTCTGGATTCAGAAACTACCAAAGGTTTGTATAAGCATGAGAAATAACAGTGTGACAAAATGTCAAAGGAAATAATGGTTCAACCAAGACCTCTTCCTCCCTATGCCTATTGCAGTGTCCAGCATCGAGTTCAGCCCTCTCCTCTAACACACCTTTTATAACTGCCCCCCCGTAGGTGCTATGCTTACACTTGAAACGCTTTCACTGGACAGCATATCTGAGAAACAAGGTTGATACATATGTTGAGTTTCCCTTGCGAGGCCTAGACATGAAATGCTACTTGTTAGAGGTAAGAAGACTTCCTGATGCCTTCTGCAAGCAATTTGTTCCATGGCATACATCTTTATTACAAATTACAGGGTGCTACTGAGATTTGAAGAGTTTCTGTTTTTTCCTATGACAGCCTGAAAACAGTGGCCCAGAGAGCTGCCTGTATGACCTCGTGGCTGTGGTTGTGCATCACGGCTCAGGGTGAGTACATGGAGCCAGCCTGTCCTCCTGGCACAGACCTTCTCCCATTCCGGTACATGCAGAGATAATGAAGGGTTCTCTGTCCCAAGCACATGTATTTTAATTGGGGAAATAAGATGTAGTTTATAAGCTGGCAGGGAGCTAAGCTGAATTAATTTCAATAGATCCAATAGAGTCAGGCCTGTGAATGTCCCCTGGCAGTCTTTGGGCTTAATGAATACATGTGTGAGATTAAATGAAAATAGTCTAGTGCCTCTACAAATAAAAAAGCCCTAAACCAAGAGGAGGAGTCAGGGGGCCTTCCAGGAATTAATGTCTCATTTTGAAATTCTTACTATAAAACAGGACTATTTTTTCCTATTTTTATTCATGTTGGAAGGTACATTTGCATTTATGTTAAAGTGTATGAGCATGCTTGGAACAACTGCCGCCCAAAGATGCGTATGGTGAAAGAGATCATCACCATTACCTTTCCTGTCACAGCAGTGAAGGCTCACAGGCATGCCCAGGGAAGGTGCTGGGCATAAGGTTACTGGGAGTCTTTTAACCTCTCCCAGCTGGGGACAGATCTGTTGAGAGTAACAGTAGAAGGGACAGGACAATGTGTTCTTGTAGAACTTTAATTTGAAGAATTTGAGCCCCACAGCTCAAAAAGAGAAGCATCTGCTGTGCAGGGCTGTGGGTACCTTCCTTCCTCAGGCTGCTGTCAGTCCCTTGGCCCCAGCAGAAGGTGCCTGAGTGAGGAGTATCCCTGACTATTGTCCCTCTGCCTGCTCCACAGCGTTGGTTCCGGCCACTACACAGCGTATGCAGCACACGAGGGCCGCTGGTTCCACTTCAATGACAGTACTGTAACCCTGACTGACGAGGAGACCGTGGGCAAGGCCAAGGCCTACATCCTCTTCTACGTGGAGCGCCAAGCCAAGCCTGGAGCAGAGAAACTTTAATACCTCCTTTGCATTCTTACTTATCAAGTCCACCGGACAAACATTTCCATTTTTCCATAAATACTTGATCCAAGACTTATTAATTTCATTGTGCACTTTGCAATTTCCTCTTGTGGGTTTTTGTTTTGTTGTGTCAATGGTAGCATTTGACTTACTGAACTTGGACACAAACTAACTTTTTTTTAGTCATACCAGAAAACCTCAGCAGATTTTGATTTGCTGCTTTAGTTGTGATAACTCAATTTTTATATATATAGTTTCATGAAATAGTTATTTGACTTTTTTATATTAAAGTTTTCAGTTCTCACTTTCTAAAGGCACATTTACATCAAAAAAACTGTCCTCCTTACAAGCAAGATAAATGTGTTTTTGATCATAAAGCAATACAACTTCATGCTGTTCGCAGTCCTATTATGTAGATATGACTTAATCTCTTTAAATCAATGAATTGTTTGCATGTACTGTTTTCCCTCGTGCAAGAAACTTTAACAGTGACCTCTGACCAATCATCCTTTGTCTGCAGAAGAGAGGCAATATAACATCATTAAGTAGACCAGGTAATTGCTGCTATATTGGTGTGTGTTCAGGCTGGTGACTTTCAGGAATCATTGTAAATAAAGAGTTGGTTCGATTGTATCAATACTGCAATTTAATTACAGTACTGCTCAGATATGCTGCCCCCTAGCCCCTGCAAATTTAAAACAATTATCTTTACCTGTCTAAATTACTTTGCGCTTTATGGTTTTATAACTGAACCTGACTAGCATTTGACATCTCTTGGTTTAGACTGTCATCCTGAAATTGGATCATGAACACTTATGTGCTTGAAAACTGGGGAGACTTCCTGGCAGTAGAATCCCAAGTAGAACCTCACCTCTCAGCTCCTAGTGGGAATTGGAAGTACAGTCCCAAGGGCTGGGGATTGTGACAACAGGTGTAGGTTTAAATGCAGCTCTGCATGCAGCTTTGCTCCATGGCTACAATTCACTGGGAAGCAGGAGGAGACAGAATGGTGTTGCATGCAGGTACTTTGCATGAAATTGTTCTATCAGTTCAAATGCAAACTCAAGAAAGGATGCTCAGTCTCTCACAGCAGAGCCCTCATAGGGGAAGTGCTAAGCCAAGCATGCTTGTGACTGGAGCCGGCTCAGAGAGCTTCTGTGGCATTTACACACTGGCCCACAGTGGCATTTTTGTTCAGTCTCTAGGTGAACATTGGAGTCTTGGTGTAGTTTCTAAAACCTGGCTATAGAGAAGGACTACGCTAAAAAACCCAAATCAGTTTTAGCTCTACTGCTGATGAGGGGAAGTCAGCTACTGTGGTGGGAAAGGCAGACAGGAAAATCACTACTGCCAAAGCCAGGAATCTGACAGAAAACATGAAATTTGAGAACCATTGCATTTCAGATCTGTTCCCTTGATCTCGCCTTTCTAGCTGGCTCTCTTGTACCAAGCAAGGAGCTGGTGCTCCTGAAAGCTCAGTAAGAGGAGACTACCGTTCATGGAGAGTCCCACCACCAAACAGCATCTCTTAGTTGTGTTAACTAGAAAATGCAGTTGTCTGAAAACTCCAGTTGGGACTCCTGTTTTATTTGAAGCCCCTGAAGGAAATAAGCAGGGAGGATGGTGTGGAGCCCAGTGCAGCCTGGGGCACAGGGAGTGCACAGCAGTGACTTGCCCTGGGGTCTTGCTGGTTGTTCATAGGCCAGGGTAAGGACAAATTGCAGTCAGGCATTTGGTACAGGGCCATTCCTGAGAGCTTTGTCACAGCACCTTATAATAGGAAAGGGAGAAATTGACTTAATCTAAAACTGCAGAAATCATTCAGCATAGCTAATGGGTTTTGAAGTATGCACACAGGTTAAGACTGTAGAATTAGAGTTATGCAGCAACATATTTATAAGGATGTTGTCTTTTACTTAAGTTGAACAGTAACTAGAACTTGCCATTTCTTTAAGCTTTAGATAGTTTGTCACATTCCCTTCCTTACAGGCAGTCTTTCTTCTAATCAACCAGAATAGGTTGCTGATACTTAGACAAGCAGAAAACGGAGGAGGTAATTGTACCACATTCCTGCCATTCCTGCCGCTCACAGGGACCTGCACAGATGCCATCTCTAGCTGTGTTTTCTCTGCATGCTGCTTGAACTGGATTTCTTTAGAATTTACCTTTGAGAATGCCAAGCTTAAAATACACAACTATGTCTGGGCCAGCAGCAGTTTACCTTACAGTAGTCAGGTGTGTGCAGTGTTCTTGCAAAACAGTGATGTAAATGTGCCTTTCTGTATTTTTAGAAATTTAAATTTGTAATCTTCAGCAACATTCACTTCTTTTAATCAGCTTCTACTTGTCAGCAATTGTTTGGGTCAGAATCATGTTCTGACTTGAGCATTTTCTTTCAGTCCCATTTGTTGTGCCCCACGCAGCTCCTGGGCAGAGGTGTCTCCAGCAGGGCCGTGTGGGGCCTGTCTGGGAAAATGATGCAATCACAGCAGGCTGTCCTTGCAGCAGGTGCTGCTCAGGACTCAGCCATATGCTTTGCTGGAACAAGTACATTGTAAATCCTTTCCTAATTTAACTTTCTCCCACTGCAAACTCAGATGGGCAGTATGAACAGTTTGTTGTGGCAACACAAGTATTTCTCTTCCTGGTGGAGAACTTTGCTTATCCACTGTATTCTATTCAGTGTGGTGTCAGAAAAAAAAAAAGTAACTGAGCACTGAACCAGTAACATAATATTGGGCCTGTCCTAGTATTACCTTTTTAACCTAGCTTGTATATCTTGTATTTATCTACTAGCTTGTGGGGGGAATATCTCTTTCATTTAAGCCAAATGTTTTTTTTCTACTTACTGCTCATTGTAGTACACACTAGCTGGCAAGAAGTTTTTTTCTTGCTTGAGACTGCTCTGCAAGCAGCAACTGCTCTCTACAGTTCAAAGACTTGCATCTTTTTCACCAAAATGTGTCCAATCAAAGGTTGTCCTTTTGTTACTGATTCTTTAGCCACATATACAACTGGAGCCAATATTTATGTCAATCAAAACTCCAAAATGTCCAGCTCCTAAATGTCAGCAAGAGGTTAAAAGTTTGAGACAGGAAGGGATAGTGGACTTGTATCAAAAACAGGAGGCCATTTATGAAGATTTTACTAAATCAGTGGGAAGTGTAACACATGGTGTTAAGAACATTCCCCCAGCAATGTTTCATTACTGATGTGTCTGTGTCTTACTGATGAGGTAATGGACACCTTGACAGCTGATTCCAATGTGCTTTAGGATATTCTCAAGTACTGTAGTGCCATAGTTGTAATTGTTTACCATTAAAATCATGTGTGTTATTTTCAGTGAGGATTACTGACTGTGCTCATCTTGTGTGTTTCTGGAGCATTTCCAGGATGAATGTGAATTATATCTCATCGCATAGTGTGTTATGGAAAATGTGCCATTAAAGTGTCTCCTTTCCTTAGAAAATGAACCTTCTTGTCCTTCTGCAGGCTTACAGAACATTGGTGTATGTCCTCTGAAGACAAATGGCAGAATACTGTACCTTGCTCTGGGAAAAACAAAATAAAGTAATTGTAGTGTTCCTAACTCTGTAACACCTCTACCAAACCCCAAAGAGGACCTGCCACTCCATTTTAAATGCCTTGTTACCCAACTGCTGTTAATTTTTGTCTCAGATTGTGGTGTGTCCCCTCTGTCTGGCAAGAGTCCATCCTAACATCCTTGTCATTCAACTTTGCTAGATTGTTGACTTGTTGTTAATTGGGGGGGGGGGTTAATTAGTATTTTTTGAAATACTATTCCTGTATGTAGAACGCTGAGAAGTCTCAACTGTTTAAACCTGCTCAAAACCAGAGGTAAGTTCTTGAGATTTGAAAATGCTAATACGAGAACGAAGAACACCTGCAGGCACATCTTTTAAGCTGCTGTTTTCCAGTAAACTGCATTTCCTGGTGTGGGAAATCTTCTTGTCCCTTTTGTGGCATTGACCAGAGCTGTTTCTGATAGGGAGAGGGGGAACGACAATCTCCTTATCATTTCAAAGAAAAGATTAAATGACAAAGGATATAAAACCAAGAAGACCAGCAATTATTAAACACGGCTTACTGTATAGAGTAAGAAGTTACTAACTAAAGAATGAAGCAGAAAGAATTGATATTTCTTTGCGTATGCCAGCTGTGTTCAGACACACACATTACTCAAGCAGTTCCTTGAGCCATGATTGTTGCAGACTACAAATTTCAGATCTTGTTTTTCAGAGTTGAATTTTAAACTGCATTCTTGGTGTGTGAAGTAGGAGCTAAAATTGAGTCCCACTCAACCTTGTCCTGTATTAAAACACTCCAAATTAAAATGCCATGGTCTCCCAGCTACTGTTTGTGTGCAGGCCACTTGAAAAACCCCCCAGGTGCTGTTTCCTGTAACTTTTTATGGATTTGTTGAATGTGTTTATTGTCTTGTATTAACACCAGGCAGAAAGTGACTATGAACCTTCATCTCAAGCATTTTTGATTCACAAGCTAGAAAGTTAAAGGGATGCTTATTGCATTTAATTCCAACCTGCCCTTGCTGTAGCTTTATTTTTCTTCTAGGAACAACTTTCTCCTACAGTTTCTCCAATTTCTGTAGAACAGATACTTTTACCTGGAAAACCACTTTCATATCTCCTTATTCCACCAAAGGGTGGAAAAAAGATTTCCGTGGTAACGGAACTAAACCTACAAAACCAGAAAAGCTAAAGTTGTAAAACTCGAGCCAATAGAAGACATCTGTTGAAAGCACGAGCCCACAAGGAACTAAACATAGCCTCGCTGTTGCCATGCGTGGCTGCCTCTGTGTTATTGCTTCCCTCCTGCAGAAGGCAGGGACACAGCCAGCTTTGTTTATACAATCACAGCTCAGCCTCAAATAACTGTGGACAGGAAACTGTCCCTACCTACCTCTGGGGCTTGTGAACTGAACTGCAGACTGTGTGTGTGCTTCAAGGCATCCAGAGAATGTTTCAGCTCCTTCTAAAATACTTTATGAAAGTTCCATTATCCATGTAACAGTCCTTGAACATGAACCAAATGTGCAACCTCAGAAAAATCAATGAACAAAGAGAGAGCCACGTGTACTCTGCCAAACCAAAGTGCTGCTCAGCCAAATCTCCTGAATGGGAAACACAAAGATATGCCTGGTAGCTGCAGCTACAGTCCCACCCCACTCCAATAACTCAGCGCAAGAACTTTGCTACACTCCAGGAGAGTCTACAAGGGGTGGAGGGCAGGGGGGAGAAATCCCTTTTAAGGAAGCATTTCATGACAGTCAAGTTGTACATGCCCAATCCATTCCCTTGGACAAAGGAAGCACAAGCTACATACATGGTTCTGTTCCTTTCCCTGTTCTGAGCTTCTGCACCAGTTGTTAGCCAAAAATAAACCTCATACCACAACCATATATGTGCAACAGCCTCCCGGTTAGTGTGAACCCCCTCCAGCACTGCTATTACTCAAGACACTCTGCCACTGCTGCTGGGCAATGCACATAACCCAGCTCAACCGGGAATGCCTTTTAAATCTCTTCTCTTTTCTGGACAAAAACAGTAGGAAAAATCTGGCGAAAACATGTCACAAGTTACTAGAAGTGTTTCAGGATCCTTTACTGTGGTCTTCGTTGAACTTTCATTCTCCAGTGGAACTAAAGAAGGATAATTTTCTCCTGGGACCCGCTTTAAAACACTTATCCATCTGCTGGTATTCAGAGAGAGTCAAGGTGTGTAACGTTGAAGACTGGATGAAAAACAGTTTCCAGAAAGACTTCTGTAAGAGGCATGAGACCACTGTCAGTGATTTTTTATTAGACGTTTGCAACAGGTATGTTCTGTGGGTGTGAGTGTGCAGTAACTGCCTTGAGTGAAGTCAGAGTTATTTCAAATACTCCATAACCCCTGCCTGAAATGGAGCATGAAGTACATGAGTGCTTTGCCTTTACAACTGTAGTGTAAGTTCATTTTACAGTGGCAATAATGTATACTTCCTCTAGATTTCCTGTAAGTCTTCCTTCTTTTTTTCTAAGAATTCATTATTAATATGGTAAAGTGCACTCCTGCCTCCCACACTGCTGCTCAGCTAAACTACACCATTCTGGCAGTCTGCGGGGTGCCTGGAGCAGAGCCCCGAATTCAAACAGTGAATACACCCATTACAACTGAGTTCAAGTAACATGTTACTAAGCGTCAGCTGTGTCAGCTTTAGTTCAGTCTAAAGTTCTGAAGTTTAAACTCCTAGCTGCTTCTAAACTGCAGCGAGGGAAGAGAAATACCATCATGGAGAAGCAGCTCTGGGTGCACAGCTTTTCCTTTACAGCTCTGCTGCTGCAAGACCTCTGAGGAGGGAGCAGAGCAGTGACAGGAGGAGGCTCACAGGGTAGAGCCAGTCCCACTGTGTGTGGGTAACATCAGGGCTGGCTTGGTCCCAAAGCAGAGCCAAGGGGCTGTGGCAGTGGTTCCCTGACATGGTGCACCTGTGCCACAGCCCTCAGCTTTGGAACAACAACTGAAAAAGTTATGGGATAGTGACAGGAGAGAGCCAGCAGCAATGCAATCTCAAAACAAGGACTGAAAAGCAGCTGCAAAACAGATTAAATTGCAAGTGCCAGATTTCTGAAGTAAATGTTCTAGAACAATTTGATAAAAATCTGGATTAAGGAGGAATCAGCATACCTGTGCCTAGAAAGGATAATGCAAGGTCCTACCTATTTTTGCTGCAGCCCATTGAAAGCATTTCCAGTCAAAATTCCTAGCACTGTGTACAAAGAAAAATGCAAATTAAATATCCAGCTTTTCTTCTCAAGTTTAAAGTAGTTTTATTCTGCTAGAGCCTTTCTTGACTGCTGCCAGCTTTTTCCTCCAATTGCTCCTAACAGAAAAGAGTTAAAAGAAAAAAAATTCTGTCCAGACGTCTCACAAGAGCAACATTAACACAGACCTGTGTGTGATGCTGTTTAGCTAGGTGGATGCTGAATTGCTACTGCCTGGAGAGGGGGCTGAGCCAGGAGCCAGACATGGCACATGCCTGCCGGCTGCTGCACAGGGCCCTGCTCAGCACAGCAGCTGTTCCAAGACAGCTCCTGCACAGCATCAACACCCCACTAGGGACAGGCCTTTCCTGTTCTTCCACAGGCCTACTCAAGCAGCAAGAAAAAGCTTTTTTCATTTGCTGCATTATTGTTTATAACGACAGTTACCAGTTTCAGAAAGTTTAAGAGCTGAGTGGGGTTCGAACATCAAACACTCTTGAGGAAGCAGCTGGCACCTCATCAGTAAGTCCAAGGAGATAAGATATATCTGTAATTCCTAAAAATGAAGAGTGGGAGTGCCTTACTTGCTCATCCTCAGCATGTCTGCACAGCAGTCTCTTCTTTCAGTTGTCCTCCACTTCATCCTGAAATTAATCTCCTCTCTACTGGATCTCCTCTGTCTGAACCTGGAGAAGCATAGCACCATCCAACTCCTTAAGAAAAAATTATGCAGCCACAGCTTAAATAGGCCTCCACATGCCACTGTGCCAGCTGAGCTAGAGATGTTGCTACCAACAGAAAAAGCAAAGTAAGCTTTGCCTTCAGTTAAGCTGAACATTAGGATCTACATGTGCGCTCAACTACTTGTGCCTCCTTGCCCCTCCTGATGAAGAGGAGGCATTTTTTCAGCCTTCATATTTATTCTTGATGTTATTTGCTTCTGCAAGCTCTATGATTTACTTCTCCCATCTCATCTGTCACTATCCTGCTTTCAGATGTCCAAATCTGCTGTCTCTGACCCTCTCTGGATGTGGCCATGTTACAGATGACTGCATTTTGCAGCTTCTCAAGAACTGCCCAAACCTGAGGAGCCTCAAACTGGAGAACTGTGTGCAGATCACTGACCACACCCTGGAAGCAGTGACTCTCCACGGAGCATCACTGCAAACGCTCCATGTGGATTTCTGCCGAAATGTAACACAAGCTGGGCTAGAGAGAGTCAGGGAAAAGTGCCCTTCAGTAATGCTGAGAGCAGAGAGAAGTGCTAACATGATCCCAGACAGTAAGCCAGAAAAAAAGCTGATGCTTGAAAAAGCATCAAGAAAATTGCTTCAGCTTTAAAGTGTGGGTATTTTACTTCACTGAGGTAGCAATGAACTGTCGCTACTTCCACGGGTTCTGGTCAAGTCCAAACAAATGGTTGTTTTGTAAAGGGAAAAGATATGCATCTCGTCCTGGATGGGCTTCAGGAAATAACTGTTTGCTCTCTGTTGTTCCTTGCAACTGGGAAACCCTGCATTGCTGTCACAAAATGCCAGATCTGCTGAAAACTGCAGGTCTGGTACCCTCATGCTGCAGATGCCCTCACTCAGAAGACGGAAGCAGCAGTGTGTTTATTGAGGCCAAATAATCTGATAGAGTTCAATAAATTCTATGAACTTTAAAGAAAGTTTAACAGTAGTTTGACATGGTGCAGTAAGTTTGATGGCAAGGTTCACTGACTGCATGAAAGAAACAGAGTGAACTCAGGTAGAATGAGTCACACAGGGATCTGAGGTCACAAACATTAAGAGCCTCCCACTGGGTCACAAGGTTCAGACTGGACCCTGCACTTTCAAAACTCCTTATGTAATGGCCAAGGGCATAAAGCCACAGCAGAGAGAACCTGAGTCACTAGAGGATTTTCACAAATTTCAGGACTAGAGTGATTTACAAACTTCTGTTAAAGGGTATTACCAGACAGTCATTCCACCTACTAAGGAGGATAACCACTCCCTGAAACATCCTTCTAGCAAAACCACAGTACTGACCACCAGCACTTCCTCACTGATTAACAGCGGCAGCTAATCTACCGGGCTTTTTTACTTAATGAGAGAATCATGGATTCAAGGCACACAAAACACAGTTTGACCCTCTGCATGATGTACTTATGTAACAAAAGATGCACCAAGTTATTTTTTAAAGCTGACATTAAAGGAAGTGCAATCTGAACAAGTGCTAATTCAGAGAACTAACCCGCAAGAAAAGACAGTGACTAACAGCCTGTCTTTTAATGCTAAATTAGGAACACAGTACAGACCAGCTGTATATAAATACCCATTTCTCGCTGCAAAGTACAGAACCAGTAGCTATTTTCATCCCAAAGCACAAGGCTGTCCCCTTCCTGCACACTGCTCTGCTACCTGGAAGTGAAACTTTTTTAACATACTTTTTTGATGCTGTGCCACCATCTAGAAAATTCGACACCAAAGAGGACTTCACAGCTCTCGATATAACTGAATATACTTACTTTGCCTTCTGATCCTGGTTAATTGGTCCACAGATATACCTGGTACTCTGGCTGAGGTAAGAAATAAATCATAGCACTACAGCAACTTAGTCAAACAATACTGCAATTCTACAGAAATACTTGACCCGTATGAGCATCTGTAAGAAACACTCACCCAGAAAACCGAGGAGGAAACTAAATTATTCCATCTTCATTACTTAGAGATATTTAACAGCATGACACTGTAAAAGTGGTATTTCATTAACTCCTTTCTTAAGTTCAAGTAGGGCCCTTATGCACCACAAGGTAAGGAAGAAAACTGGAAGTCCAGATAAGGAAACACAACAATCCTCACCCAGCATTGACAGCTACAAAAGGACATTGCTGAGCTGAACAAATTTACTGTGATGTGGAAACTGACACAACTTGTACCTTGGATACACTACAACAGTTCCATACACTGCTGACAAGGCAAAACAAGGCATGAACATACAGTCATGCAGCAAGCAGAGACCTCCTCGTGCCACCAGCTCTCCCAGCACTCTGTGGTGAAAGACACCTCTGTAGTTCTAACAGGAACAGATTTTCAAGTAGCTACAAGATATGATAGGGTGGGGGGAGGAGAGGCAGGGTATTTTGTGGGATTTGTGGTTTGTTTTGTTTTTTAATTTTCTTTATAGAGCTAAAAAGGGTCTTCAAACACTCTCCACTTGATTTCTTTCCCTATTTGTTTAACAGTGCTCTAACTTATTATTTTGTTCTTCCCCTCCTTGAATGGGGATATTTGTTCATGACATGGTAAAATCTGAACACTATGGTATTGATACATTTTTTCAGCATGAATAATGAATTTTCTTACTTCACAATCCAATTTGAAAATTGGGTATAGAAAGTGATGACATTTTACTTAGGGTATTATGGAAGGATGGGAACATGTCTACGGTTTTCTTTAGTTTCAAGCCATTAAATTCCATCAAGCACAATCCTTTAATAAACATTCCCTGTGATTTTATTGTAAACTGCCTCCAAAACAATCTTCATTATCCAGAAAGCTAACTGCACAGTCCACAAAAAACTGCCATTTTTAGGCACATCCATGAGGTGTAGAAGGCAATAATACAGGACTTAATACAGCAGTTTCTCCATTTATTTAAATACTATATTTTTTACCTATTAAACCTACACACTTAGGCCAAGATGTGACTATACATCCTCACAACACAGTGATGGGACACCAACAACTCAGTCCAATTTGAAACTTAACACACAATAAGGCAGGAAACCAAGTCTGCATGATTTCAGAGCCGCGAGACCCTCCTTCCCCCAACTCCTGATCCCCTTCAAATGTTTCACTCTGCAGTGGTCTTTGATCATAGCCAGGCTTTTGCCTTTTTCAAGAGCCAACATCAAGTCCTGAGAGAACCTCATCAGATAAAACCCAGATATTCAAATTTTTACAGCTTACCAAGCCCTCCCTGTGAGCACTGGCAGCAATGCAGCAGCTCAGTCTTGGACAACAAGGAAATTTCCCAAGCAATCCTTGTTAATGTACAACAGACACATGAGAGAAAGTAACAGGAATTTCTACCCTTACACTCCACACTCAGACAGACCAGTCTTGCCCCAGGTGAGATGACACTAATAGCCCTCAGTTCCCACAGCATCTTCCGAAGGAGTTGAGGGAGGAAAAAATGGAACAGAGGGGAAATGGGAGCAGAAAAGCTCTGACTCACATAGGGACAGCCTCTCCCCTTTTCCTTCCCCAGGTACATCCTGCTCTGAACACCAAGCAGTGTTTGTAGCTTGACATCAGTGATGTCTTTCATAGAGACAATGGGCAATTACCCATTGTCCAGCACTTTCCTAAGGCACAGAGCAGAGATCTCCTTGTGCAGTACACTGCTGTCCTAACCAAACAGGAACATGAATCACTGTATAAGTCAAGCCATGCTGATCACAATAGTTACAGCTGAGACAAAATGAGACCAAAGGCAGAACTAAAAATGTGAATAAAATCCCCAACCTTGACTACTACCCTGTCCCTTCCATTTTAATTTCTGTGTACTCTGAGCAGGAATCAACCACATCAATGTGTCCATTAAAAATATTACTATTTTGCTCAAAATATTTAAGGTTTTCTGAATCAGGGTGGCATCATGCTGTTACTGTCAACAATTACTATGGAGGAGCAAAATGTTTAAACAAAAAGCAAGAAGGAACCAAGCACAGCATGAACTTGTATTGCAGCATGAGGAATGAACAGCAGTACACCCAACCAGCCAGGGCCTCAGGCTAGGAGAAGGCAGAGCATGGGGCTACACAGCACAGTCCAGCAGCCTAAACATTTTAAGATGCTTTAAATGTCACACCCTGTCTCAACACTGTAAGACTGTAATTTCCTGAGACAAAATACAGAAGTATGAAGCCTGAGTAAACCAACCACAGTCGACAAATGCATAACAAGCAACCGAGTCTTGAATTTGCTTTATTTTTCTCTGCAGAAGGAACCCTGCACAGGCAATTCAAAATAAAACAAAATAAATATGTGAATATTCATGTAAAACTGTTCTGGCTAATGAACAATTATACACAATGTACAACTCTTCATGTTCACTGGGAGGGCTTACAAATGTACTATTCCCAACAAAAATGCACCAAAATGTCTCCATGCAAACTTATCAAAAGTGACCAAAAGAGGAGAAAAAACTTACCAATCATACTTTTTTGTTTTTTTTTCCTTTTTTCTTTTTTACAATCACAAAAAAATAAAAACATCTAATTTTTTGTTACATTTAGAGTAACTAAAGTGTGGCCACCATCTATTAAGATCTGGTTTTATGCTCCTAAAACATCTATGGTTACTGTAAAATTATGTCAACGATGAATTGGACTTAGGGCACTATTTGTAGTAAAAGGAAGATGATTTCTTTCACAGAATGTTAATAATCTGTGTCTGAGCCCTCTGCATTGTCCACATTCCGGGAGAGCATGTAATTGTCCATGTCTATAGACCTGCAATTATTGATTGCATAGCGCAAACGCTCTGCCATGATTACTTGACTGGAGTAAGGTGGGAGCCTCAGTTGAAAGAAACAAGTCTGTGAGGTAGGCAAGCTGTCGTAAGGCTGTGGAAATGGATAAAAGGTGGGACACTGGTAAGTTGTGAATGCAGTTAAAAATGCAACAATATCCACATATCATTGCTCCTTGCCTCTACCATTTTTACATTCTGTCTCAAATTCCTTTTAAGAAGCAGACTGACCTCCCCTGTTTACAGAGTTTGTTCCACCCGTAAGTATGTCCAAAACCACTGTAGCACCTACTCTGCAAGTAACACAAACCACTACTGAATTCAGGCTTTTGACAAGTTGATCATAACTGCTGATTAGAAGCCCACTGCTAAATACCAAACAATGTTCAAATTACATACCATAGCATGCCTTAGCATTAGGCAATCTGAGAGACACCTAACCAAACATGACAAAACCCCCCCTGCTAGCTGAGATTTTTAAGTTTTTTGTTCATGTTGTTCACAGACAATGTGCTTTCACTGCACAAAACCCTAAGTGAATGCACCCTGTATGTAAAACTATACACTGTAAACTCATTGCAGTGGTTTTAAAACATTAAGAGTTCACTAGTGATATGTTGCCACTTAGAGGAAATTAAAAACAGAAAGAAAATTACTAAATGAAAAGAGATTGGAACAGTTAAAGTAGACAAAGATTTGTTTCTTGTCTTGATCTCCAATCACCAGTTGCACCAATTAAATTCAGATGCAATTCATGCAGCCTGTGTCCTTCTACACAACCAAAATGTCTGAGTTTATTAACTTAGAGCATATCCCATTCCAGACTTTCTCTGTAAATTTGCAGTTATGGAAATTGTCTCCTAGTGCCAAAGCACAGACTATACTTGAGAGGAAATATAATAATAATAATAATAATAATAATAATAATAATAATAATAATAATAATAATAATAATAATAATAATAATAATAATAATAATAATAATAATAATAAGTAGTAGTAGTAGTAGTAGTAGTAGTAGTAGTAGTAGTAGTAGTAGTAGTAGTAGTAGTAGTAGTAGTAGTAGTAGTAATACCAGTGTCTTACCCTATCAACCTTCATTATTTGGAATCGCTGAGAGATATCAGCTGTGTTGGCTGGCAGTCGAGATCTTCCTGACACAAACCTCATGAAAAGGACTCGCTCCTCGTTTGAAAATTCTTCCAGGGTGTGCCAGAACCACTGCACCAGCTGATGCTGCTCATCAACTTCTCTGTATCGCACAACCTTCTTCAGAACCTCAACTGATATTTCTGGCATTCCACAGACCATCTGCTCCAACTGCTTGGCAGTCAGAAGTGACAGCAAAGGAACGGGAACAATCCAAGACATTCCTTCCCTGACAGCAGCCACCTAATGGGCAAAAACGGGAGAGACATTTGAAGTGCAACTGTCTGATCTCTGCCACTTCCTGCACTATCCAAACACAAAAGTAACTTCTCAGCTGAGAAACAGCATTGAGAGACAGAATTACCAATGTCTTCCAAATACAGCCTCCCACACATGCAGCCCCTGCAAGGGCTGTATTGCTTCTCAAAATTCTAGAGAATATTACAGATATTTTTAATTGTAACTGCACATTAAAGAACATGTTCTGATCCAACACAAAACTTTTTTAAAAAATTACAACTTGACAGCACAAATAATGATAGCTAAACCAAGCAACTGTGTAAATACAAAAAAGACTTTGTTCCAATTCAGATGTACGGTGAGAATGCTGTACTTGTTCTGCAAGACTTGGGATTTGGTACCTCTGATGAGGAAGCTGTTTTCTAAGTCAGATAGTATCACACAGACATCTTTACCTTATAATTGGAATGCTGCTTTCACAAATGACAAAATACACAGAACTATGCAATAGGTAACGAGCACTTTCTCAAAACATGAAATAAACAGTTTCAAGCTAAACAAATGTTTGTCAATAATATTTACTTTAGCCAGTCTCTGTGTTGTTCACATGTCCAGTTAGAGTACCCAGCATGCAAAACTGCAGGTTTTTTTCTCAAGTGGGGCTACTCAAATGGAAGACCAGCTCTGATTTCTAACACTCTTCTGCCAACTAAGCAATTACTGAGGAAAAAATAAGACTAAATTTTATAAAAAGGGCCAAAACAGTTTGTGGGGAAGAAAAAATAGAAAGACCCAAAAAGGATGCAGCAAGCCAAACTTTTCTTATCACTGAATAAACTGTAATGGAAATAGGCACAAATTACCCCCGTTCCCACTAACAACAGGGGCAAGTCACAATGAGGTTCTTACCTGTCGGTCCATTTCATGGAGTCTGTACTCAATTGCCCTCTCCACATACTCTTTCCTGTTTGAAAAGGTAAGTGGGATACTGTTCCCTCCAGGGATTATGGGAACCATTTTACCATCAGCACTTTGGCCAACAAAAGAATCTAAAGGAATCATCTGTTACGCAAAACAGAAAAGGCGTAAGTCACTCCAGTGATTCAAGTATGGCATTTTAGCACAAGTCATCTAGAACTACATATAGTAAGATCACAGACTACTCTAAATGCACAAGTACTTGTGCATTTAGAATGGAGACTGGAATTATAGAACTACTGATGTGAAGGTCAATCTGATAGAGTAGCTGCTTTCAGAATAAATCTGAAAGCGCCAACTTTCTTATCTTACCTCATGGAAATTTTCTTCAGTAATCCCACTGTCTTCAATGTGAAGAATGCTGTTGAGGGTCTGCACATAGAGCAGATCTACCTCCTCCAAATCCTCCAAGATGAGTGGGATACAACAAAGTTGCTTCCAGACCATTGGAGCCAAATGAAGATCTAATGGCTTTTTTGTACGAATAGC
The DNA here is from genome assembly GCF_022539315.1 of Serinus canaria. Lineage (NCBI taxonomy): Eukaryota > Metazoa > Chordata > Aves > Passeriformes > Fringillidae > Serinus > Serinus canaria. The sequence goes on from NC_066324.1 coordinate 18,545,759, forward strand.
TACACCCATGAGAATGCCCAAGAACTTAAACTGCATCAGATGTTCATCTAAACATGCTGAAGGGTTAAAGAGAAATCTGAAAGAACAAAGAAGCAGTGAAAAGAGTATTATTTCTATGCTACCTCATTAGAAGTAAAAGGGAAAACACTTCTAAGCACAGCACAGTAACTGCGACCACACTTATCAGCAATTGTCCAAATAAACTTATCCAAATAAGATTATTGTTATCTTTAGCTGTTGAAACATTGGACCCTGAGGGAGGCAGAGCTCCTGAGCACAAAGCCTGGCATCCTGATGCTACTCTGAATTCTGCCAACAGCAATCTAGCACGTCTACCTTAAAGCCATGCCCTGGCTCCACAATGAAGTGACAACACACCCTGAAGGAAAAAAATACACTAGAGACAATCATGAAGTCTCATAATTTGGTATAAAAAGTCAACGAAAGATTTGGATTTTAACCCACCACCATCTGCAATAAAAGCAAGTCCTGTACAACTCACCTATCCCTATTGTAGCCTACTTCAGCTGTAGCATTTGGGGAAGGAATCAGCAGATCTACTATTCCAGTTTCCAGTTCCTTAAAAATCAACAACACAAAAGCCTTCTTAGAAAGAGGGAAAGCAAACCTACAACAGAACTATTAAGACATTCTAGCGTTACAAGACAGAATATTTCACTATGGTGACGATTACTCCTTACAAATTCATATGAGACACTGAGAGAAGGTAAACATGGTAGGATAATTTTAAGGACATGTTTATTTCAAGACCCTTCTTTATGTCGGGCTACAATGGGTTTTTTTCCTGGGACTGCACTGTGATACATTCCTGTTACACATTTCCAAAATATTCACAGATGTACCTGACACATTTCTGTAATGGTGTCATCAAACACTCCACCTGCATCATCAGCTCCTTCTCCAACCAGCTTCACTTTCCAGGCACGGGAGGGTAAGCGAAGGTCTGATGCATTCAGCTTTACCACTTGCCTTGCTATCTGGACAAAAATGGGCTTGCACTTCCGACCCCTTTGGGGGAAAGACACACAGCCAAAAATGTAACTCACAATCATGTAAAGGCTCTGAGTCACTTGATCAACAAAGGTGTCCAGAGAGAGCTCAGAATGCCAGAACAGAAGGCAATGTTTGAATCTCAGCATGCACACAAGGTGTAACCCAAGGCCTGTGAGAGCAGCACTGACCTGGTAGAGATCCTCTTCACAGTGATCTGGGGCCCGTAGTTCTTGCCCTGCACCATGGTTTTGCCTATAGAGCGCACCATGGGCAGGGTGTACACCCGCGGAGCCAGCAAGGGCCTGAGCTGTCCCTGTACTATCCCCCACGTTCCAGCATTGTAATGAGATGTACTGTTCTGCAATAAAGCACAAATGAAAATAAATGTATCAATAAAGGATATAATTCCATTCTTAACAGAATAACAGGACTTCAGTGTTTCAGGAAACAGATCAGCACTTTTTGGTTTTAGTTTTAAGGCCAGTAAGCTTTTGGAAACCAGAGCATTGATTTGCCAGTGATAGCATAAGTGAAAAAGTAAAGCAATACCTCCAAGAAGCTTGCTTTATTTTGGAATTATTTATTTTTAAGTTTTTTTTACAAAAAAAATTACAGAGCCTATTACTAAGGTCTATCTAGACCTGGTCAGAAACTCTCTACCAGAACAACACAGCCAAGCCAGTTTTTTCAAATGGAATTTTACCTGGTTATTGGGACTAAGGTTAAGTAATCGCCATGAAGAATACATGAGGTCAGAGAAATGGTAGAGCAGTCTCAGCCTTGCTCTCACTGTGTGAATGCTCACTTCTTTCAGTGCCCCATACTGGGGTGGAATGGCATCAGGTAAACCAAGCTGCAAAGGCACTGAAACACCTGCCACAGAAAGAGAAACCAAGCACTTGTTTGAGAAAAAGGAGCTGTATTCCTTTGGCCTGGATGAAGCTGATTTTCCTCACAGTAGCTTCCAGGGTACTCAGCTGCCTACTGGGGTTAAACCACAACAGAAGCCAAACTGAGAGTAAGATAATTTGTATATTAAACAAAACAAGGTATGGATATAAAAAAAGCCCAGTTTTGTCCTAAATATTCAGAAATTCTTGTCACGCTCACAGCCCAGGAGACACCAGGACTAAAGAAGAGGCCTGACAAAAGCTCAGTTGCTCACCTGGAGCTCGAGGGGGGACGGGCGGAGCTGTCCAGGCTGCGCTGTGGCAGCGGCCGGCCGAGATCTGCCGCACGTTCTTCCCCTGCAGCATCGTCACCAGCGTGGGCTCTCGCACGTGGTTGGTGTGGCCCAGCCCCAGCTGCCAAAAGGCAACAATCAACAACTGATAGCATTTCTACAACTCTCCAAGCAAGAATTCAGGGAAGATGATAAAAAAAATCATATTTGTTTACAGCATATATTGTGATAAAAAATATTTCTCATATATATATTTTCACTTTTTATCTTTGACAAAATACTGCACCTGCACGCAACAAGAGTAAAAGATCCAAGTGTTAAAGAGACCTGAAAGCAGCTGGAAACTTCTCAAAAAATCTTTCCCAGTCTGAGGATCTGATCCATGCTGCTAAGTCCTGTATTGCAGTCTCTCATACATAGACAGCAAAGCTCCTACATCTCCTCTGCGCTATTTAAACAGCCTTTTTGTTCTAGAATGTAAATACTGGTTAACAAAAACACAGTTTGTGTAAAGAGAACATTCACTGAAGCTGTTGTGACTTTTTGTGGAGTTTCATATCATATCCTAATTTCATATTCTGTGAGTTAAAAATTTCATATCACAAAAGTGTATTTTTTTTCCCCACTTCATATAAAACCAGTATTTTGAACCACAAGGAAAATCACATTAACAGCTTTCAGAATTAATTTCTCTACATTTTTACACTGTTTTTTCTCTTTCAAAAATACAAAGTACCATATTAGAAAAAACCATTAATAAAAGTAATTTAAAATAGACACCTCAAATAAGTTCCTCAAAAACTATTCCAAACACCTTGCCCTTCTCAAAAACTCAACCCTGGAACACCACAGGATGAAGTTTGCCCAAACTTCCTGAAACACCAGTACTTAATACATCAAGAGACTCTTCCTTAAATTTGTAGCCTGCAGTAGAAAAATTTGAGTAATGTATGTGATAAAGGAGGAGAATTTCTCATTTACTACGTTTTTTCTGCCTTCAAAAAAATCATTCCTTTAAAGAGGTTCATTTGTATTTTCACTATGGAAAGTATCTAAAGAGTTCAAAAATCTGATTGACATCAACCATAAATTTTATTATGTTGAAAAGATGACAGCTTAAGAATTCAGAGAAAATCTGCAATTGTTTTAAAAAGCTTGAATTAGAGTAATTTGGGTAGCATGTCTGGAGTGCTTCCCCAGTCTGGTACCATGGAAGAGCACAGAGAGTAAACAAGAAAATAATGGAAATCACCTAAAACATGATCATGCTGATGGGTGAAGGAGGGAAGGAAAATCAAAGCTTTCTTTCCCACCAAAGGAAGCCACACCCGGCACAGCGGTGAAGGGCAGCAAGAGGCTCCCAGAGGTCAGGAGCAGAGAACAGGATGTACCTGGCCTTCAGAGTTGCTTCCCCAGGCGTAGACGTCCCCTGTGGAGGACAGGGCCAGCGTGTGCTCGGCGCCAACGGCGATGTCCTCGATGAAGACCCCGGCCAGCAGCGGCACCTGCTGCGGCCGGTTGTGGTTGCGGGCGCGGCCCTCGGGCAGCCCAATCAGGCGATCTGCAAGGGCAAACACCAGGCTCCAGGAGCAAGCAGCACTCTGGGGAATCTCATTACAAGCACAAGCAGGGGAGGGACAGAGAGCAGATCTGTACAGTCCTGGGGCTGGGACACAAGGGGAATCCTTTAGGGACAAAGGGCATACTGCAAACTAATGCTGCCTATAGTGCTCATTTGCACTGCTAAAGCTGTTTATCCATGGTCAGTCAGAAACAAGACCAAATTCTGCTAAGCCAAGGCCTCTAGATCTAAATGCATGGTTTTATAACAAACATGAATTAACTGACTTCAGAAGTTTCTGCATGTTTCATTCAGTGCACATAGAAATCCTCCTGCCCAGACTGTTACATGTGCGGAAATACGTGCACTTAATTAGACAACATAAACTTTGAAGTAACCTAAATGTTTTTGGATATGTGAAATTCAATGAAGTTCTAGGAAAATGCTCTTCAAAAAGTAAATTAGTAAAATGAAAGGTGTTCTGAGATCAAACCAGACAAAGCTACAAATCTGGATTTCAGGTGTGTGTGAAGATAGCATTGTTCAAGTTTCAAAATTTACATTAGGGCAACATGTTTCTAAAAAGTAGCATTAATCAGTCTTAGATATATGTCTTAATATTCTTCCTTTTTACCTTCAATTTACACAAGCCTAAACATGGAAATGTCAAAAGGGCAGTTTGTCTTACCTTGGCCAAACGTATACACATGACCATCTTTTGTCAGCGCAACCGAGAACTGAGTTCCACAGGCAACTTTTTTTATTCCAATTCCACAAAGGATATCCACTTTCTATGGGGTAAAGTGAAAGGAAAACAAGCTATAGTTTTACAAGGCTATTAACAGAAAGCAAACACAAATTCAATCTGTAACTCCTGCTTCCAAAATAAAAATTTTTTTATTCACACTGTGCAGCATACACATTGTAGAATTATTTTAATTAACACTTGGAAATTAGTACAGGAAACAGAAACTTTTTTATTCCAATGGAATGAACACCTTATTCTATGTATTATGATTCAAAATACCAATTTTTCCTGGGAGTGAGGGGGAGTGGCATGGGAAGAAGTAGATGGGTGTGGAAACAACCTCCTCCCCAGTTTCCAAAAGAAGGAATGTCTCTTCTCTAAGATAAGCCTCAGATTTTGACTATTTGTACAGCTACTGGGACACAGTCACTATGATGTACACAAAATTCTTGAGAGTACTAGGCTCAGCATAACGTATCATCAGAATTGTGCCAGATTGTGTAACAACTGCATGGAATTAATAACATCTGGAAATCACACTCTCAACACTGTGCAACATCTTTAAGAGGACTGAAAGTTTATGCAAAGAACCATTTCCTTGGGAATCTAACCTGTGGTGAGGACTTTGCAGTAGAATTTCCCAAACCAAGTTTACCATAATCTCCATCTCCAAAAGCCCAAACCATTGAGCCATCTGTTGACACGGCCACAGTGTGATTGAGGCCACAGGCAACCTGGGTGAGAGATAAAATGTTATTACCACTGCTTTTGCTGACTTATTAACTTAAACATACCAGCTACCTTTAAGAAGAAAAACTGTGTTTTAAAAATGAACTATTCCTGGAAAACCACTAAAACTTCCACTGCTTATTCAAGTGTCTTAAAGACCCTTAGGACTGAAAAAATACAGCAGTGTTTTATCAACACTTGCTTTTTCTCAGCTCATAGAACCAAAGGATGGTATTATGGCACACATACTCCCTGCTTAAAAATACAAAAAATCTCATTAATTCATGCTTAAAAATGCCTAAATCTTGAAATGTTAAAAACATAGGTGGTTTTGCAGAAAGATGATCAAAAGACTCAGGAAAGTAAGTATTAAAAAAATCATGCATACTCAAATTCTGCCATCATAATCAAAATAAAAGGCAAGGTTAAAAACCACAACTGAACACTTAAGTATATTAAAACCACAAGCTTTAAACTAATATACAATGCTAATTTTAGATAAAACATGCCTGGCCAATCTGGTAACCTTCCAGCGCTGTCACTCTTTCTGGAAGTTTCTTATTGGAAGTATTTCCAAGCCCCAATCGACCATAATCACCATTTCCAAATGTAAAAAGTTTGCCATCTGCTGTCACCACAGCTGAGTGTTTGAAGCCACATGACATCTAGAAGTAAAGTAAGCATTATTTTTACACACATTTTATACTTGGTAGTTTATACTGACTATTACATGTACATATGTAATATCTTTCTTGACCCTAAACCATATTCCTTTTTAAAGAGCTAAAATACAGACATTTTAGTATTAATGATTTCTCTAGCAACTCATCTTTTAACTCACTTCAGTGACAATGTTATGGAAGGGGACTGGAGGATATTTGCATGAAGAATTTGCTGTGTGATTATCTAATTTTTTTAGAAAGAAACCTCCAGTCAAAAGCAAACATGTGCATTGTTAGTACTTAGGAGGAGGTCTTGGAGACCAGTTTTGTAGGTCAAAGTCACCTGACAAGGATGAAGGGAAACTTATAAATCATGTCAGCATTTTGATCATCATTAAATTACCCCTTTCTGCCATGTTCTATTTTTAGTCCTCTCCAGAACCAACTGTCAATTAATACATCTGTGGTACTGACATCCTTTAACTGGAAACGACCACCCTGGTTCATAAGGCCCAGAGTATTAAAAAGTTGCCTGTTTTCATGCAGTTCTACAGCACTGGGTTCCCAGGCCTGCAGCTGGAAGGAGAAAGAAATATTTTGAAACCTGCACGACTTCTTCTCCCTGCAGAGCCTCAATCTGCCTGGGCCTGCGCTGCCTGTCGCTGTTCCCATGGCCCAGCTTGCCATAGTCCCCATCTCCCCAGCTGAAGACTTCCCCGCTTTCTGTCAAAGCCATGGAATGTCCATCAGACCCACAGGAGGTCACCAGCTGTGTCACAACAAAGCCTAGCAAAGACAAGGGAGAAAACAAAGCTTAGCATCGCCTACAGCAAACTCTTACAAACATTTATCCATGAGTGCTTTGTGGCAGCCAATTAGGTCTGGGGAAAGGAACAAATCACAGTAAGGCTTCTTTTTATAGCAATAATTTACTTTTAATTCAAACAAAATCTTCGTTTTCTTATGGAGAACTCATGCTTCTATCCTGCCATTAGTACTGAAATTAAACGTTCCTAATTTGAGCAGACAGTTCTCCCTGAAGCCTTCCTAAAATTTAACAATTTTAACATACTGTTTAAATCTTACGGAAATATGAAGATCTTGTTAATTTGTTCAAATTTTAAATTAGAAACTACAATATTTTGATGAGTAAATCTGCAGAAGAGCATCAGAATTGTTTTGTTAGAAACAATTATACTAACTACCAAAATGCTTATTTATGCTCCATCACTGGATTCCTCTCAAATACAACAGTTTTACCTTGCAGGGCTGAAATGACAGTTAAGACATGAAGATCATCAGAATTTCCTTGTCCCAGTCGCCCATAGCTCCCTTCACCACAAGCCAAAACTGTGCCATTGGCTTGGATGACAAAAGTACAATTCTGACCACAAACCACCTAGGTCAGAAAGACATGAAGGAATGTTAATAATGTATATGCTAAATGAAGCAATGTTGCAATACTTGCATTACAGTGCACCATTTCCTTCTAATTTGTTTTCTTTGCAAGTATATCAAGACAATATTCCATCAAGTCAATGATATTTCAGAAAGCCTAACTGCCACAGGCATCACGTGAAAGTTGCGCAGGTATTTTAAAATCATCCTCATATCAAATAATTCTGTGTTGTCAGATTTCAGTGGCTTCTTGGTTTGAATTTGTTAAATAATTTAAGATTTCCTTTCTAGTGAAACCCATGTTTTGAGATACTTAGAGTTAATTCAAACAACAAATTGAAAACACATTTAGAGAGGGATTTTGACAAGCTGTACAAATAACAGATGGCAAATGATGAAATCATGACTGGTTCTAAGTGATCACCTGCTGGGCCTGGGAGAACGAAGGTGCTGCCACTGGGATCATGACATTTCTGCCAGCCTCTGCCAGCTGCCCGTGCCGTCCTGCTCCCCACAGGTACACGTCACATTTGCCTCCTAAGTGCCAATCCTAGGGAAAAGCATGAAAGAAGGCTTTAGAACAAGTGCACTTTCAACAGCCTGCCACATTTCAAAAGAATAAAAACCCCTCCAAAACACCCCAAACCCTCCAAGCCATCTATTTTACTGACCTCTGGCCTTGATGTTGCCCAAGACATGATCTGTTCATCCATGCCATTAATCCACTTACTGTTATCCTACACAGCAAAAGCCACATTTACCATGTTCAGCACAAGAGAAGCACAATGTTTTTCTGTTATACAATATATATTTTCCTAAGAACAATACTTAAATCATTCTAAACAAAAATGCATGCAGACTAGCAATGACACTGTTATCCACGACTTGCAATGCAAGTCAATGAAAGAAAAACTAAATTCATGATGAAGTTATCTTTTTCTACTTACCGATGCATAGGGCTTTTTGAAGTTTCAATTGCAAACACTAGCTTGAAATGTTATAAACTTGCTTATAAAAAATTATTAATAATAATAATAAATAAAAAATTTCTGGTTTGGTTTATATAACAAGTCATGAAGAAAATTGACATTAGCAAAATAATTCACTGTGAGAATGTGACAAAATGTTACTCTTAAAATAGCACTATAAAGCTCTACATTTCTTCCTATCACACATGAAAATTACTGTCATAGTTTTGGGTTGTTTTGTGCAACTGACTTGCACTCATTACACACACAAACACACAGAGCAATCTTAACAGTATATTCTAACTAATTAATTAAAAAATAAACTTATTGCTGGTGCTTATGTTACTAAATATAAATGTTTACAGTTCAAAGACTTCACTGCATCATACTGTGTGCTCAGTAACAACACATTTGGCTGTTAAGACAAGACATCAACTTTTACCATCAGGAGAGTAAGCTCATCCTCTGGAACAGGCTCCAGGTCTGGGACAGTGAAGGACTCTGGGAACTGAGCTCCCTTGGCCAGGGCTTCAGCAGCTTTTATGGTAGTGGAGAAGCACTCGAGCCAGGCCCATTCCGTGGGGTTCCAGGCAGAGGGGTCAGGTAGGCAGCTCTGGTGGTGAGGGGGCACTGGGGGGTTGCAGAGCAGCTGGTCCAGGTGCAGCCCCACGGCCAGGGATGCCAAGCACTGCATGTAGGGGCTGTGAACCAGCTGGTCCCCACACACTACATGGGGCTGCAGGGCAGCAGGGAGGAGAAGAGAACACCCAGTTAGAAACATACACCAATCACTTCAAGATACAAGTCCTTAAAAGCTAGTCCTGTACAACAGTACCTTCCTCCAATGCTTAAATAAAGCTTTTCTAATATTTTAAGTATTTTCAAATTAGGAAGCTACTAGCTTTGAAAATTGTGAAAGATATTTCAAGTAGAATGTAGATAAGTCTTCTGGGTTCTCTGGCGAAAGACTGAAAGCAGCTGAGATCTGAACAGTGAACTCATGTCAGCCACGAATGCTAATAAACATTTGTGTTTCTCCTACCTTCTCATAGGCATACTGCTCCTGCAGCATCACGGGCAGGCGCTCCAGGAACGCGCGCATGCACGGGGCCATGTTCAAGCCCAGAACTCCCTGCTGCTTCAGTGCAGTCCTGCACGTCGCCAGCACGTGATTGGAAGAGATCCACTCTGAGGTGCAGTTCACCACCAATACGTCCTGTTCAACAGCAGTCACATTAGTCACATTAGAAATAAAAATTCATACAGCAGGATCATTCAGCTCCACTGATTTTATCACCAACCATCTTGGTTTCCATAGGGGCCAGAAAACACACAGGTTCAAACATTTCTGTCTCACCTTTGATCTGTTAGAGCAGGCAGCAACTCCAACCTCAGGGATCCACACGGCAGTCTGGATAGCTCCAGACCCTATCACAACACTCTGCAATACTGAACCGTCCTAGGGAGAGAAGGGGTTGAAGTCAGGGGCAAAAAGAGCTACAGTTCTGTTCAAATGCGTACACATTCCTAAGGGATGATACTCTCACAAGATTTCAATTACTACCTAAAAACTGAACTGCTTAACCTAAAAGCAGAAACCCTCATTTTTATCATATTAAGGAGATAATATAACTAAGGATTTAAAAGTGTTTAATAATCTACATTATCCAGCTCTTTAAATTAGAGTCCTCAACATAAGAGAATATTGTTCTTAACTATAACAAAAGCAGCTGGTTCTGCAAAGCCTAACTAACATGACCAACGCTACAGAATCAATCAATACTGAACCATAAACATAAAGTACTTCAATGCTAAGTACAATTTCAATTTATATTTTATTATTTATGATGTTATCCCACTATTTTACACCACACTTCCTCTAATGTATCTAACATGTGGTGAGTTGGAAGTTGGTTTGATACCTTGACCAGTTCACATACTCTTACTAAGAACGAGAATCAAGCCACACCAAAGATGATCTTACCCGTAAAGACCAGATATTCATGAGGCCACCAAGGCCCCCAGACACCAATGCCAGCCCATCAGGACTAAAAGCAACAGTGCGGACAGGAGTGATGTGACCTCTCAGCTGGAACACACACTTCACTTCCACTGCTTTCCTGTATCCATCCTGCAAGCAATCACACATTTATGGAACACTGCACTGCTTCCAGAAAATGGAGTAGCATGACATGTCTGTATTCTGCAATATATACTAATCGTACACACACAGAGCAAAGTTTCACTAAATAATTTAAAAACACCCAGGCCCATGACAATATTTTATAGATAACTTGATCACATTATCAGCTTTCTTCCCCTTACAAAAAGCCATCAACATCAAAGACCACATTACAATTTATGTAGGGTGAAAATAATCTTCACTCTTTATCTACAAAAACTTTGAACTCTCACTAAATTTTAGGATAAACTGATCAACTTTTAAAGGAAAGAAAACAAACCAAAATATAATCTTCAGCCTTAATCGTAAATAAATGTTTCAATTTCCTTTTCTGAAACTGCCTACACATACACAAATGCAGTGTAAACTTCTTTCACCAGATTTCTTCTCTCAGGAAACTTTGAGATTCAAGTAACTCATTCATATTCTTCTCCTCTTTCAACTTCACAACAAGCAAAGAGAATTTCTTACACACCAAGTTTTGTCCTTTTACCTTGGCACTTGTTTCTTGCTCCCACCATCCTTCTGAGCAAGCTGAGCTGGACTGCAATGTGGTTATTATGTCCTGGGGAACAGTCCAGACACACACCAAACCATTGTGGCATCCCCTAAAGCATGTTGAGCGACATTAGAAAAACAAAGTAAAATATTAACTAACAAAATATCAGGTGTCTGGTACGAACTCGCATACTAGTAGTCTTCACGACCTTCCTATACAACCATATTGCATCAATCAATCTAAAGTAGAAGGGCCCGTTCCCAATGGGTAAATGCATTTTTCCTATTCCTCACACACTGTAGCTTTTCCATTTCTACTAAAAGTTTTTCTCAGAAAAAAAATTTGGATGAAGCAAAAAAAATCCAAGCAGGACTAGCACCACAGGTCATGGAGAAATCATCTGGTAACACAACCTCGGTCACTCTTTCTGTTTGAATTCAGGAACTTCATGAATCTCATGACAAGTAACTTACTGAAGGAATATTTTTTTAAAAAAAAAAACAAACCCTTTTCTTTGCTACTGACCCTACAGACTGGTAGAAAACTCCTGAAAAAGACCTACAGAAACAACAACAAAGCAATGACTCACGTAGCTAACAGGAGCTGGGCCTTGGGTCCTTTCCCTGGCAGAGCACACCAAGCAATGCCATTCACCAGGGCAGGGTGGGACAGGGAGTGCAGGCGCCTCCAGCATCCTCCCAGACACCCCCAGAGCTTCACTGTTTCCTCTTTGGCACAGGTCAGTAGAATCTTCCCAGTTGGATCCCACTTCATACTAACAACCGTGTCCTGTTGGATTTAAAAAAATGAAAAGTTGCTATGAAGTAATACAGTAATGAGGAGGAAAACTTAACTCTCAGAGCTAATGTAACTTGTAATTACTAATAACAAAAGTACTTTCTTCTCATATAAATCACAGATAGCGAGTTGCAATTATAAAGTCATAATGTTGCATTTCAGAACTATCAAATTAAAAAGACTTCAAAAAGTTTGCTGAAAGAAACTAAATGGGAAACTAAGAAAAAGATGTTTTCTTTTTACTGCAAACCCTTCTTGATTATTTTTCCCCAGAAATAGCTTTGAGTCTGAGGTAGGAAAGGAAGACAACCCATAGCAAGAAGGCAAGTACAGATTTATTGCCACAGTGTGGGACTGCCCTGCTTCACACAACCAGAGCAGCTCTTGGAAGCAATCAAGATGATCTCACTACACCTACATTTGAGGAATTCTGCTCTTAGCCTAACAAATAATTAATGGACTATTAATGACTCATTATTACATTCTGGCTAAGCAAAGGTTCTAAACCTTTGCAACTGCATATTTAGAAAAACACCTTTTGCTTTGCACAGGGAGCTAAACAAAAACATGTGACATAATCAAAATTAAAATTTATTAAGAATACTCTTAGCAAGTAAAACAATTAGTCCTTTAAGTCCAGTCAATGCACAGCTGTGTGCTTAATTCACTTCCATCACTGTATGTACATATACTTCACAGTGTCTGATAGCAAAGAGGGTATCAACTTTATCTTTTCTTTTTTTACATTTGGTAGACTGTTTCTTTAGAGTACATTATGTTAATATGTATATCAGAAATAGATGTGAATTTTTAAAGTAACATTCACTTGTCTTTATAAATAGCTTTCAAATAGAGAGAACAGCTTAAACAGATTTTACCTACAAATAAAATTTTTACCTACAAAAAGTCTACATTAGTTTAACAAAGACCAGCTCTACCTTATGTGCATCAATGAGAACGACTCCTCCTTTCTCAGTTGGTTCCTTTGCTCCTAGGAGCAATTTTCCATCTGAATAGCCAACAGCAAATGGTCTGTCTTCACTGAACCAGGCCAGGCATGTGACAGACACTGCATGAACAGACAACACAAACATTCATTGAACTAAACTGAACTTCAGCCTAACCAAAGAGGTTTCTGCAGTTCAGCTGTCTAAACCATGAAGTGCATAACAATGTTCACCACCACCAAGGTCTCTTAACATATTCTGGTCTGAAAATTTTCCTGAACTCATATGGTAAGATAAAATTGAGTGTCACTAATGACAGCTGTTGAGATTATTCTGCACTAGTTTTCTCCTTCTTCTTTTCAAGAAAATAATTGAATTTATACTCCTAGTATAGTGAAAAGAACTATACCAGGCAAAAGAAAAAGGGTAGATTGAATCTTATACATGTATCTGAGATAGGCTTCTAAAAATGCTCTGAAAACAACTTGTCTCCCCTAGGAGGTAGATACTGCTTCACTTGATTCTGCCAAAAAAATATCTGTAAGGCTTCTTGAAGAAGCCAGATGCAAAACCACACAATACTACCAAAAATCTGCTACTTGATGTCCTTTGGGACTGAAGCTATAAAGGAAAAATGGCAGTCACTGAGGTATTCAAATGACACTCTGCAGGCCATCTGCAGACAGAGCAGACACTGCAGGAGATAGCTACTGCTTGTCCACAAGGGCAAGGAATGGCAGGACTTTACCAGATTACTACCCACTGTTTGCCTCTGCTGTGGGAGAATCAGGGTGCAGATAAAGATCCCACAGACTTTTCTCCTCCCATGAACCAGAAATCATATCCCATGAACAATAACCAAAAATTATTATATACTTCCTTAATAAAAAGTGGGAGTGTGTTCACAATTTTAATTTCAAATACTGATGAGTCTCTTACCATCCTTTCTGTAGCAGTGTTCCAGTTCCAGACGGTGCATGACTGAAATATCCACAACTTCAATAAGAGCCAGAGATCCATCCATGCGCCCAATTAACAACAATTCTGGAGCATCTCCTGTCCATGCTGCAGCTGGCCCTTCTTCTGGCCAGGCTAGAGCTGATACCCAGTGAGACTGAAGATCTAATAAGCCTTTTCCTCCTAGGAGATCAAAAAGTCTGTTAAAACTACTTCATCTTCATAAAGAAAACAATACTTTACATGGGAAAGTTTTTTTTATCCATGGGAAAAAAAATCAAGAGATCTTATTGAGAGCTAGGACATACTACAAACTCACCTAAGTTACAGGAAAACAAAGCAATGGTTCACTAATCTATGCAGACACAAAATCTAGGCAACAAATCTCACGTATCATTCAATTTAGGTAGTTCTGTTAAGAAAGGAGGCTGAATTCTTCAGTACCCAGAACATTTATACTTTCGTTGGGGACTATCTATTACCACAGGCACAGTAACTGGGGACTTTTTTAAGTGCAAAGCAACAGAATGAAGTTTACAAATTACAGGGATTAAAAGTCTTCCTCTCAAAGATGTGTATCACATATCCACTTGGGACTAGCGCCTTTCTCAAATTAAACATGTTCACAAGACACTGTGGGAGATGGTAGTATTTAATCTGGAAAGTTAAACACTGGGGTAAACAAACACACAGTGACTTGGCAGCTCCCCATATTTTTATATGGTGGACCAGGAATCACCCACAGGCAACTCAGGACATACCATTGACTTGCCAGATGTTCACCATCTTTTCTGTAGCTCCAGCCAGATACTTGCCACTGATGCTCCAACAGACAAGAGATAAACTAAGGTCACTGGGTGACCCCAGACCTTCTTCAGAGTCACCCTCTCTGTAACACAGTAAAAGAATGAAATTAAGAGGGCATCTCTTTTAAACAGACAGGAAAACCTAGAACTCATAAAATATCTGCACAAGAACCTCGAGTCCTGCCATCGCAGCAGATTTACATAACGTTTTTCTGCTCAGAGTACTACATTCCCTCTAAAATCACTCCAAATTACAGAATGAGATATTACTTATTTCCCAGAAATTTCAAATTAGGTTTCAAATAGAAACTCTTTACCTTTACCTAGTTAATCTCAAATTTAACATCTTCAGTGAAGGCAAAATTTTGTGGAAAATCATGAAATGAAACAACAGCATGGACAAGAAATAAAAGAGGCACATCTTACTACCAATTCTGCTTTAAAGTCTTTCTCCTGTTACAATCATGTTGCATTATTCTAAAATTCCATTTTAAAGTCTGCTTTGCCTAACTGTAACAGGGCCACAGATACCTTTAATTGCGCACATTTTTTTACTGCTTTTAGTACCAGAACAATGAAGGATATAATACTATTATATCATTCTGGTTGTTTCTTTTAAGGCCACATCTAACACCAGCAAGCAAACAAGAACTAAGCCAACCACTAAGAAATAGTCACAAAACAACCTAGTAGTTCACTACTGCTCCTTCATTCTTCCAAGTTCAGCTATGTTTCACTAAAGAATTAGATTTTAATCCTTCCTTTTGCTTTCTTCTTTTCTGGACACATCCAAATGACAAAAAAAGTACTTCCAAGATGCTCACGCAGAATTACACTTAGTTCCTATATCTCACTGGTCAGAATTCTTTTTTCACACTTGAATCAATGACTTGCAATAATCATGTTATATGCTGGAGCTGTCCACTGGAACCAAGTGAAGAGATATTCACTCTTCTGCTACATGACAGTCCCATACCATTTTTATTTTACCCATGTCTTCTTATATCAATTAATTAAGGATATTTTTAAACAGCATTGACATGATCTCTTTGTAGAGACTCTTACCAGGTTGACATTTAGTTCTGTTTTCAGTTTTAACCTATTTATTTTGCATGCCATAAACACAGCAACAGAAAAACAAATGAGAGATTTTAAGAGCAGGAGATAATGATAACAGCCAATCCTGCAGTATTTTACACAATTACAGCTTAAATGAAATATCTGGCTGTTGTAAAGGATCAACTTACAGCTTGTTGAGCACACAGGTCTGTTGCAGTGAATATTGCTTCTTTGTCACATTCCACACTCTGATGGTGCCATCATTCCCACTTGTTGCCAAAAGTCCCTTTTTATTGCACCAAACACATGTCATGACCTACAAATACCAAAATAACCATGACAAAACTGGAATTTACAACTTGGGTATGTTTGCTCACTAATATTAAGCAAACACTAACAAGTAAGACAGTGATTGAAACACCCTGTAACAATCAAACTAGACTTTTTTTTTCTACTTTTACAGCAGTATTTACTGCAATTATCAGGCTTGATAAGGAAGCCACACTTCATACAGCCCCATGCTCCACTGGCCGCTACTGCACAGAATACTGCACAAATATGTTAACTATTATGACAGAAAAATTAATGCAAATTAAGATTTAAGAAAATATTCAGAGTGATTCTGCTGACTTTATGTACCATGACAACATTTTCATGACCCTCTTAATTGAAGCCTCAAAGAAGCTGAACGTTTTTGTGCATCACAGGTGCAACAACTTAGATCAAGCAACAGCTTTATCTCCAAAAAATTACTTCCTGTGGGAAATAATTTCAGTCAGCGTAATTGTAAAACTATACTATCTTCCTTTTTCTGTGCTCTGCCAAAGATAGCAGGGCAGCGGTTGCAGTGAGGGAGCCACGCCTACCCTGTTCTGGTGAGCCTCGAGCTTGATAAAGGAGCACTTGCGCAGGTCTCCGCCCATGTCGGCGAGGGTCTGTGGCACGCTCTGGTTGTCGCGGTCGTGCGCGGCCAGCGTGCGCACCAACTGCTGCGCTGCCCACTGCCGGTGCTGCGAGGACAGGCGTGACGACAGGCAGCACGCGGCCAGCGCGTTCGCCAGCTCCAGAGGGCCTACAGCAGAGGGATCATAGCAAGGATGGGCATACAAATGGGCAATTAAACCTGCTTAGACAAAACAGTGAGATGATGCCTACATGAGTGAACGCAGCAACAGCCAGTATTTCCAGAAAGAGATTAACAAACATCTTAACACAACAGAATTCCAAACAGCCTTATTCCCATGATATGGAAATGGTTGGTCAAAGAGCGAGTGCTTTCTAAACAGGAAAAGCCTCCTCTGACAGAGACCTGCCACTGTCACTGCCCTGTCCTTCCCTCTCTATCCCAGCACCAGCCGGGGAGGGAAGGCGGGGTGGGGCCGGGGGGGGGGTGGGGGGGTGGGGGTGGGTGGCACAGCCGTTTCTTTGTGGCTCCCTGACCTCTCAGAGGACAGGCAACACAAATTTCTGCCTCAGACACAGGACAGCACTTGGGTAGTAGTAATCAGCTGCTACCTTCCTTAATTTCATCAAGGTGGCATAACCAGGCTCAATGTCTCAGTTCTATGGCTCTGAATACATACAAGCTCAAACTATATTTTGCAGGGGTGAAAGATGCAATTACAGAATAAGACCATATTTCTAAGTAAAATGTGTATCATAAACCATAACATTCCTTTGATCAAAGCAAGTTTTGTCCATTTTTTAAAGTGTATCTCTTTATACATTATTCTAGCAAGTGTCTCCCTTACATACAAATGAAGAATTGAAGATCAAATGATTAAATTTTAAAAACAAAGCTGTATCATACCTTTCTTTTCAATTTCAGCTTTATCATAGTTTGGCCTCAGTTTGGCCCCTTTGTCAGCCAACAATGCTACTAGTGCTTGAGTAACCACAAAATTTGGAGATGTGACAAGTTTGTTTTCTTCTGCAATTCCTCTTAAAAAGCTTGGTAAAAATTTTCTCTGAATTGGATCATCAACTGTTGTCAAGTTCACACCAGTTGCTGCAGAAATCAAATTCTGAAAAAAAATAATTGATGATAAATAATCAGTTAGTTTCACAGTTTTTTCTTTTATTTTTCTGTTCTCTGCATAGAATTAACTCAATTAAAAAACAAAACCTTAACAGAAAACCCTATGAACAGAAAAAGCACATTCATTTTCCCCACTTGAAAAGACTACTCAGCAGATGCATACAGTTACTTCATTTTTACCAACCATCAAACATACCCCTGTGCAAAGCGATAAAAAAGGACTCTAAGGAGATCCTCAAAGTGAGAGCACTCTCACCTCAGCTGAGAAAGTAAAAGCGCAAGTAATTGCAGCAGTCTCAAGTAAGTACTGAAGTCCTACCTGTGTACATAACTGTACCAGCAGCTTTGCAGCACTGGGAGTGTTTGATGCCAAGCAGCCAACTGCAGTGCTCAGGTAGGCAAGGCAAGAGATGGGCTTGCTAGTTTTGCTGTGGATGCCCCTGGATCTCTCCGTGGAGCTGGACACTGTGGCTGGGCTTGTGGACAGGCCTGCTCTTCCCGCTGCTGCCAGGCACATCAAACGAACCAAAGTGCGGATATCTGTCAATCCCAGGGACTCAAGGCCAGCTGCCAGGCTACAACTGGAACCACTGTGGAAATGGATATAAAACCCTTGGTTCAAAAGAAAAAAATCAACAGAACTTTTTCTCTTAGCACTATTATGTAAGTACAGACACAAGAACTGCTTTCCCAGTTAGTTGGAAATTGCATCGTTATCAAACAGAACTAGGTAACTGGTTACAAAAGGAAAGGTGGAAGTGTTGCCAAAGATGCCACGAACCTGACAGACAGAAGTGAGAGCGCTCTCATAACCATTGTTCTTGCCAGGAGCACTTGGGCAGCAGCTGTCACTCTTCTGAGGGCCATGACACGGTCATGTGGATTTACCAGGGCAGCTGCTTGTTCTCCTAAGGTTATCCTGCCAGAAGAACTTTTTTCTATTGAGCCATGACAGCCTTGGAAATAATGATGATTTGCATTAGTGTTTAAAGAAAAACAAAACACTATCATATAGCAATAAGCACAAAAGCAAAGTTGCCCTAAGCTACTAATTTTTCAGTATTTCATACAAAAAGAACTACAATAATAATAATCAAGAGGAAAATACACTCCATAATTTATTTATTCCCTATTTTCAAA
This sequence comes from Serinus canaria, assembly GCF_022539315.1. NCBI lineage: Eukaryota > Metazoa > Chordata > Aves > Passeriformes > Fringillidae > Serinus > Serinus canaria. Next base: position 18,564,448 of record NC_066324.1, read on the forward strand.
AGAGACATGAACACAATCTGACACAATCTTAATTCCTCTGATTCCCTCTTCCATCAGAAGGGACTATTCTTATGTCCCAAATTAAATCCATTCATTGGGTTCAATCATTCAAAACATGTTACTGGCACCTACTGTTTGACTACGGTAAAAAGTTTCATTGGCAAATTCAATCCTTCTGTCAATTCATAATGCCTCACACTCCTCTCTCTAATTTCCCTATAATAAAAGGACAATTCAGAGCCGGTCTCCACTTCCTCATGGAGGCAGGCAGGAAATACTGTCAGGATATTCCTGCCTTGCCTCTAGAAAAACCCCACTAAAAAGGAGAGGGGGTGGTGATAATTGTTATCATTATTGTTGTGGCTGCTGCTGTTATTATTATCATTCTTTCTTTAAATGAAATGTATTTCAAATGTACCTATTTGCATCAGTGTTTCTTCCATACTGTTGGTGGCTGTCACCATTGCAACTGAAGCACCCAGAGGGTCACTGTCAGGGAACTGAACAGGTTCAGGTACAATGCGTCGATCATTTAACCCAAGAGGCCCAGCCAACAATTCAAACTCCTCTTCTCCTGTCAGCTTTTCATCCTCATCCACATCTAACATGTCCCAGTCTTCTAGAATTGGAGAAATATAATTAGATTTGGTTACAAAAGCTCAAATATTAAATAATTTCAATTAATTAAAAAAACCCCAAACAGTAGATGGTATGAAATTCCACAGCACAGTGGAATTAAAAACTCAGCTTCTGATGTTGACATAGACACAACAAAGTAAATCAGAAAAACAAAATACTGTTCTTGGCCCTCTCTGTTCAACTTAACCATTATACTGCACAAAAGTTTTATGGAAGATTCTCTGAAGTATCAAACTAGTTACTCTTTAAAAACACAGACATTAGGGGTCATCACATACAACACAACACAAGACAGCTCCAAAACCTAGGGTACAGTGAAAAGTGCAGGTGTTCAGTTATGCTTTAAATCATGGTAACAAGTCTGTATTTCAAAAGACTGAATGGTAAAGACAGATGTTAGAAATTCCTGGTCTTCATGTTGATCAAAAAAGCATACATTAGCTCATGGGTTAAAACTGAACACCCAGGCTTTTGCTTTTCATCCCAGAGAATTAAATAAAACCCCACCAACAAAAAAAACCCACTTAAAATGCAATTCAGTGAGACACTTCCTTCACTTGTCAGCCATTTACACACAAGTCAGCTTATATTTACTCATCTTTCTGCTCTCACTCCACTCACAGTAGAATCAAAACACCTTTAATCTACAGCAGATAGACTTGCCCTAAGTACTGCAGCACTCATTTAGTCTCAAATAGACAAATGTGGTAAATCACACAGTTGTGATCACAGGAGCTACAGAATGGATCAGAATCACAGAAGCAACCGGGAAAGGTTTTCTACAGACATCAGAAATAATCTGTTTAAAGTGAAAGCCACCCTGAGGATGCTCTCAGCTTGGACAAAGGGAGAAAAATTAATAACAAGACTAAAGGCAGACTTTTGGGATGCTAACTTACACTAATTAATTTCTCCAACAAAGGCAGCTGAAGAAAGATATTTGAAAATAAGACTTTGCAAGTGCAGTTCTGGATGTAACATCTCCTCACAAGACCTTATCAATCCCAAGTTAGGTGCTTACCCTTTCAGCTGCTTACAGTGGAAAGACAGGGGAAAGAATTCACTGATTTTGTTTTCTGATTTTTTCCCAAAAGTAAAATACTGTATCTAACTGGAAGAGATTCTAAAATATACCTTCAGGTTTATTTGCATGAAAGTACCTCTTAGAAAATACAAAACCATATGCAACTTAAAAACATACCTTCATAGACACTGTCTTGTTTACCTATTAGATCAGGAGCCTGACCTTTGTACCTGTATGAAAAAATGAAAAAGAAAGTCACTGAGTGGCTCTAATATTTTATAAATATGCATAAAAATTTTAAATTTGGTTCCCTTTTTAGTCTAACTTTATTGTTAGGTTTACATATATTTATGAATGATTCCAGAAAAGCCTAGCAACAGAGAAACAGATAAAATGGCTTCTGAAAGTGTGTGTGGAGCACACTTTGCAGTACTACTGTATAAAAAGTCCATAGAAGAAATCCTGGAATTGCCCCACAAAATTGATTAAGAGCTTTCAAAAGTCAATAAGAAGGAGGCAACATCCCAAGAAATTATTCCTTGTTCTTAACTTAGAAACCAGAAATATCATAGCAACCTTTTTATCCTAAATATGCATTTGTCAAATGCAGAGAAATATTTTAAGCATCAGAAAATCTAGGAATTCTTCTCTCTTAAATCAAATGCCTAAAATGCTGATGGCTGGTAACCACGTTTAGTTTCCTTTCTTTATCCACTGTCTCCTATTTCTGTACCTTTCCGAGGCCGATATTTTAGATTTGTTCTTGAGAGCCAAGTATTTCTCTCTGCAGATTCCACACAGGAGGTAGTAGGGGTTCCCACTGCCACACTCCCCTCCGAACCAGCCGTCCACATAGGAGCCGTTGCTGCGGTAGCCCTGGCGGTTGGCGCTGCGCCCGCAGCCAGGGTGGTTCCGTTTCATGTGCTGGTTGAAGCTGACCACACTGGATTCACACAGCTCACAAACCACCACTTCTTCTCTATCTTCAGATTCACAGACATGCTGCAGAGCAAGATTTTCACATGTTATTTGTACAGAATAAGTGTCTGCACCTTAGATATAAAACATGCCAGTATCCTTAGGTGGGTGTACCTGCACATTTCTGTCACTGAGTGATATTTATATGGTTGACTTGTACAAAAGTAAAGCAGAAACATACAATTTATGACATAATGAAGACCATCTCAGAACAGGAAAAACATTTGGAAGTAAAGCTTCAGAGGAGCTAATTTCCTATTTCATGTTAGATTGACTCAAGAATTCCTGACAGTGTAACTTTTTATTTGTAACACTGTCTCATTCAACACTGTCTGTATCTGGCTCTCCTCAGAAGTTGTATGAAACTAGAGCTAACAAGGAAAAGAATCCTTTTTTGCTTTCAGACAACCAGATTTTACATTTACTGGGCAACAAAAATTACCATTTGTGTCAACAAATATCAAGGTTTTATCTCAATGTGAAGTCCATTTTTCATAATTACTATTCTGTCCTAAGTCAATAATTTCACTGAGATGTTTCAGTGACACAAGTGCTCTGAAAAATTCAATATGCATCCTGCAACTTGCTTCCATATCAAAGCTAGGTAGCATCATAACTAGGAGATGAAAAGCTGAGTCTTAAGGGTTGATTGTCTAGTCTGACAGGGATAATCATAAGATTACCGAAGTGCTGTTATTATCTTTGTTTTCCAACTCAATAGTTTATTTAGTGCTCTACAGAAAAATTCAGCGAGGACTGTCACCACATCCTTCCCAGCGAATGGACTACATGACACAAGAAAAACTGACTGAAGTGCAAATTATGTTGCTAGAGATTAGATACTATTAGTAGTAGCAGGAGAAGACACATTTATAACCTGCTTGTTATCTCACACAACTAAGCCATCTAGGAACACCTACTTGATTTCTTATTGGTATTATCAGAACAACTATATGAGTTCTGTTCTAATCTTTCAGGGGAGGGAGAAGAAAACTAAATGTGGAAATGCAGAGCAAGAAACACAAGAAATCACTATTCTTAATCTAGAAATGATGCTACAGAATACAAGATGATTTTCAGCACTGCTGGCACTTAGTAAGATACTTTCAAAAAGGCTTTAAACACACACATGTTGCTTTAAACTTGAAGATACAAGCATGCAGAAAGCAGTAAGTTAAAGCAGCCCCTGCTGCAGTCACACACACCCAGGTAGGCCAATCCAGTACCTCTGGGATCCACATTCCCAGAATATCATTATCACTAGCCAGGTCTTGCCCAAACATAGCTTCCATGGCTTCATCATCAAGGTCAATCTCCAACTCCTCATCCAAGTTGAAGTCATACAGTGCCCCTGGATCTTGCTGCAAGGAGATCCCTTCCCTGCGGCTCTGGTTCCTGTGGGCCTGCACTGAGCGGTACAATCCCGCTTAAGGTGGGAAAAGAGAGAAACAGGAAAGCAGGACTTTTATTTTCCATGGCAGAGAGCTGGCCATACTTTCAATTTCTTTTTTGTTTTAACTCTTCTGCTGAACAATCTACTTATCACCACATAAAACTCTTAAATATACATTGGCACACATATGAGAAGGAGTTTTCTAAATGTCATGCAAAGTCCACTCCCCTTCCTATTTATTTCCTGGATAAGCAAAGCCCTTGGAATTCTTTCAGTCCCTTACCAGCGCGTGCCAGCAACGTTCGGGCAGCTAAATCAAATTTGTGCCTCCGTGTGACAGCTGACCGACTTCGAGAGGGAGGGCCACTCGCTGCAGCTGCATTATCCACATGATCCAGATTATCAGGGCTACAGGAATTTGGAATTTACACGTCAATTAAACCAAGTTTTAAACAACCACATACAGTAACTAAGTCATATTTATTAGCATTTTTTCCTTTCTTTAACAGAATTAAAAAATGGAATTCAAGAATCTTCAGTTTCAAGGAGCATGTATATACTCTTTTGACTGTAAGAGTTACCTCAAATCAGATGCACTAAAGTCAACATCTATATGATCTTCCAGAGGGCCTAAGCACAGCAGAAATTTTGAGAGAGCACTCATTCTACACTAGGTTAATTAGTAGCTTGAATAGTTAATTAATCAGCTTGAATTAGTTTTTTCTCCTCTTTTGAAGAAATAAAATCATCTCTGTTGTTGCTGGCTGAGTCAATTTGCCTTTGGCCTAACAAGTGAATTTGACAAAACATGAATTTAATGGAATTTTGCTTTATTACTTGGTCTTTTAGCTAAAATACAACTATACTATCAGCCCTTATTTTTTTTCCATTCTTTTCTTTTTTTGTGGTGAAGAAAACATGTTCAGTTACATTCTTCCCCAGTTCTGCACGCAAACAATACAGGAAAATAAATCTATCATGTACACCTAATTTAATTTGCTTCTGCTCATGCTGTAATAAAATTCAAAAGCTGCATTGCATAGTAACTCTCTGTCAGCAACAATGAATTTGTGAGATTTCCAGTTTCAGGAAACAGATTACAAGCAATTATGAGAAATTCTTCTACCTCTCACTAAAGCCTTCCTCCATTTCAGGGGCATCAGCAGAAGGGATATCACTTGGAGACTGCAAATAGCAATGATCCCCAGATTTCCCACCGCTGCCAGAGACGATTGCTCCATGCCGTGACTCTACAGTCCCCTCTGACTGAGGCTCCTCATCATCTTCATTTCCAGGGTGCTCAATCATCCACATGGCCAGCACTGTGATGTTCTGTGCATCTGCTTCTCCTCTGGCACCTGAAAGCAGGAAAACCACACTTTGGAACTGTATTTTACCACTGATGGTTACAAAAAAAGCAATCTGTTTTTCCACAGAAATGGTTATAAAACTTAAATTTTAAGTATTTTACTGGAAAACAAGTGTTTCACATGTATCCAGTCTTTCAGTTAAACTGATATTATAGCTATAGATTACCTGTAGCTTCCATAGCTTTTGCAATTTGCCTGAGGGAGAACCCCATTTCTAGCAATGGAACAGCAATGGCAGGAGGAGGAGGGGATGTTGAAAGTCGGCTGCTTGGATCAGACAAAGCTTAAAAGACAGAAAATGATAACTGTAAAGCACATAAATCTTCCTCTAGTGTTACTTTACTACACCTAGATATATCAGCTTGAACTAAGGAAATAATTACTCCCAACTTTTCTCTCACTTACTTTCCACAAAATAAGATACTTTCTGTAACAAAACCAGATGGAGTTCATTCTTCTTTGTAACACAGATTACGTTCACTGATGATATGCAAAAAAATATTTAAGCAATTTCTACTGTTTTCATTCTGAACTGTATCAAATTATCTATTTGATCCATATTTAGGTAGCCTAGGTAAAGTTATCCTTGTCCAAATCAGAGATTCCCAAGTGGTGAGATCCTTATACATTCCCCTTAAGGTACAGAAAAAGACCTCAGCTGAACTCAGAACGTATCTGAAAAACCTCTTAATGGATGATGGCTGGGTTTCTGTGCAGAGTCATTCAAGGGACTCTAAAGATGTCAGCTATACTGCCACAAACCCACAGTTTCTTTCTGACTTGCCATAGAAGTGATGTCTAATCAGTGAAGACAAAAATGCACTAACAAACAAACAGTTGTAAAGACACTATCGCAACTAGAAGCAAGTAATCTCATCACTAAAAGGGAAAAAAAAGAGACATGAAACTGAGGGGATCAGTTGCTATGCAACACATGAACCACTAAACACCCCGATTAATAGCACATATATAAGGGCAAGAATAAATAGTAGTGGTGAATGTACCATAAAATACATCAATTCTTGTTTTCTGTGTGGTATGTGATCTAACAAAAGCTAGAAAATTACTTCACTCAACAGCAGCACACAACCAAGTAAACAAGCCCAAATCAGATGAACATTTTGAAGCAGTTTCCAATCAAACTTCATTATTGCTTTTGAATCCAATCCACAGCTTTTAAAAACTCATTTTGTTTGCTTGATAAAGCCTACAGCTAAATAATCTGTTTCTTTTTTTCCTAAGACAGTGACTAAAAGATTTTCAACAATGCTTAGCATGTTCATTTGCCTTAAGAAGAACCTTTGCTGGGTTTCCATCTCTTAAAATACGCCCCCTGAGCTCCTGTGACTTTCCTAACTTGTCCCCATTTCTACTCCACTGACAGGTTTACCTGTGCGATTGGCAGGCCTTGCAGACTGGGAATCTGGAGAGGTCAAACTTTGTCTCCTTCCAACTTCATCTGAAGGAGATGTTGGTAAAGAAGATATTGGGGGAGTCTGAGCACGTCGTGCTGGAAGTACAGTTGTAGTAGGATAACTGGAGAACATTTGCCTTGAAAAAAGGACAATATATATTTCTGTTGAACAGAACCGTGCTGAAAAAGGTCTGACACAAGAAGTACATCCAGTTGGAGTGCACGTGGCAAATCCTACTTGATGCAATTGAGTTTAAGTAAGGGTAAGACACAACACATATTTTAAAGCAACAGTTCATTCCTACCAACTTTTATCTCTATAGTTAAGTTCTAAGAATAACATAAAAAAAACCCCTCAGAGACCAGGAGGACTCCTAGGAGATAAAATAAAAATGAACACTTTTAGGAGATAAAATAAAAATGAACACTTTTCCCATTTCCATGGTTTGTTCAGAACTCAGGTGACTAATAAATAAGGCTGACTTACTAAGGTATTTGATGTTCACTGTCATAGTATGAAGACATTGTTCTGGCTTTTATCTAAAGATATCTGCAAAACTTCTATGAATTAATAAATTTAGAAACGTATTCTATGCAAGGTAAAGCAGATTTCCTTCAACAGAGTAAACTACCTCTGAGTCCTGGTTTAGGGCAAATTTGGGAGGGGGCCCTCCAGAAAACAAACTCACATGGCCCCTCCCCCAACCGGTTCAGGAAGAATCCCTCAGAGAGAAGTGGAAAGAACCTGCTTATTTGACAAGCACAGCACCCCCCAAATGAACAAAATTAACAATACTGGATGACAGCACTCTTTCACTGCTCTGAAAAAAAATGACAAATTCAGAAAGTCTCTCCTGGGGTGTTTACTCTGTTATCAGTCCCTCCAGCGCTGGGGCAGCTGCTGCAGCCACAAAATGCAAACTCTCTCTCCGTGTTTCCCAGGTCCCAGTCTGGAGCAAGTCGGTAGGTCCAAACAGGAAAGGAGAAACAATCCAAGAAAAATTTTGAACTGTTTAGCTAAATTAACTAATGAGCAGAGGAAAGAAGCAAGAGCAAGCAGAAGCAAAGCAGAAGCAGAGCAGAAGCAAGAGCAGAGGGAAAGCAGGGCAAAAAGCAAAAAAGCAGCACTATGTAGTGTACTATCTGCATGTCCCGCCGAGTAGCTGATAAGAGGCCCAAAACAAAAATTTCACTCTGCAGAGCCAGTCTTAAAGGCACAGAACATAATATCCAGCATAAATTACACACACAAATGGGGATAACAGCATCCTAACGTCACCCTAAGACACTGCAAATTCAGTAGCTTATCTTACTTTTCAGTATGTCAGGGTAAGCTGAAAGAACATCTTAGCTTTACAGGATGTTACCTACCAAGATCTATTCTGGTTTGAGAATCAAACGTTCATTAAAAATGAATTTTAGAGATTTGTAATTTAAACTATACCAAATAAACATGAGAACCGAAGAACAACTTAAGGAGAACTTTTTCTCCTTCTTAATGAATTCAGACATTACATTTATAAACAGTGTACGGCAAAAGCTTAACAGCTTTCTAATAAAAAATGCATGCCCTGCAAGGCAAAGTAACATTTAAACTGTGTCCCTCTGCAGAAGCAGTTCTTGGCAGCATTTTTAAGATCTTAGGCAGCTGAAGACATATATTCTACCTAAACCATGCAACTGGTTCCCTACACCCACTGAATCATACATGCTAAAAGGATTTTTTACCTCAGCAGACTGAGAGGCATAACACCAGGTGATTCTGATGCTGGAACTGTTTCTGTATCAGTTACTGGCGTAGTAGCAGTGGTGGTATCCTCCAGAGAGCTGCTCATGAAAGACGTTGTGCTAGAAGCAGAAGGGCTGGTTGTAACTGGTGTTTGGGCTTGCTGAGACTGATCACCTTCTTCTACTTGTTGCTCCACTTCTGCAACAGAAAAATAAGGATGTTACAGCAACATTAATTGTGCAGATCAAAACAGTAGCAGCCATGGCTAAACTTTAAAAATAACCATTGTGATTTAGAATTCATCCCAGAAAAAGAAAGGGGTGTGCAGATTCTGCCACAAACTCATGGACTTGAGTAAAGAAATCAGTCCAGGTGCTCTTGCTGTTCTCACAGCAATACAAGGCAAACAGCAAACAAACCATTTACTTATGCAAAAGTTTATGATATTCAGATTTATGGTTGTATCAGCCTGGATTTTTCTCAAAACAGACAAAAGGGGTAGAGGTCTTAGATTAAAGTACAGCTGATTAACTATAAACCTATTTTTAACTCAGCTGTGCAAGTAGCATTTAAAAGGGGGTTTTATTGCTGGTTTAGAAGAAGTGCGAATTCTTCTGACAAGCATACAGAGCATTGATCATTTTTAGAACTATTAAAGACATTAAAAACTCATTTCTGACTGATATGCATTCACTTTTTATTAAGATAATGAATTAGGAAAAAGGCAAAACAATCAGTGTTATATCTATAATACAGTAAATGGAGTTCTGTAAAATTTCTCCGTCCGATTAAGTTTCCCCCAAAATATAACCATTACAAATCGGCAAGACTATGTTTATTATCATTGTTACTATTCATTTTAATCTTATTTTGAAAATGTACCTTGTTTAAATCTGCCACCAAACTGGTCCTCCAGCAGCCCATGAACCACTAATTTGTAGATCATGGCCTGTGCCCGCTCCAGGTCCGCCAGCCCCAGCGCTCTCTTGATGGGCGAGCGCATGACCGCGCGTTTCACCATGTGCCGCATCAGGAACTGCAGCGCCGCACGCAGCTCCACGTCCTCGTGCACCACCGGCGACCCCGCGCAGTCAGAGTTGTGGCCGTTCTCTGCCAGCACTTTGGGGATTAACAGCAGCTCAGCATACTTACTACAACTAAGAAGAACACTAAGAGACTTCATAGCACCAAGATAAAGGTAAGACAGCTGCACAGCTCGGATTTCTGACTGCACTATATCATGACTTCGCGGGGTGTGCTCATGATTCTTTTTTCTTCCTTCAGCAGGTTGGTGCTGGGATTCCATACCTAGTGTTGATGGTTCTAAAGAAAAGGAAACAATTTCATTTTCTGACTTAGAGGTTGTAGCACCATGTCCTTTGTTATCATCAGCACTTTGGCCTAATCGTGTATCTGATCCAATGTCACCCTCCATTTTCTGGTCCATTTCCCCTTTATCTTCAGATTCATGTCTGTGTTTTTTCTCATGTCTCTTGGTGCTTTGCTTTCCCGTATCTTCATGAATGCCAGTCAGATAGGTAAGGTCCAGTAACACAGTAGCTGTCAGCCCACGAAATCTTGCAACATCAAAAGGCAGTGGTTCACAGGGCTCCAGATTATACAACGGAGTATCACTAGGCGACCAAAAAGTTGGGAAGCTTTAATAAAGATCAGAATGACACAGGAAAAAGCAAGTGAGGGAGAGACAGAAGGAAAGCTCAGGAAGTAATGTAGGCAAATAAGGTGTAGAATATATTTAATAAAACAAACCAATTCTAAAAATTAAATGCAAACAAGGGAAATGAGGTTATGATCAGAAAACAGGAGATATGGTTTGAAAGCATATGCAACAAAGCATACATGGGTTTTCAACAACAAGCACTGAAACCCAGAAGCACCACAGAAGCTATCCATTCTGTGCTAACACAGGCTCTGGATACATTACTTATCAGAAACACGTAACAGACTTTAATTAAGAAAAACTATCTGAAGGTAAATATTATCATCATACCTGAATCTTAAGCTTATAAAGAAAACTTTCAAACATTAAGGAAAAGAAACTTTTAAACATTAAGGAAAAGCTTTGATTGACCTCAGCTATTCATCACGAACACAATCCTGAGAGCTCAGGACAATGCTGTCTCTGGTGTGTCAGGACAGACCACCTAGTGAACAGGAGTCAGAAAACCTAACAGACACATTTATCTACCTGTCCATCTATATTCAGGGATATTTTCCGGTACTATTAAGGACTGTTACACTTGACTTATTTTCACCTGAAGCAGGAACAAAAATTCACCAGCCTGTATTTTCATACGCCTTGTATTTTCTATACCTCCAGCAGATAAATGACTTTCAAATCTTCCTTTTATTATCCCAAAAAATTTTCCCATCTTACAATGTAAACTTCTACCTAAAAATGAAAGCAAGCTTTAGCCTGGTTTTAATTAAAAAGGTGAAAAATGAACCTAATTAAATGCTTTATCAAAAGCTTGCTTATGATCAAGTGCTATTCCACATTACCCAAATAAAGCTTTGAATTATTTTAAGGGCACTCTTACTTTAGGCTACCCTGTCACATGGGCATACTTAAAAGAATTTATACCTGGAATTAAATCAACTGCACTTCAGCATATTTAGTCAAAGGGACAACAGCCTTTGCAAAGACAAAACAGACATAATGTTGCAACAGCTAGGAAAAGCCAAGTGACCTCGGCTATTAGAGAATGTAATTGTAATTGGCAGGGAAAAGAAAATAAAAAGTCATGCTCTATTTCTTCAGAAGACTTCTTCAGCTATAGGCAGAAGGAGTTCAAGAAACGAAATTAATCAAATCTTTTCCACACAGAAACACAGGCAATTCTTGTGAAAGCACCAAGAAGCTGAGAGAAGCTTCATTTCAGCTTCCTTCCAGGTGCTTTACCTTTGAAGGCTTGTCTGCAAGACAGGTGTGAAAAGGAGCATCTCTTTCCAGCCTTGAACACTCAAAGGCAGGTGGGAGAATGAATGAACACTACCTCAAGGCAGCATTAATTTCAATACCACTGAAGTCTACTCTTGAATTGATCAGCATGACTCTAATATAAAGGATAGGTTTCTTCTGAGGATTTCCAACCACAAACCACTACCATTACATAGCGAAAAGTGTAGGAAATGGGCATACCTGATCGTAATCTCAGCTTCATCCCACTGGACCTTGGCAGAGGTACTGCCCTCCTTCACCACGCCCAGCAGTGTGGCATGACGGCCCGTTTGCCTGTGGACACATCGACCTCCAACTCTGAGCCCAGCATCGACTCCACCAATCACTGCTAGGACAGGCCACACGTCCACACAGAGCATCTTCAGCTGCAGCTCTGAGAGCTCTGCCAGGCCATGGCGACTGTGCTTGCTTTTCTCCTCCTCTTTGTTTTCTCTCTCCTCTCTCACCTCGTTCTCTTCTCGGCTTTGAACAGAGCGACTTTTCTTAAGTTTTTGACCTGCTTCCTTAAGACATGTTTTGATTTTGTTCAGTCTTTCCATCATTTTTTTATTGATGCAGTGTGTCCAGCGATCTGTGCGATGCAGGATTCGAATGAGCTGGATCGTGGCTTCTGCCAGCACTGCAGCAACAGGACTGCAGATGGGATCACCAGGCAGCAAATCTCTTGGTGTCCCACGCATCTGCATATCACAGATCTTCACCTGTTTAAAGAGAACAGTTCACAAATTATCTTCTCAACATACCTCAATAAGCTCTTCTTATAAATACTGGAGTAGCCTGCTGAATAGAAATAATTACTAGCACTGTCTTTTTTTTCCCTCAGAATCCTTAGGAAATCCCCCTTAACACTGAGCAAAACCCCCATCCTCCAGACTCGAGGATGCTGAAACCAAGTATTTCATGGTTTCTCACACAAGACTATCTAGAAATCCTAATACTACGCTTTCCTTGGCTTCTGGGGAATAGAATGTTTTGTGTAGAACATGAAGCCTTTAAATCTATTCTAAATAGTAAAAATACATTTTAAATTTACAATAGGTTACAATAATTGAAACACTCTGTATTACCAACACTGCTTTGGTCAGAAATGCAAAGCAGCACCATGCAGGCTGCTGTGATGAATACTGACTTTATATCAGCCTAAACCAGTACACCTCCACAGATGAACATTTCAGTTACCTTCTCCCCTGGGTTACTGCTATAGAACATAACACAAGGGTATAACTCAGCTGCATCCACATCTTCAAAAGCTAGTTTTGGCTCCTAGGGAAGAAGCAAAGAAAAACCCTTCAATCTTAGAACACCCTAACAAGCAAAACTATGCAACATGAGAAAGTTATGTTTGTATTATAAATCTTCTAAGTACTGAAACTGCCAAATGTTTTAACTCTCATTCTTATCCATGCCATATTACCTTTGCAAGAAAACCCACCACAAAACTAATTATGTTAAATACCTCTCCATTTTTACCGAAGGAAATAGTTCTTGCTTCCATATCTAACACACATGTAATGAAATCTCCTTGGGTAAAGCTTGACAGAGTCAAAGTCTGCTCTCCATTGTGATACAGGTTGCCACTGTAGGCTCTGTAGAGCCACATATCTGAGGTAGTGCGATGGTTGAAGTCATGCACGGGCCAGCGAGACACTCCCACACAAGTGCCTTCATTGCCTCTGTTCTCCTTCACGATGTAGAACTAGCAGGCAAAACAAACACACAGGGAAAAACATCCGGAATATACACTTTAACACACCAAAGCAATGAAAATCTTTCTTACACATATGTATGTCTACTTTTAACTGTGTGTTTTTCACAGAAGATTTTAATGAGAAAAACAGTAAGCTTATATGCTAAAACCATTTTAAAAATCCCTTCAAAGAATGTATTTAACACTGTTCTTGTCAGCCAGGCTGATGCGTCTTTTTGCAGGAAAACAACATGCTTTGCGAAATGTTTTTCTACAAAAAAAAATCCTAAATCTACATAATTCAGTACGTAAGTTTTGCAAAACTGCACATGCATGCTGACTACGGACCTTAGGGGCAACTACCATTACCTCTAATAACACATAACAATGTTCACAGTCTCCAATCTGCATGCTGAAATACTCAAATCCCACCACTCAAAAGCAGACACAAACTTTTCTCTTGGCACTGAAAAATCACAGAATGACTCAGGTTGGAGAATATCCTTACAATTGTTGAGTCCAACCATACATGTAACACTGCCATTTACTCAAGAATCATGTCATAAGTGAAAAACACAGGCAGTTGCTGTTAATAAACATAGCACATTTCCAAAACAATGAGAGAGAAGGTAAGAAATACATATTTATGCAACCTACCTTCCACTGGTAACACCCAGAAGTAACTCCAGTGGAAGCTAAGCCATATCCTTTGCCTCCACTCCCATGAGTTAGAATCTGCCCGTTCTCCACTATGCAGCACTGAGCTTTCTCAGGATCAAAGGACACTTCCTGGATGGGAAGATTCTCATCTTCATCCTCAGACTCTCCTTGCTTCTACGAGAAATAGAACAAAATATTTGTGGTAAATGTAATTCAGCTGCATTCAGTCACAAGACAAAGTACAGGCACTGTTACCTGGAGCTTCATTTCTTGTTCTTTCTCCTTTATTTGAATTGCATGTTTGGCCTGGGCTATCGGACTCTCCCACATGCAGTCAGACAGAAGTGAGAATAATCGTTCAACAACCTGGGGCATTGGGATACAATTCAGATCATTTTAATGCCAACATGAGGACAACAGCAACATTATATTGTTTTATTTTGCTTTGTAGGTATAAACATCAAAATATTTAGTGTTCTTAGATTAACAAGTAACTACACTGAGCCTTGCTTGATTGGGATTTTGAAACCTATGAAACATTTAGAAGCTTAAGAGATTTTTGAGGAAATGTGAAAGTTTGTAACAAAATATAAAGACCTGAGCCATCTGATCATCTTCAACACCAGATTCACATGCAGGTAACACAGCTTCTAGTACATGAAGTGCAAGCAGTCTAGTCCTCAAATTGCCAACCAAGGGAACTCCTGAAGATGGAACAACATGTCAATAATCTTAAAATTACTTCAGCTTCAAGCCTTCCCCTGGTTCTATGCCCCCAGCGCCCCAGAGTGTAACCCCTGTACACCTATACTGCAGTTGTTTTGAACTGTTCCCTAGGAACTCACTATGTAATACATGTTCTAACAGGGCTTAGTTTTTGGAACTGCACTACAGAAATGCAAAGTAACCATGGACCACATTTTGACATGATGATACCTGAGCAACACTTCTGGGAAGCAATGTTAAGAAGGACTTCTGTCCACTTTGGAGATGCCATCTTGGACTGAATTGCTTTTGAAGACACAACTCTACGCAGGAAAACAAGAAAGTCTCCCAGGTGCAATTCTGCTGCATGTTGCTTTCGGAGGGCAGCTAGGAAGTTAAAGCAAAAGTTTTACAGCCTTAATATTACAACTTGACTGGCAGTCCTGGTTACCAGGAACAACCTGTTTTGCAGGTAAAAGCACAATCATCAGTTATTACATGGTGGCTGGCTGTTAACCTTAGCTAGCTGGTGCCCATCAAGCTGTGCTCTCACCCTGCTCCTCGGCAAGACATGGAGAGAAAATAACATTAAACATTTGTGGGCCAATGTAGGGAGGGAGACCACTGTGGAAAGACTTCATATTCTAATTCCTGATTAATTACCTTACTAATTCATTGGACATTGCATTATTTTAAAGTGAAGACAGTTAAAAGCACAAACAAAAACATATATACACTTAAAACCAAGCTACAATTAAAAATTCTTCAAAAGCAATTTCCACCAAAATTCAAAATGCTCATTAAGGGATTGTAAGCTATGTGAAGATATCAGTATTTCAGAAAATCTTTTGTTGTGGATTTTCCCATGCAACACAGTAGTGTCACCTTCTTGCCATCCACTCGGACTGCAAAACTGCATAATACAAAGCAAATACAATAATTTCCTGAATAAGGATGTATTTATTAACTTAGATAATTAAATTCCTATGACCATATTTATAAAAAACACTACAACCACCAACTCATTTTCAAATGAAAACTATATTCTCTTCCCAATTCCAAGCCCAATGAAGTAATCCTTATTCTCGGTCTGCTCCTATCCCTGCAGTTTTGTGCATCAATTCTGTGTAAATCTGAACTGAGCACAAAATCATTCAATGACTTTAATCTAATTTACAGAATTAAAAATGACCCACCAAAAACCAATACACAATAAAGTGGATGAGAACCTCAGCATTCAGTGCTTTCTTCTATTATGTTTCCTGGTATTTTAGAATTGTTACAGACATTATGTAAGATAATTACCTCTGAAGTCTCTCTTCTCATTATCCCCATTTGAATCTGCTTTTTTGGATTCCATTTCACCTTCCTCACCTTCCCCTTCTCCAAAGGAAGCCATCAGCATCACACCAGCTTGTGATAGCAAGTTCTTCAGCTGGCTGCATAATAAATCCAGCAAGGACTGTACCACCTTTGGGCTCAGTTTATCTGCATAGGTTCTGTACACACACAATAAGAAAATTAAGAGTAGCTTAAGAGCTGATCTAAGGAACAGGAATTGCAGAAGGTTACTTTTTCCCATCCTCCATTACAGGCTTAAATTTTTTTTTATTATTTTAACCCTACTTTTAATACAAATGAAAACAGTCTAATCTTTGGAGTCAAAGGATAAGTTTTCAGTACCTTCTAGGGTAAAAAGGAACAACTTTATTAATTAAATGTAATTCCACTGCAATTGCTATACACGGGGTACACAGGTTTCTATGGGTTTGGGGGATTTTTTTGGTGTAGGATTATTGGGCATTTTACACAACAGATTTGGCAGGTAAATGCAACGTGTTGTACAAAGACTGAAAGGAAGATGCATGTACTGAACATCAAAAATACTCTCACTTCAACTAGAAAACACTTTCTCCACTTCTGTTTTCTTTACTGAGTAAGAATAAATATTTAAGTATTGCTAGGACTCTGCATGCTGTCCCACGGTCTAGCACTATTCCTCAGAAAATTCTTCCATATTCTGGAAAGAAGCACTACGTCCTGCTCTGAGAAACTCTCACAATAATCAGTGCTGCTTTTACACAGATGACGTTTACATAGTCACAGAAAGTCTTATCACATCAACTGAACACACCTCCACACAAAGCTGAAGTAGCAAAGTGGGGGTTACTAGAATACAGTGTTTACAGACCACAAAGCTGTGACTATTCAAGTTCAAACACTCCCAACTGAAAAGTATTTGTTAGTCTTACATGTATCTTTCCTATGAATTATGTGACTACTGTTCCCCTCCAGCCCCTTCACTTATGTATTTCTGAGCAACATCTACTGTTCTAATGAAAGCTCACACACCATTTTTCAAGGGTGCTGATAAGCTCAGTGATGAAGGTTCCCAAAAGCAAGGGACACTCACCCTGTGGTGATAGCCAGTATCTGCAGCAGTCTCGTGCTGGCTACTTTCAAAGCTGTGCTGAGCTGAGATATCCCAGTTTTAGGCAGCAGCTGCAGGGGCTGTCCTAACATGGTGTCTGTGCCACACAGCTGGGACAGCACATTTAACAGCCCCGTGGAAATGGCCAAGGAGACATCAACAGGCTGATAGTGCACGCTGAGAGCAAAGACTGTCACCAACAGAAGACGCTGTTGTGCTTCTAAGATTAAAATAAAGTTAGTTTTAATTATTAAAATGTTTAGAGTAAGAATATGAAGACAGAAGATCAGCAGATTATTTTTAAAATATAATTTAATTAATTAAATTTTCAAAGAAAAAGTGAGTTTTGTCAGATGCTTTGAGGTAGTCTTTCTGATGAACCACTGCACTCAAAGTTCTTTAACTCAATGTAACTCTGTGTCAAATTATCCAAGAAAGAGTAGCATGCAGATCTAGCTCGTGATTTAATGTTCTGAGGCTAAGTCACAAACCAGAATCTCCTCTCAAAGATAACTGGGTGTACTTCTTTCACATTGTTTCTCAGAGTGAAACACCAAAAAGACCCAAGTAAGAATAGCCACTGGGTTCTACCAACCAAGGCATATTTCTCTTTTAGGAAAAGAAGTCAGAGAGGTAATTCAGTGAATTCTGGTCACTAATATCAAAGTCTGCCTTGGAAAACATAGAAGCTGTTCTACTGTACATTAGAGAACATCTGATTTGCAAATCTGCTTTTCACTTACCTATGTGATGCTTATTAGCTTGCAGAGCTCTTTCTAAAGTAGCAGATAATTGCTGGTAAATTTTGTGCACAGCCACCTGGATTTCAATTTGAATACTCCTCTTGGCTGCTCTGATACCATCCTGGGACAAATGAAAAAATAAACATTATAAAAGTGAGACCTTTTTATCACTGGGTTATTGAAACAGCAAGCAGAAACTGCTGAAGTACACACCTGGTAGTGGTGCAATCTTACACTCTCTCCTTTGGCCCCTGCATGTCCTACAGTGCCCAGACCAAAGCAGCCAGCAAGAAACTGGAGTCTAACAGAAGTAAGCAAGGAAGAAGACTGAAATCCTAATACTTGGCGGCTTCCCATTAATGGCACACAGCCTTTTTCCTCCATTCCTGACAGAAGCACCAAAATCTGATGAAGTGCTTCCAGACGAAGCTAAAAATACAGGCAAAAGACAATATTAAGGAAGTAGCCAGTACCCTTAGAAATGGAAATCTGATTATACTGAACTGTAAGCAAAGATGAATGAGGTCACTGTTTTCTCCTTCACATATTTTTTTTTAAAAAAGGAACACTTTCAGTTTTGTTTCAGTTTGTTTACATAATGTTCCCAGTTCCAATTAAGATATTTAACAGAAAAGAAGGAAAAAATACTTTAATAGATAGAATGTGGACACTTTCAAAAAAATTACAATAATGAGCATAAGGTACGAAGAATAAGAAGAGCTGTTAAACTGAAATTTACCTCAGCCCTCAACTGCTGCTGCTCCATTGCAATTATTGATGCTTGTGGACTAGTGGACATACTTTCCTCTGGTTCCTTAAATCCTGGGGAGTTTCCCACATCTCCACTTACAAAACTGACAGCGTTTTCAATCAAAGTATGAACTCCAAGGGATCTTGAGAGATCAAAATCGGGCTCAACAAATGAGTAGGAGGATGTGTATAACCAATCTCTGCTGTGTTTCAGTCGAACCCATGAGTCACTCAGAGATTCCGTTTGACTGTGTATTGCTCCTAAAGATACACACAACAAAGTCTCATCAACTCCAATTCAGGTAGCACATTTTGGCAGTACATAAAGACTGAGGTGCTGCTACTGACACAGGTGGAAAATGAATATTCATGTTATTTATACCATGCATTAAGCAACTTAGAGCAAAACACTTGATTTAAATTTACAGCAATTTCCCTAAAGAAAAGGCTGCATTTCTTTTAAATGTTCAGCACTATTGTAACAAGCTGCCATGTGAAAAAAACAAAAAGAAGCCACTCAAACTGCTCAGCTTAAAGCTGGAACACTAAATAAAAAATGCTTTGCAGCTACATGACATAACTGTAAAGAAAAGATTTTCTAACAAAATAACTTATGCACTTGGATATTTACTTTGAGGTTTAAACATAAAGCAAGAGTGGATTTTAATCAAGCCACTGTATTTCATTGTTTTGAAAAAGCACAATGTTATTTTGAATGAAATATTTTCAGAATTCATGACTGCAGAAAAGAACAGAAATTTTTTAGACTAAAGAGAACTTTGAATCAAGGTAAGATACACGTGTATTAAAACATTATCTAGAATAAATGTTAGATCTCTGCCATCTGGCAGTTTCACAAGTCTATTTTTAAGTATTTCCTATCATCAGCATGTCATTACCTGAAAAGTTACTACCACTAATAAATGGACTTCTTCAAATGAGCATCAGTCATCATTCTGCAGCATTGGAATTTATTACCATAGGTTTGATCCGATTTCCAAGAGAGTTTTGCTAGAACTCTCTCCCTGGCACAAATGAGTGCCATGCCACTCAAGCCATCTGGAGTCAATTGATTAGGCATCAGTCAATATTTTCCCCCTTTAGTAAGTGCTGCTTGGCCACTTGGAGCCATGTGAAGTATTACAAGAGGGCACACCCTGCTCAGAAGAACTTCCCATTGGTACAGAGAGACAGCGTCTGGAGACCTCTGTGGAAACCTCAATTGTGTTTACACTTGCTTTGAAATTTTAGTTTGGATTATTCACATAATGTACAAAAAATGTTTAACTATTTATCTACCTTGTGTACAGTAAGTTGTAATTTGGAGAATCACAACCTGCTCACAGTACTCGTAGAAATCTATATTACTTCTATTTTAAACATCTTTCTGCAGGCTATCAGCTTCAAACATTATTAAACATAGCCATTTTCAAGGAAAAGTCACAGATAGTCATAGGAATTAATCTGTCCAAAGCTTGCTTTCAATAGCAAGCTTGAGTTCCAATGGTTAACAGCCCAGATCCAAATTACAGGGCCTCCTTTAAACACTGCCTCCCTACAGCTGCTGCTCACAGGAACAAGCAAAGACAGACACAGTGGTTTTGAACTTGGGCTAACTTTCCTAGCAACCTATATAACTTTTTTCCTGAAGTAAAGGCGAAATATTGTTACTCTGCCAATGAGTCAGCAGCACCTGCAGGTCACAATTTGCACCTTCATGCAATTTACAAATTCAAAATACTGCTTCTCTTTTGTCAACCAGGTTACCTTCACTTGGTTGCCAAAAATTTAAATTATCAGGGCTACAAATCCTGAAAACCTCTTCACATCCCATTCTGTTTTCAGTAAATAGTGTTAACGTGCTTTTCCACAGTATTCCTTACTAAGCAGGCTGCTCTGGCTTCAGGAAGAGCCGTCACAGTACTGAGGTCATACAGACTCAAGTTTATTTTGGATAATGCAGAGATCAGGTTCAAACACTTCTTTTCAAAGTGCAATCTAATTTGCTAATCTCTGCTGCTTTCCATAACACAGTAAAACTACATGGTTTACAGAGAACAACCTATTTTATCACCTTTACTATGAAAAAATTTAAAGAAACTCTGTTACTCAATTTTACAATTTATACCTGGCAATAATATTTTTAAAAAATTAAAAAGATCACCTTTACTCTAATTTTAACATCAATTGTTAGAACAGTTGCTTTAAAGCTTTCCTTTAAAATCTAAGTTACATGGGGAGGTGGCCGGTGAGAAGCATAAGATAAATAAGACAGAACAGAATAAATAGGAGCTAAAATATTCGGTTTCATGTAGGAAGTGGTTTCCTGGCAAGTGCATGGTGAACAGAGCCCAAGGGAGAGGATAAATGCAACCTCATATTACTCAGAGGAAGCACAGCTTAACCATTTCCTAGTCCACAAAGCACTGTCTACAGAGCAACAGCTCTTTCCAAAAGCACCATAAGCCCTCCAAGCCTTTGTACAGCAGGAGAGCTCAAAGCATCCCACAGTGACTTGAGCTTCCTCCCTTCCACCTGCCCCCCACTGCACTATGCCACAGCACAGAATCAAAGCATTTGGAAAGAAACAAAAGCCAATTCCAGTGGCTTAAATCATAAGCTAAAGGAACTCTTTAAGGGGTTTACAGAATATCAGAAGAGAATTTAGTTTTTATCGGCAACAAACCTTGTAAGAAACCCAACCATGCATTAATAAAACCCTAAATTATTTCGTATTTCAAGAAACTATGACATCTTAGCTAATTGGTTTAGTACAAAATGCAAGAATGTTTAAGACCAATGTAAAAATACTTCTAATTTGGAGAAAACTGCAATGATTACGAGTTACAGATTAAATGTAGAACAATAGAAGTTATAACTGAAAGGAGAGAGTTTAAACACAAATATGTCAGAAATCAAAGGAGAACACTTCAGAACTAAAAATGTTTAGCCACTAGAGCACAGAGTAAATTCTTCCCTCTTGAACATACCACATATCAGCAGAAGAATCAAATATGTGACTACACTGGAGCTCAGCTTGATTCTGTGTAACATCAATCACACAGAACTGATTGCAGTACAGCGCTTCCAGAAGCCTGCACAATCACATGAACAGAGCTGCCCAGATGAATAAACCTGAAGCTTACAGTAAAACAAGAACTTTACTTGTCCTTATAAGCCAGCTTGTAATAATGAGTTTTCTAAATGAATGTGGCACAGCTGCAAGGCACACTTTATAGAACAAAGGAAGCTATGTAGGGAAGCTATAGAGACAAAAAATAAACATGCCATCAGTTACTTGCTTGAAGCTCTTCTTTTTTCTGGGGCTCAACTGGCCAAAAAGGAGTAAATACACTACACCACACAAGAAGCAGAAGACAAAAGCACACATTTGAAACAGACTGTAACATACTCATAAAATCTCTGCCTCATATTATTCTGACTTAAACAATCAGTCTCATCTCAATCAATACAATATAACAAACAGCAAGGCATGTGGAAAAAATATTTACTCTTGTTTGGCATGAATACAGCCTAGATAACAGTCTTTCTAAATTCTCCACCTTTAAGGAAAAAAGAAATAATCCCCTATAGCACAGCTGTATGCACTCATGTGTATGCATGTTGGCTTGTAGGTTCAAGTCCCTTCCTTAAGCATAATTTGTCAATTTTCAAAGGCAGAATTCATTATTACAGGTACACTAAAATATTTAAATTCCATTTGGATTTCAGTTAAGTTGCTGCTTTTCTTGGAGTAGCCTAGCTGTGTTAGGAAGGCACAGCAGTACACAGAAGTACACTGAAATTCACTGAGTTAAGTTGTAGATGATGAAAAGCCAAGAGTGGAGGACTCTCACTGATCTGCAGCTGTTTGTGACTGCCCTGCTGGCTGTACTTTCCTTACTGCTGTGTACATAACATGGTGTACAGCACCCCACAGGCTCTGTACACAACATGTACAACATCTGCAGGCACACTCTCTGGATCTGCAGAACTGAAAAAATTAATCTAAGCAACAGAAAAAAAAAAGGACTTAGATACAAGGGGGAAAAAGCAATGTGCTGCTCATTACCCCTTACTGCAAAATGACTCAAAAAAACTTTTTCTGTATGTATGGAAGGAAAAGTTTACTAATAAAGAAATAACTGAATAATAGCAGGGAACAAGATACTCAAAGGATCCTCAGGCTGAAGCAGGAATAGCCCAGTTCTCTTTCTGAATAGACAGAATAAATTAAGAAGTTAGTTATAATAAAGACTGGACTGAGTGGCTACGATGTTAATGAAGTTAAAAGAGAATGCTTTTCCTTCCATACTCATTGAAAAGACCATAGGAACTCATAGTATTATCTCCTTTATTAGTCACAGCACACCACAAGAATAAAGATAAGACTGATGGTGATTCACCAAACATCCACAGCCGCCACTGCACTGTGCTGGCCACATGACAAGGGGTGGACAATCCAAAAAAGCTGCAAGTTACACCCTCACCAAACACTGGGACATGCTTCAGTTCTAGGAGATAACTAGGATTCACAAAACGGACATGTCACAAGAAACAAAAGACCATAAAAAGCACTGAGCTGAACAGCCCATCCATTTATCACGCAAATATTTGTAATCTTTTCCTGACCTTGACAGATGTACAAGGAATGTTTCCCTGCATTCTCTGACTCTGGCATTGGTTATCAACCAAAACTGGCATATATATCACCCAGCACAAGCAGACAAGCTTGCATTATTGTGTGCTAACTCCCAAGGAAGTCTTCCAGTACCAAAACAGTGGCATCTGTACATGTTGTGACAGCTCATTTGCAAACTGTGCACTATCTGAGCATCTTTAGGTTCTGGACAGATTCACTGTATTTACCCATTTCTTCTCAGTTCTCAGACCCAGTAGAGAATCTTCTTGCTGTAATAAAAGTTTTGAAGTCTACTCTTGCACTATTCTTCCCTTCCTGAGGCTTGTGACTAAAGTAACCCTGGCCTAAGTCAGTGGTTCCAGGTTCAGGAACCATAATTCATGAGACATATTGTACCTGAGACCTAATCCAAGATTATTTCCTAGGTTACTCTTAGGACACAGAGGCTATCAAGTACGGAGTTCGGTGTCAGAGTAATGGCAAAGCTAAAAATGCCAACTTCAAAGAATGTCCTGCAGATCAGGGGTTGACAGAGGCCTTCTGATAGATCTTCTAACCCTGAGAATGCCATGATACATCTGCTGTCACAGTAAAAGCAGCTCTAGTGCATTTCTTTATTTGCTCAACTGTTTCAACTGATTATGTGTGGACAAGGCATCACTTTCCACGTTAAATATTGAAATCTAATGAGTGCTGCCACTGATAGCACCCCTCGCAATTCCAAAAGACTTTCAAAGGCATGAAACCTCTGAGTATTCTGCTCAATGATTAAGCCTTTTAAACCAGAGTTCTTACTTTACCCAAGAGTATTGAGGCTTCTGTTATTGAGGAATATCAAAACTCAACCTAATTCCTGTTTGCATAGTCCCATGCTTTTACAGATACAGCAGACCTGAGTTGTGATTCTCAAACAGATTCTGCATGATCCAGATGGCAGTGGGACTTTTTAGTCCCTCCACCACCTTGTATCAGGGAGCTCATTGAGATTCCCCAGTATGAAGCAGTAACAAAGAGCAACAGAAAACATGGCCGCTTGGTTCTGTAGATGTGCTGGTGTTCAAAGGATGCAAAGTAAAGCAGTGTCTTCTGAATACAAGCTCTCCAGGTTCAAGCACATTTTATGGTAAAAGTTCATTGTTAGCACAAGAATGGAACATTCCACATAAACTTCTCTCACAAATTTTATTCCTGAAGTCACATGAGTGAAAACAGAATGCACATTTCTGACTCAATTAACAGAAAACCTCACTTGTTTCAAAAGAGCATTACAATTGCAGAAACCAGAATGAAAGGTAATAACTAAGGAAATACTATAAGCAAGCCACAAAGCAACAGAAGTTCACACAACACAGAGTGGGTAACAATTCTTTTAAATGCTATTTTTAAATGCTCGGCTTTAACACCTGCTATGTAACTATAAACTGTATGCAATTGCAAACATAGTTAAGACATTCCTAACATTTATCAGGTTAGTATTCACAAAGTAAACAAGAGAACTTACCCCTCTTCCTGTGTGATGCTGCCAAATCCAAGTCAACATTTCGTCTTCCACTCTAAATTAAAAGAACAATAAAAGCCTCATTTCCTCAGGTGATCATACATGGTGCATAATATTAGAGTATTTACATTTCATCCCTCACCATAAAAGTGAGACAGTTGACGGAGCTATAATTTTTTCAAATTTTTTTTACCGTTAGTGCTTCCTCTTAACAATGATTAAGGTACCGAAACACAGAGCTAAACAAATGTTTCAGATGTACTTCCCATCCAAACATTCTACTGACAATCCCTAAATACATCATGCTGGTTTACTTACCAGTGAATAACCTTCCTCATCTGATTCTGGCTGAGACAAATCAGATTCACTTCTTGACTTCATCAGCCTGTAGCTTGAGTTTGCATGGATTGAGCGACTTTCTGCTGTAAGACTTTCACTCCTGCTTCAGGTGCACACACATTCATGTGCACACACACAGAGAAAAAAAAATGCTGATATTACATGAAGGTAAGATAGCCAAATTTAGCAGGTGCCACAGTTTTATTTGGGAGGAGACTATCACAGAACATCACAAGACCACATTAAAGAGGAAAAGAGTGGTCTGATGGCTTCAATTATATTTAGAAAGGGTTTTAGTAAATTCTGTTACTTAACAGCCTTACTGGTCAAGGCAACCTCAAATGAGTGATTGCTCTAGAGCCTTCATAAGTATTACACGGAGTAAACAAAAACACTGAACTGAGAGGACAAGAAACAAAGTAAGTGGGTGAAAAAGCACTGAACTTATTAAAAACCCACCCAAAAAAATGCATCCTAAAGTTGATATGCTGGAGATGAAAGCCACTTTCACAATGACAGAGGGAGCCACCCATGCTTTAGGGACTAGATTTCCAAAAAGAGGCAAAAAGAATAAAAGGGTACTGAATATATATAATTTTCCTCTTCAATATCTTAATATCTTTCCCATCAATATCTTAATTTAAAATATCACCTAACAATAACTCCTATCCATGCCTATGATAGGAATGTCTGTAAAAAATCAATCATGATCAACACTTTTTGTCATAATAGGCTTTGAATCTTTTGTTTTAAACATACACAGTTGGGTTTTTTAACACTACTATAAAGGACATTGGTATGGTTCAAAAACCCACAAATATGGTGAAAAAAATCCAAACACAAAAAAATCACATGAAAAATGAACAATTGTTCAAAATACCTCATGCTGTCTGTACACCTGATGATCTGAACTACTTACTACTAAGCCCAACTTTGAAACTTAAATAGGGTACACCCAAAATAAAACTCTTCAGGTTAGTTAGCATGGCCAAGAAAAATTGAGAAAAATCACTCTTTTCAACCAAAGCATAACACTGCTCTCAGCAGTAATTTTCTTCTAAATAAAACTGCAATAATTCTCAGAGGAAAACTGGGATTGTATAATCAATTCTAAAGGGAGTAGAGAAGAATTCACCATGGTGTAAGAGTCAGCAAAGCCCACCTGGTCATGAGCCCAATGCCCTCTGGAGCAGCAGAGGGAGGCTGCTGGAGCTGCCCATCCTCCCTTCGCTTCTGCAGCTCCTCAATGGCAGGGCTCACGCCCAAGATCAGCAAGGCACATCTGTGGATCACAGAGTTGCAGGCAGCAGTGTACACATCCTGCCCTTCTGTCAGATCAGTGCTGATCCTTCGTTCCTGCTGGGACTGAGCAGGTGGATCATCAACTCTAGTCCCCGTCCCCGTGCTCATCCTATCTCGATCCCGACTGCGAGCTACTTCACGGGCTGACAGGAAACATTGAAATATTTCTGTAATATGCAACACAAAAAGAAATTCTTAGCTTCTAGACAAAGCCACAGAGAATAAAATATTCATCTACATCTTGGGCCAAGAACTGCCCCACTTTTAAGAACAACTACTATTTTTCTAACAGTAAAAGAATACAATGCTAATACAGTGACATAAAAGTCATACAAACAAGTTAAATGAAGCATTTATACAATGTTAATTTTAAAATGAAGGACAATGCACTTTGACAGAACACCAAAACTCTTTCAGTATCTTACTACAACCCATCTCATGTTTCACTAGCATCAAAGAGATTAGTTTACATTTGCTTTTTAGCAGATGTCTATAAAATAGTGCTTCTGTAAATCCATATTGCAGACATCAGAATATCTCCAATTTGACACTGGAACAGTTTCAGGCTTTTATTAGCTTTGGGCAGTACAATGAAGTTCCTATCAAAATTCTTAGCCTACACTTTCCTTAATTCTGCTGTAGTCTCAAGGGTCAGATTCTTCTAAAGAGTATATCCAAAGAACTAAAGTTCTTTTGATTTAATCACTTTAATTTTAAAGATTCAGATCCTCTTTGGAAAGGCAAAGGTAAAACCAAATACTTCCTTCACTGATATGATTAGAACTCCACAGAGTGAAGAAGACACTGTCCTTCCAAAGGACATGGCATTATTTACACATATAATCAGTACTTACTACCAGCTGTCATAACTTCATGTTCTCTTTCCTCCTCTTCGTCTTCTTGTTCCGGGTGTCCTTCCTCCCTGTCACGTTCTGCCTGCTCCTCCATTTCTGCTTCTTCATCAATTGTACGAGTAAAAGAATGTTCTTGAGTATCAACATCAGCAGATTCTTGGTTATCTAGCATCTTGATTAAAAAAATTACACACATGAAGTAAAATTCTCACCAAAATGAAAGATGAATGTACAAGGACACAGGCATTGAATAAGAGGTTTTTTCCTACCAAAAAGTACTTTTGATACTGTGTGAAATATACAACAAAGGCAGGTGTTTACATTCAAGGTTTTAAATAGCTAAATTCGAAATTTTAATTTTCCTTTTGTAACCATGGCTCAGATTATCTGCAGAAAAACGTCTCCATGTAATGCTTACTTACACTCTACAGTCAAAACTTCTGACACTTCAGCACCAAAGCCTTTGGAAACCACAAGCCTGGGTATACTGCATGAAAGCAAATCAGGTTCTTTTTCCCAATGGCATTAAATCTGAAGCAACAAATCTACTGCATATATCAGATTTGCTGTATTGCACCTGTAAGTCTGAGGATTTCTGGGAGTAACAGAACTTACTGCATGCAAACCCAATGCTTTCAGAAGTCATGAGCCTCTTGCAACTATGTTAAACCCCTACCCTGAGAAAGGAAGCGAGCAAGATACACATATCCCCATAATATTAACCAAAAGTAGAAGACATACCCACACTATTTTTAAGAGCACCACTAGTGCTTTACAATACAGCTAAAAAGCCTCTTAATCCTGATGCTGCATGAGTATTTTGCTCATTAAAAATATCTTGCTTGTAGATTGCAAACCACAATTAAAAAACCTATCAGAGAAACCTGCTTTAAGGACTACTTTGTATTGCCAAACAGGCCCAAATCCTGTAATTCACTGAACACTTTCATCATTAACGCAGATCTGGCTTAATAAAGTTTTTCAGAAGTTGCCAGTTTCAGGCCCAATGCTCTCATATCTGACATTTACATAGGGCTGAGAAGGACAAGTTGCCCTGAAGTAATGCTACGACTAAGAAGATTATGTGGCCATGGAGGAAGGAAGAAGGGGTAGTAGGCAAGGAAAGGGAAGAAAGTGGTTCAGAGATCAGAAGCCCAGATAATGCAGTTGGATTCAGGAATGGCAGCCAGACAAAGCTGCGGCCTGCCCAACACAGCTGAGCTATCTCCAGCTAAACTCCAGGGCTTCTGCGACCCAGCATTCTAGGGATGGGAAGAGGGAAAACCAGGCTTGAGGCTGGGCTTGGGTCAAATGACGCCAACCAATCATTTCCTTTAGCTGAATTAATATCACATACTCCAGGACTAATAGATTCCTAATTATACCCTACCCATTTTCATTTGGAAACTCATGAAGGTTTTACAACAGGATAGAAAAAAAACCTGACTGGCAATTTTGTAATATTTTCTAAATAGCCAGTAAAACCAGAAGAACTGCAAAGAGATGCACAGCCTTACCCATCTGTCTCTGGAGGATGACCTGGTCTGAATAAGTTCCATGTTCTTGCAGGCAAGCAAGCGACTCCGAACTTTATATACACAGCGGTAAACTTCTGCCAAGGCCTTACCAGGCTGGTACCTACAGAAAACCACATCCAAGCCAGACAAAAAAAAAATCACACAAACTTCCTTTAAAAAAAGTCAAGCTGATCTTTTAATAGCAGCTTTGAGTTACTTACCTGCTCTCACCACAAGCTTGACTAAGTAAACTCGTATGTTTCAGAAGAGCTGCAAGGACAAATCTGGACACAGTGTCTAGGAGGGATTCATTACTTAAAGTTGCAGTATCCCAATCTGAAAATAGAAATTATTTATCAAAACTGGCTACCGTTCCCAAAACCCAAAAATACTTGGTTTTTTCAGCATTGTATTCAATATCTTCAACTATTTTTTTTTTAAGGAACTGACTTTCTAATTTCAAAAAAAACTTTCCCCCACTTTAAAAAGGACCAGTATGAAAATAATATTGCTACACTATGAAATAACTGAACTGCCAGGCAAACCTTCACAAAGCACCATAATTCTCCATGGCCAAATAAAAAATTACTGTCCCCCTTCTTTACAAATAAGTTCATAGTATATTTTTGTGTTAAATATTATCCTATGAACTGCTGTAGAAATGACAAAACATACCTGGCCATAGGAAAGTCTAGTTTAAAACACCTGCTCCTCAGCAAGTTCCATGACACTGTCTGTGACGCTCTACTAACGTGAGCATACAACTTTCAGTCAGCTGCACAGAGCAGACCCCTATCAACTTCTAAGGAACTCAGTTCCACAGCCTAAATTAGACAGATCAGCCCATTCAACTCATATTCTGCAAGCAGACAATCAGCACTGTTTTTACTGGAATTCCCACTTCTGTGAAATCCTGTAACAGAATTCCCTGTGTTGTTCTCAACAGGCACACAATACCATTTTCTCTTTTCTTCATCTGGTTCAGCTTGGCCAGAGCTACAGAAAATTATCTCTGGATACAGCAGTTATGGTACAAGTACAATGCTCAGTGGAACTCAATAACAGGAACCTGGAAAGACTGAGCAGGAAACCCAGATTTTAGGCAATAAGCATGAAAAATTATTACTACTATAGGACCAGCCTCCCAGAGACCTGAAAAACAAAAGCTGACTTACCCCCCTTCATTCCATTCCTAACGTATTTTGCAAGTTATTTTGCCTTCCCCCTCTCCTCCCCTTTAATTTTTCTTTTTAATTGCAAGTTTCACCCTTCTCTACTCAGAAAATGGAAAAAAACTGAGTAAGCAAACAAGAGTTTCCTCTTACTAGTTCAGAAGGAAAACAACATTGAGCTACATGTTTGCCAAGCACTGAAATCAGTGTCAAAAGTAAATAACAGAAAAAGCAAAAGAAAGATGACAGAACATAATAATAAATTAAGTTTATCATGTTGTAGAATTAAAAACTGCTGCCAAAGAAAATGCAGGATTATGCTACGAGCATAGCTGGAGCACTTAACTTGCTTTCAGCATACACAGGCTATTTTCAACATCCTACCTTTACTGACAGCATAGTCCTGCATACTGATCCACAGGCTCCTTGCTGGCTCTTTTGTACAACCCAAGGCCAAATCAACGTAGACTGCGATCTCCGGTCTCAGCTTATAATCAAAGGGCTTCTGCTCCTCATTTCCAGACAGGGCCACTTCTAACAAGGAGCTCATGCATTTATCTAACAGAAAGGAAATACCAAAGAAAATAAACTCTGCAAATGTTGAGGATTAAACACATCTATCTAACAGCATTTAAACCATCTATCACCTTCCTCTTAGTTTAAAAAAATAAAAACAAAAAAATCAAGACATGTCATTGTCCTTCCACAAATTCACCTTATATAGGGAAGTGACTTAAAAGACAATCTACATAAAGCGTATGGAGATTTAAAAGCATTATCCAACTCTTCTTCAAGAGCATAAATCTGTATCATTAATTCTACTTGAACTGCACAGCTACACACTTGCAACTACTGCCTGGACCCATTTCAAAATACTCTGTCTTTTAAGTCTTGAAGTAGCCTACTCAGAACCAGAGGGACGAGATGTGAACTAAGAGGAACAGGGTGCAAAGAAGCAAGTGCCCCATTCAGATAGGAAGGGATGACTGGAACACCACTGCTGAGTTGTTGATAATTCTGGTGGATCATAAAGAATGAAGTTTGCTATTAATAGTAGTGTTTCTAATTAATTAAGAAATCATTTTGCAAGTAGAATAAAATAGAAGAGATTTTTTTCAATAATTAATATGAAAAATTAAGTTCCTGGAGTGTCTGTTAAATGCTGAGCATCTAAGAGTAAAACATTTCTAATAAACTGTGTGAAGTCTGTAGTCTTTCATTGAGAAATTGCTATTTTTTTTCTCCAGAATGCATTTCCAAGACTCTTTATAAACTACATCTTAACCTTAAATACCGTTTTGGAACTTTTTGTATTACAACACAAATAGACAAGAATGCTGAAAGACAAACCTTTAGTACAGGGACTTTTTCAAACATTATCAGAAATTTCACACCTGGACACATATTTACACTGACCATTAGGCACTGGCACTGAACAGCTCACCTAAATGAGGAATATCCATCTCCACTCCATCGCTGAACAGTGGGGTTTTGAGCCAGTAGGCCGTGTCCTGCTCCTCGGGGGACACTGGAGGGCCCTGCAGCATCCCCCCCAGGCAGCGCCCGATGAGCAGGGCCACCGTCCTCTCCAGGTCCACCAGCCACACCCATGACTGGGCAGGCTGTGGCAGGGGCACACCCGCAGGGTCAATCACCTCAGGGCCACCTGCAAGTATTCAGTGCCAGGTTAGTCACCCACTCCCAGCTGTCATAAACAATCCCAAAATCCCAATGCTAATGGCAGATCTTCTTCATATTTCCCAGTTAATCGCAGATTTGGCCCTCAGTCAGCAACCTTTCAACTGAAGGAACAGCAGCTAGGACAAACAGACTGCTGAACACCGGAACTACAGTACAGCAGAGGTCACCACCATTCATGGCACAGGTGTTCATGAAGTAAAGGCTCTTTTAAACTCTGCCCAAGAACTTGCTTTGTCTAATACACACTTCTCTGTGTTCTGATAAACAAGTATAGATTAAGGATGCAACTGGAAACAGCACTCTGAGCAGTATTTCACAGCTAGGGCTACTAATACATTAAGGAAACTGAAAAGGAGATGCAGCAGTTTTAAAAAAACAGACATCTTAAAAGGGAGAGCTAAATTCCACTAGAATAGATACCATTGCTTATTTTTCAGATTAAAAGCATGTTTGTTATTACACTTACCATGAAGAGGCCACTGTAATTCCTGATCTTCCAAAAGGGCTGCAGCAGGCAAGAGTCTGTTGAGACGATCTAAAGGTGGCAGGAGATCCAGCAGGTAACTCAGCAAAGGCCGGGCTACTGACACTGGCAGCAGCAACAGTGAGTTGACAATTTGGGAGAGCATACTGCCAGCAGCTGATACATAAATCACATCTGCAGAGAAAAAAACAAATCTAAATTAATTATGGTTATGGAATTACGTAAACACAATTTTAAAAGTCAAAGAATTGCACCTCAGCTATCTCAGAATGTCTTAAACAATAAAGGTTGAATTGATGGGTTTGTTTAATTATTAATCTCTTATTTTAGTTACACACTTCTCAGTAATCACAATAATTGTACTTCTAAAAAGAGAAATCTACAACTAATGAAACTGAAATAATAATGCATATTCTGTATTCTGTTCGCATTCACATTCACATTCTGGAGTGAAGGTGAACAGAATGGAGAACTCGCATTCTCCAACCTGTGCTTTTCCTGCACACAAAATGTCCTACCAAAAACACGAACCAGGCTTTCCTGGCTGGATACCTCATCTCCTCCTTTGGGGGAGACTCAGGATGCCTAATTTATGCAGATATAGGAAAAATGAGGGATTTTTTAATTCAAACCTAAGCAAAAAAAGTGCCTTAAGTTTATAGAGACACCATTACTGATTCTTCCATGGACAGTTACCTCTCAGTTTTTCCCCAACACTACCATTCCAAGAGCTTTCTTTAAGCAGTGTTGCAGAACGGGAATAGATATCTGTAGCATGAGGCAATAAAAGCTGAAGGTGCTTGTGAAGCAGTGCCACACTGCTGGAATTCTAGAAGGAAACAAACATAAGAATAATTCTGTAAATACATATAAGGGTTCACTATTTAAAACACTTCAGCTTTCAAATACTCAGAAGATTTTCAAAAGGAACCTTACAACATTCTGATACTTATGAATACCAAATTATTTTTTTTCTCTCCTAAATGGTAAAAATAAGGATACACACCTCAGTAACACTATTGATGTGGCAATAAGCCAGCAATTGTTTCTGAAGGGAACATAAAAGCTCATGCAAATGAGCAGGTTGGCTGTTTTCTGAAGATGATGTACCTAGTAGAAATTTATCACTGTTTTTTTCCAGTTCTCCAAAGGCTTGGTCCTATTAAGACAAAAGTGGGAAAAAGATAACAATTAACTCTGCTTCAAGTACTCTAATACTTTATTATCACTTAAAATAAGCATTTTCATCTTTACTATGCGCACCTGTAATTACTGAAGAAATTGGATAGTGTCAAGTGGATCACGGGATAAGCAAACTTGAAATTCCAATTGTTTATAACGCCACAGGAACGAATGTGGTAGCCGTCAAGTAAACATTTCTTACTATATTACTTTCACATGCAGCAACACTTTTATTGCTCACCAAGGATAACTAGATTCAAAAACTCAGTTCCTAACCTACCCCCCAAAGCACAATGTGTTAAAATAATTTAAGCACATGTGTTAAAAATGTGGAATAATTCCTTAGGATCTGTTGTGGGCTGATGCATAAGATATCTCACATTATAATCCCTGACTGCACTATCCAGGATGGCAGTAGAAGATGGCTGCTTGACTTCCCTTGGAATCTACTGGAAAAACTGAGTAGTTTCAAGTGGCCAATTCAAAGCAGACAGGTCCACCTTGCTGACTGAAGGAGGTCTAGAGAGAAGAACAAAACACTGCCAACCCTGTGCTGAGAAGCTCCTCACTATGCCAAGAAGTCAAACCTCTGATTTCTTCTCGCTGTTGAATTCAACCGGCTGGTTGATTAGCAAGCTGAGTCAGTGATTTGCTCCCATGCTCCCCTACACTCTCTGAGAATAACAATCTGGCTGACTGTGTTTAGCAAGACCTGAACTTGCTGCTCTGTTACAAGGTAGTTACCACCACAGTGAAGTTAATTAAACAGATTAATGCTCCTGGTGTTATTGTTGCTCTGCTTATTGTTCCCTGGTGGCTGAGATTATACTGACAAGCACTGTATACAGTCTATTTAGTTCTTGTGTTATGTCTTCTCTTCCAGAAAAATCTGAAACTAAAGCAAGAGCAATAGAATAGTCTGACATGAAACCAGCTGCACTTACATAAGTCACCTTAAACAATAAATACCACTAGAGCAATACTAGAACCATATTGTTAGAGATGATTTAACTGACTTTAGTCCACTTAAGGACAAATACATGTGGCAGTGCTACTTCAGATAAACAAAATTAGCATAATTTCCTTAAGATGAGGGGGAAAATAGTAACCCTTCAAAGTATCCAAAATTAATTATAATTTAAAAAGAAAAATTAATATGAAGCCTGTACATACTGTATAAAATCCCAAGTTTCTTAGAAGAGTCTTCATTAAGATTTCAGCTAGATGAGTATCTGGATGACTGCTCTGGACAGCATATGTTTGATCAGAGAGGTTTCCATAGCTGATACACATCGAGGCAGTTTCGGTGGTATCGGATGGGGAGCTGTAGCCAAGCAGGGAAGCTACATGGGTGTGATCCTGCAAGCTTGTCAGAATGATGTCCAACTGCATTCTCTAAAGAAGAACGTTTAGACACAAAAATCGCTCTTCGTTAGTAAGGATAAAATAATGAGCTAAGAAGAAAAAAGGCATTAGTCATAGTTAGCCAATAAAAAAAATCTTCTAATGGGACACAGAAATAAGCTGGAAGGCTTTACCAAAATATTCCAGGTTTTCATGAAGATTTGTACTATTAGAGAATGGATAAATATACTGAATTACATTGACCATACCTAGTAAAAATCTCAGATTAAGAGAGACAGAAACCAGACTGTCCACATGGTGGGCAATCAGTGTAAGACACTGAACCTAACACTTTCTCCAGCATTTCCTGGAGAAACCTGATTATCTGGGAAGACGAGTGGGAGACACACAATTTCTCTACACTGTACATAGGAAAAAGAGTACAAAAATGAACCTTGCAGTCATCTTTGCAAAGTAGAGTGAAATTCATGGCGAGAAAGCATTATACAAGTATTCATCCCAGGAAACAGTTAATTTGCTCTCACCAAGGCTTGTTCAATCAATCTAGTATTCAAAATTATCCTATCTCTAAACTTGTCTGGATATACTACCATAGCAATTCATAAGCTCTCTGTAGTTGACCTTCACTTGAGAAAATAAGCAGTGCTCCCTGCCTCACCCCCTTCTGGTTTAGCCAGGCTGCCCTGCAGATTTTGTTACACTGGGCCTTGCACTGCATCTCCCCAGAAATGCACTTGCACTCTGCAAATGAGGCTCGCCTCATAGCTCAAAATGTTCCCACAGGAAAACACAAAGCATACCCTAACTGTTCTCAGGCCTACTTTTACTTGACCTTACCTGTCCTTTTGATAAGCTTTCCCATCTATCAGGACCTTGGGGTAGAAGAGAATGTAGCAATTCCATTCTCTCTCGCAATGGAGGAAGTAGCATAGTTGCTCCAACTGATAGTGTCTCAATTACAACCTAAAATCAGAGCAGCCGAAAATACTTCTTCAGTGGAGAAGGGAAATAATCAACCCACCTGCATCCTTAAAAAATACCATACACCACTCATGATATATCCCAAATATCTGCTTAATTTCATTTAGTATCAGAATTCTACCGCACAATAGCACACTAATCTTATATGCTATGACGCAAACAATGTGCAGTACACTGAAGGAGTGAAACAAGACCAACAAAAGTTGCTATTTCCTGTAAGAATGCATCTTAGGAGAAT
Organism: Serinus canaria; assembly: GCF_022539315.1. Taxonomy (NCBI): domain Eukaryota; kingdom Metazoa; phylum Chordata; class Aves; order Passeriformes; family Fringillidae; genus Serinus; species Serinus canaria. The sequence continues at coordinate 18,600,229 of NC_066324.1, forward strand.
TACTCAACCAAGTCAGTCACTCAATCCACAACAAAAACATTTTAGGCTCATTATTACAGGGAAAAATAATTTAAAAGTTACAAAATAGAGCAGCTTTTTGAAATTCTTATGTAAACATTCTTCTCTGCCTTCAGATCATAAAAGAGTGATGGTGACTACATTTTTTACCTTTAATAAGTAAAACTGTCAAGTCAGAATCATTCAAAAAGTCTAATAAATATCTAACTACACAGAAAAAAAAAGAAAAGAGAGTAGTACAATTTTCACATGTAAACAACAAGGCATGACTTACTTCTTGAATTTCATCAGGGACAGAAGAGTCCATCAGTCGGAACAAGAGATTTCGAAGAGGACCAGCCTGCCGGCCAAGAATGCTGGTGGCTACACCTCCAGCCAGTGCAAGTGCAAGGTGATTAGAAAGCAGCTTCAAACACAATTTAAGAAAACTGTGATGTTCCCTGTAAAAGAATTATGTATCTATTAACCTCTCCTACTATTAGCATGACTCCCTTCCACTTATTTGCGCACTAAGCTTTTAACTCTCCTTTGATTCTTCATACCAGAAAGGCAAGTAAATTCCAACTGGGAGCTGAAGGAAACTTCTCTGAGAAACTTACTGCCAACCTCCTTAAAAGAACAAAAACTGAAACTAGAATAGAGAAGTGGTTTTGTGGACAATGGTTGTAAGAGGCATTCACTTTAGATTAGCAGTCCCATGAATTATGAAGCAAAACAATCCCAAAAGACAGAAATAAACAATAATATGATACACAGAGAGAAAGAAAAACTTTTAAGAAGCAATGCATGTAATCTTCTCTCAGAAGATTTAGAAGTACATCAATCAGGTTAAAAACAAGAAGTCAGGATATTCATTCTAGTCCTCTTAAAAATATTTGAAATAATGGTTACAGGAGTAAGAACTGATAAGACAGAAACAGTAAATGCATTTCAACTACACAGAAAAATGTGTTTTAAAGGAAATATCTGAAGTAAAGCACTTAATTCATTGCATAATGAAAACAAATTCAGACTAAAGATCCTGCTACATTTGAGACACCGTAAAGCTCCTCTGTTGTATAAATGCACTAGAGAAATTCTACACAAATGGCACCTGAATGAGCAGGTAAACCAGATTTATGCTTGTTAAAGAATAGGGTAACAAGGACTAAGCTGTGCGCCACTGCTGTAAAGAAAACACAAATATAAAAATCTGTAACAACATACATATGCTGTATGTACCTTGATGAAGGAAAAGGAAGAGGAGGAATTTCACTGTTAATTTTGTCACAGTAGTGCTCAAGAAAAGAACGAAGATGTGAAAAGGTACTTTCTTCAAGATCGACACAATAGGGTCTGTGCCATGCCACAACTTGCCTGGAATCAAACATCAAGGAAAATTACCTTCTGGAAATCTTTAACTGCTTTAATAAATTAATAGTTTAAACAAGTTGAATACATTTAACTAAACCAGTGTCTGTCTTAGAGCAACGAATACAACTATAGCAGACCAACTTCTTGACCCATGAATGTATTTTCTTCTCTCTTTTCTGTAAAACTCTTTACAATTGAACGCTCCACTTTTATGGACAAAAACACCTCAATGCCATAAATCTAAAGCCATATGTATTTAATCTCATCCAGGCAAAGGCTGACTAGTACTCACAAAGCTGGTTTTAGCATAAATGTCAGGTTAGAGACTTTGATAAAATGCACAGAGCACTATTTCCTTATTTGACAGCTCCCTTGAGAACAGGCATTTGAAATTCTTCTTGAATTATCTTCCAAATATTAAGTTTTTCTGTTCTTTTGTGTTAGTCCATACATAAATGTTTACCGTTTCACTTCAATCGCTTGCTAACATCTTTGGTGTAAAAATATTACTTGAGTTATTGTCTATTTATAACCAAACTATTTATTTAGGTACCTATTTTCAGTTTAACATGTAACCATACAGAAATTTTTTAAGATCTTTAAATGCACCTCAGTAAATTGTCTGAACTTCCCCTTTCCCAAACTCTCCTGATTAGTCTACTACTTATTACACTAAAAGAAACTTCCCAAGCCATAAAGAATCCCCTTAGAAGCAAAAGATAAAGAATACAGAGTTGTTTCATCTCCCACTGACTCCCCTGTCAATATTAATTAAACAGAGGTAGGTTTTGTCTAACTACATATAAGAAACATTCATACACAAATCGTTACCTGTCCCTTGGAAGAGCTGTCCAGGCAAGGCTATGGGATGTTCCTGCCGAAATCTGTTGAATCGCAACTCCATCTAAACCACTTACTTTCTTTGGTTTAGTAATGGGGCCAGTAGAGTTTCCCTGTCCACACTGCCCCATTGAATTGTTACCCCAAGCATAAACTTCATTATCTATAAACATAAATAAAGTAGAAAACAACTGAAATACAACTGGTTTTGATCTAAAAGAGGATTACGTATTTTTACAGCTTATTCTCTTTACCATGAGAAAGTGCCAAACAGTGACTGTCACCAATGGAAATGTCAACTATTCTGGTAGCCGCCAGCTCTTCAATGAGCTTGGGTCTGAGAGCAGTTGCCTCTGAAGAGCCACAGCCAAGGCAGGCCCCGCAGCCCCACGCATAAACCTGGAGCAAAGCAACCACAGAACAGCTGCAGGTCACACCTCTGCTAGTGCTGAGCACAGCAAACAACATCCCAGCAAACCACTTGTACAAGGACTGCAATTACACTTTCAGCACAATCTGCATAGGACTTTCCTGACTGAACACACATCTCATACAGTGTGCACTCCTTCCCCCAACCACTGAGGTGCCACAGAGCACAGCACCAGAGAGGCTGCTGCAGAAAAACAAACTGCTGTAGTGAATGTCAACATTCCTAACCCCCACTTAGAAAACCCAGTGCATCTGAGTCACAGAGCTGAAGGTGGGGAGGCCAGCTGGGTTACACGTGTGGAAATGCTTATTGGATTGTACCCATCATACCAGGAAGGGCCCTTGTTTACCACCTCAACATTTAGCTTCAAGCTCTCCTGAGACTTTTCAGATTCAAAATAAAACTTGCAGTTAAAGACCTATATTCTAATGTACATATATATTTTAAAAAACTATTAAATCACTTAATCACCTGAGTTGGTTACTTTATTAAAAATTAAAAGCATTTCACTGTTGTTTGTTTCTTGAATCCAATTTGATATTACACTGGTTACATTTATTAACCTAAAAATACATTTTCTATGACTGAGCAAGAATCTTGAAAAGTGTGTCGTAGATGACTCTTAGCATATTTTGAAATACTTTTGCGCATTAGGTACTTCAATCTCTAATCAAGAACCTCACTTCTACCTAAGTACTAGTTGAACATTTTCTCAACAGTTAAAATAATAAATGCTGAGATAATGTGAACCCAAACCCTCTTCACCACCTCCCATAATTTGAGTGAAACTTGTTTTGCCTACCTGCCCTGTTGAAGTCAAGGCAAGCGAAGACTGACTTCCAGCACAAACTTTTCGAATAAACATTCCTTGCAAGGCTTCTATAACTTTAGGTTTATATACTCTATTTGTATCACCATGACCAAGTTTGCCTGCAAGGGGAGGAAACACAACTGAAAGGTATTTTCAATGGATAGACAACAATTAAAAGTACCCCAAAAGAGATTTTTTTGGATTTCCAAAAATGCCAGAGTGGATTTTTTAAATTAAAACATTACAGTTCTTATAAAACCTATTTTCTTTCAATTACAGTAATTACAGACTTGAAGAAATATATATTGATTTTAGTCTATTTTAAAATTGAAATGCAAATCCCAGGCAGTTTATATGCAATAGTTTGTAGGATATAATTAGCTACTGTCATATCATGAGTGAGCTTATTTGAAAGTCATCAGCACAGCATTTTTTCCAGAACTGTTCATCTATTCACTGACCTTTCTGTGCTGTGAAACTCCTTCCCTGCTGAAAATCTTTTTTTTTTAACCCTATAATCCTGCAGGTGAACTTCAGATATTATATTTAGATTTTTTAAGCATCCCTTCCTTTAACAGCTACCAAATGACGAATAAAAAACAGAACCAAACAGCAAGGAGTACTGAAACTATGAGGCAGATGGAGTAAGACAAGAATTACTACCAAAAACATTTGTTTTACCCACCATTATCTCCTCCTCCAAACGACCACACTGTTCTCCCATCTTTGGACAGCGCTATCGTGTGTGAACTGCCGCAGGAAACCTCTCCTACATTGCTAATATCTTTTACTAAAGTTGGAATGTTGCGGCTGTTGCTGTCACCATGACCTAAGGAAAAAAGAAAGAAGTATTTTCTTTTTGTGACAATTAAAGTCCTATTTCTGTTCCACAATCATAAGATTTTGCAAATTCCACACGCATTGCAGTCATCACAAATGATGATTTTTGCCAACTTTTTGGAAAGATTTGTAGTATGGTTTGGAAGACATCTGTCATGAAGTTAAACATTATATCTTTAGGACATACTTCAGAACACCTGTTCATATCTCACTGCCTCTGAAACTTATGATTATTTTCTACCTAGCTGAAAAGAAATAAAAATAATTGCTAGTACAACTGCCTTCAGTACCAGCTGATTAGGTAGCTAGACTTCCCAATACTGGGCAGCAGGTATCCTGCAAGCATGACGAAACTGCAATAAGGGCCCTCTGTCACTCCTGTCCATACTGCACAGACTGAACAGATCAGCCCCTCAGCTGCCCTTAGGCAGCCACATTTCTAACAGGTCCTTTCTGCAGAAACCAAGTACATTACAGTTAACACCTACTTCATAACAAGTTTTATTTCTACTAAACTCCAGAAAGTCTGTGGATACGGAAGAAAAATGGAGAACAGAAGAAAATTACCATCATTGGTATCCATAACTGATAAAATATTAAGAATGTCCTATAACCCAATGAAATGTTACATTTAGCTACATTCTAGAACTCACCACTGTACACTCCAAGACCCCCAAGGATGTCAAAACTCCACAATAATCTAAAACTCAAGGAGAACATTTCAACAATTCCCACCAAAATTCCAGTTAAACCTCTAATGCAGAGCTCTTTTCTTAACAACAGGGATACACTTAGAACTTCTACTGATTCCCTTGAAAGCTGTGACTGTCAAACACTCTCCTCATCTTCCACCCCTGCCACTTGCTTGCTTTTACGCCTCTATACTTGATGATTGCGGCATTTAAAGAAAACAGAAGGGAACTGAAGCACAACTTGAAAAAATTTTCTATACAAAACCTGTTGGTTCAACTGAACCTGCTCAAGAAGAGTAGTTTTACACCAGGCATAGCAGCTCTACAGCAAAGATGATGAAATAGACAAGAGAGCTTGAAGGAAATAGTAACACAGGGTTTCTTGTTTCAGTTAAATTTAACTTTTTCGATGTATTAAGGTGAAAGAACACTAAGCCATTCTGGCAAACTTAACATCAAGTATCCTTATTAGAATCAGACCCTTGATATTATTGGCCAGTTATTCCTGACTCTTCAAAGAATCATTTTACCATCACACTAAATTAGGTTTATCTAGAATTTCAGGTTTTTTTAAATGTCTACTGTTTTTATATTCTAGTGACATTAGCAATGATATAGTCTTAGGAATGAATAAAAGCAACATGCCTTGAAATGAAAAATCTTTTAGAAATAATCTTTGTAAAATTAACTGAATTAAAAACTTTTAAGAGACACTGCACTTGTCAGCCGTACGCACACACCTGAGTACATGTATATGTGTACGTAGAGAGGACAATTAGAGAACAAGGCAAACAGATATATAAAATCATTACTAGACACAGGAATTTTTTCCAAAAGCATGAAATTTTCAAATTACCTAATCTTCCGAAGTCTCCTTCTCCCCATGTGTACAGCTCTCCATCTTCTGTAACAGCAGCACTGTGTCTGTAGCCCGCCGACACACACACAACCACCTACATTACATGCATAAAGAAAGAAGGCGTTTTTACACAAAACAAGTGGGAAGTTTGAAAGCTTAGGAGAGTCAAGTTTCAGAAGGAATCTACATAAACTTTTTCATTCACATGGATCAAGTACACACATAATCTTTGCAATCTTTTCTGTTTATTTGATAAGGAGAAATAAGTACATAAAAAGTTTATATGTAAAACTACTAATGATTTATTTATCAAGCAGGTTTAGCATCATTATATCCTAGTCTTAGAGGAGAAAAAAGCAGCATCAGCAGATGTTTAAGACACTAAACAAGCTATATGTGAAAGCCCTGATATTGCAGCAAGCAAAATTGAAACTGCAATTTAGTGAAAGCCCCTGAACAAGTTTGACTCAAGGCTATGAGAAGCTTTTCTGACAATGCCACTGCCATAATCACAGGCCTACAGGCAACCATAACCTCTAGTGTTTTGTTGCAAGCAGACCCAGCCTCAAAGAGAGGTCCAGAGAGAACACAGAACTTTTTCTTAGGATTTTATCTATTTCAAACTTTATACAACATCCCAGCTGAACAGAACAAAAACACGTGCTCCACTATACAAAACATACCTTCCCTTGCAGGGGCCCCTGAATAAGTTTGGGATATTTCTGAGTTGAACTATTTCCATGTCCTAGTTTTCCGTAGTCACCATCACCCCAGCTGAAGACCTCCCCTTCTGTTGTAAATGCTAAAGTGTGACCATCAGATCCTTTTGAAGATGACACCTTTTTAATAGACCTGTGAGGCTCAAAAGTCAATTTTTTCAATGTGGACTGATTGTTGGAGTCTCCCAGTCCCAGTCTCCCATAGCTGCCTTTTCCACAGGCTCTAACAGAACCATCCGTAGAAATGACAAATGTACAATATTGTCCAGCTTCAATCTACAAAGAGAAAAAAGAATGTAATAGAGAAATACAGAGATTAGACAAATTTACACATAGGTTTAGAAGTCTGTATTTTTTAGCAGAATTTCAGATTTCTTCATATAAAATGATGTAAAAACTAAATATAATACAATGTTAAAATAATTTGGATTTTATCAAGCAGTAAAACTAAAATTCTTGCGAAATATGTTACAATTAAATCTATTTTCATAATAGACTAAAGTATATGAACAGTGATTATTTTATTTACTTGCATCTCTTCTACAGACTGTAGAATTTGTGCTGCATTCAGATCTCCAAAACTCACGGATGGAAATCTTAATGTTTTAAAAGCAAAAAAGACAAAGTAACAGCTTGATAAAACACTGGAGGTTTTGCTTAATTTAACCAGTACCAAGCGGTAACATCCCAAAAATAAACCAAATGCTAAAAATCCACTCACTTGAGACTATAAAGTTCAATCACGTGAACATCAAAGAAATAAGATCAAAAGCTTTTAAGAAAATAAGAACTTGCCCCTTTTGGGAAGTCAATGCTCAGCTGAGGAATGACCCAACAGCAAACGGACTAACACAGAAATCATCTCCTATAGGAATCTTAACACAGCAGAAGCGCAGAGCAGGTTCTATCTGACGCATAAAGGCACACCATAAACCAGCCCCAAACAGGCAGCCACAGCCCTATTTAATGGGAATGAATGTCTTCATACAGATAACCCTACCACAAGCATCAAATGGAAGGCTAAGTGGAAAAATCACAAAAATTTGTTCTATAGTTGTATACAGTACTATTAAAAGAGTAATACATTCATTCGGATCATGCATTCCCTTCTTGTGTATTAGTCTTTCAAATGTTTTGAAAGTTTTCTGAATGCATAAACTTGCTTTATGATGTCCAGTCCTGCAACCCATTGAAATATAAAATACATCAGTGACATCCACAGAAACAATTCCAGAAAATGCACCTAAATTGTCTAGTGACCAGAAAGTGCTTTCACTTAAGTCAACACTGCAAAGCCAATAGAGTACCAGAAAAGCAAACTATTATATTCTGGGTCATGCATCAACAGAGTTGCTCAGCTGCAACTGCAGAATCTGTGACTGAGAGCAGAAAGAGTATGTAGACTGATTTGCAGAAAGCTAATTAAGGTTGCTGTGTCAGCAGCTAGTCCAATTTGGAGCTTTAGACTCAGCAATCTCTGGTGTAAAAACCACCAATGGAAAAGAGTATTAAGTCGTTAAGACACCTTTTAACCAACAATTAACAAAACCAACCCAACAAAAACCAAAACAAACCCACCAAAAAAACCTACAGGCTTCTACACTTGTATCCACAGAGCAAGTCAGGTAATTCAGTCATTCGTGTAACATGGATATTTACCTGTGCGTGTCAATAAAACCAAACCTGAATGTTTTTCCCAGGCATCAATAAAAGTAGTGAGATATTCTCAGTAAAATAACCTGTGTGACCAGTTCTGAACATCATTCATTACAATTTGCTTCATTACAACTTGACACTCAGAAATAAAGGTACTATTTTTCAATTTCCTACTGCGACTATGAAGCTGCTGAGTGTTACATAACGCACCACTAACAGATGTTACTCACCGTCTGTGCGTCAGAAAAGCTTGGAGCAAGCTTGGGTTGAAGTATTTTCTCTTGAGTTCCTTCTACCAGCTGGTGACTGCTGTTACTGCCCCACACATACACCTCACAGGTCTCCGACACAATGGGAGCATCACCCGTTTGAATGCTGTCAGGGCTGGCACATGTCCTTGAATAGTCTGAGGCCATTCGACAAACCTGTTCAAACCAGAGATTTATTACACAGCAGCATTTTATATTTCTTCCTATACAGTCACAGTGTTTAATGCTGCTTTAACTGCCCCTCAACATGGTAACTGTCTAAATTACTGATAAGCAGAAAATGTTGTAATTTTTTGGATTTATGAATTGCTGGGGTCAGTCTGTATCTTGCACACAACAGTGTCTGTCTAGCTCTATCCCTTACATGCTGGGCAGAGACAATTCCCCTCTTGCCTGGAACCCCAGAGCCTCTAAGCTGCTTGCTCTGTAACCTTGGCAGCTGGGGCTAACACAATTCCTCGGTTTTGTTTTTGCAACTGGACCTCTCTAAATAAAAACTACAGAGCCGACCGTATCATTAGCTTGCCGACTAATTAGCTTAATGACTTCGCCAAACTACATCTTCGTTTTTCAACCTTTTTTGCACCTCTTTGACCCCAGAATAACTATACCCACATGTGCACGCAAATCACATGTGTGAGGAGGAAGCAAACTACAGTAACTGAAAAGTTTTTTTCAAGACATACCTCTTCAAATAAACACAGAGCTGCCTCATACAGAGAACATAAGCCATCTGATGTTCTGGTTGGCTCTCTCCATTGACTTCGATCAGCAGATGATCCCTACAATATTTACATGTTGTTAGGAGAAATACATCTCCAATACAGCAACAGTCCACCTGAACAAAATACATTAGGGATTTGTTCTTATCCCTAAGCAAAAACTAACGGCTCTTTCCATAAAAGTATAAGTACACTACCTGTCTCCTGAGCCGTAACAACTGCACACACTTCAGGAAAACAAAACTGTCACAAGTGCTAGTCCAACATTCTTACCAATTCAGTTTTATGAAGGTATCTGGGTATGGAGTTAATTTTTCCCAAAACTATGTTGTAATGAAATGCAAGTTATTTGTGTCTAAAGTGATAATACTACTAATAAATAATTTTATGTTTACATACCTTTCATATTTTGGTCTCTAATTGTATATATAGCCCAAACCCAACAGCAAATAAAGTTGCCCATCACAACATTTATTCCAATTCAGATATTGCTACTGCCATGCTCTTCTCATGGACCTCATTCTTCAAAATATTTTTATATCTTTTTTAGAATCTTTTTTAGATTTTAAAGTTTATGTTTATTAACGAGCAGTACAAGCCTGAAAAAAAAGTATGACCACTTAAGGGAAAAAGTCATTTACTGTTTTAGTCTGAGCATCACGAGACAGAAGCTTGCCACAGCTTCTGTGTACTGTGCAATAATTTCATACCTTGAAAAGCAATATTCCTCTAGCACCAGCAGTGAGCACTCAATATACAAAGCAATGTGCCACACTTCCAATTTAGCTCATTTTCTATCACACTAATTTCTGAGCATTAGCAAAACTGCTGAACATCCTGAACATGAATAAGCAGAGGCCTAGGTGAATGGGGGAGCAGGAATGTGCAAAAAAAGTAACTAATAGGAAACAAAGTGTATTGCAGAACTTTGAATTTTCTAACTTTTTCTGCTATGAACTTAAATGTACAAGTCCAAGTGGATCAAGTATATCCTCAATTCTTTCCCTGAAGTTAGAGAATAACACCAAAATGACAACACAGAGACTGTTTTGCTGTTTCATCTTTACCTATGAGGAAACAGGTGGGCAGGAAGGGAGAGAAAGAGATGGTAGGTAACAATGAAAATATGGCGGGGGGGAAATCATAAAAAAAGCCCCCTAACATATTCGGCAAACTGGCATTTGGGGTGGAGAAACTACTCAGTTAAGAATGCAAATAACTGCAATTCAGAAAATCCAAAGCTGGTTATACCTACCAGAGATCGTCGCATCTGGGTCAATATACTCATAAAGCAATCAAAGCTGATCATCCCTTCTGGACTTTGCAGTAACTTGGTTTTCTCCATGGTGTTTACTATAGCTGAAGCACCTAAAGCCATTTCTATCCATTCAAGAAGGTATCTCAAGGCACCTCGTTGGGCAGCCAAACCAAGAAGCAACTCGGAAGCTAATCTACGACCTAGAGTATCTGCCCCAGAGTTTGGAATCGTTACTCCTTTAAGAAAAGTTGTTACTTGTGACAAACAGTCCAAACCCATTGGTGGAATCTTGCTTTCATTTGCTAGAGATAAAGGTGGTAAAGAGCTCACAACTTCTATTGCCGTATGGATAACATCATTGCAGAGACTGAGGCCAGGTCCTGCCACAGGCATCATCCAGCTTTGTCTCAGCAGTGCAAATAACAAGCTCAATCCAGTCCGAACTCCCATTTCTATGAGTGCGTCTGTGCTTGACCTTGGGCGTTCACTGACAGAGTGCACATCTGTGGATCCAGAACTGCTTTCTGGTGAATGCTGTTGCTGTTTCACCTTTCCCTTATCGTGGTATTTATTAGAAAGTGCATAGAAGACACGCTGCAGCACAAGGAGACGCTTTCGAAGAGCTCCAGCAAATGGAGAGTCTGAGCACACCATCTTTGCCAGTGCCAGCTGGCTGCTAAGAAGGGCATCCAAGTAGTGGTCCTGTTCATCACTAGATAGAGATTCCCGCTCAAAATCTGGTAACTGAGGTCCCTTGAGGCACAGAACCTGTTGGGGCAATGGCACTACTTCTTTATTGCTAACTAACTTAGCATACAAGACAGAAACTCCCTCCCTTGTTGCAATAGATTCACTGTCTTCCGTGATCCATGAGCTGTTTAGGTGTTCAAGCCACTTCAGCTTCACAGGTGGGACCATAGCTGCCATGCTGGTTTTACTTCTTTGCCATTAGTCCTGAAGATGAAAAAAAACTGTCAATAGGTCATGCAATATTATCTAGAGATCTTATTACTTACAGCAAGACAAACCCAAATAATCCTTTCAGAAGGTAAGCAGTGAAAGATTGACCACCAAGAATTACCAGTTCCACCGTTTGACCCATATGCATGTGTAACTTACTTAATGTGATGTAAGAATTTTAGTGTCAGTCTGCATTTTCTAAATCCATATGCACAAAAATTCACATAAAGCAAATTAAATCCTGCTAAGTGACATGAACAGCATTTAACAGATAAGGCAATTTAAGATTTAGATGTCAAGAACCACAAAGGTGCAAGGCTGATAAGCATATCTCAGCACTATGATGATTTATGTCTGCAGGATCATCCATGTAATGGTACAATATTTTGCTATTTTATCTGAATAAAAGATCACAATTCCTAAAAACATACACTGAGTTCAAAAAGTTTCTCACATACAAGAACGCAGACTGATCACTACTAGTGGAGACCAGGGTTCTTCTAAGTCTATATCTGAGAAAATTTTAAAAATTAACAAATTAAAAGAACATTCAGATCCTAAAGAGACACTCAAGTTACAAATTTTAATGCCGGTAGCATTCAGAACTCCAGTTCTTCAAGACGATTGTTGATGTCAAGGAAAAGAGGCTTCCTCAAAGTCAGTGTTTTTAAACTGCTCCTTTTAAAAGAATTTTCTTTAAAGTAATGCTTTACCTCCTATTGTACAAAACAGATGTGCTAAACTCCTCTTTTATAATCATTAACCATGGGTTACATAGGTTCTGAATGATTACTTTCTGTTCTTTGACCCTTTAAGTCCTAACACATTACACTTTCACCAAAAAGTACTATAATTTCCTAAAGGAGAGTTTTGTGTGCTTTGGTAGTGTGAGCCCTATTTGATCTAATTTCACACTAAACTCCTGGGGGTGGAAGGAGTCTCCGCCATGCAGTGAAAGTCAGTGCTGCTGCCATGTCATGCTTGTAGGACAACAGGTAACAGACAGTGCAATTTGGTCCTCATTTCATCTTGACATTTCACACCTAAAATCATAAATTAAAAACATAAACTACTACAGTTACTCTGCCAATACATCTGCCAAAAAAGCACACTGTGTGCTATTAAGCACCTACTTTTATTTCAGCCAAATTTTCCCAACAACTTATATACCTTTAAAAAAGCTTTACATGAGCCTTGCCCAATTACTGCTGTTGCACTATAGCAGCCCCTTACCCAGGTCTATCCCACAGAAACCTGAGCAACAGCTGTTAAGTACCATTCAGAGCCGGGAGCATTCCTTGCATTTCATACAAGACAGACCTTCTGTCTACTCACACCACAAAACTTCCCAGCAGCTCAGCCTCAAAGTGACACAGACAGGTACTATTACACCCAGGACCCTGTTGACTAAGAAACAGCAACACTATCTCATTTATCAGAAAGCATTTGCTAACTACCATTGGATCTCAACAGAAACTGTAAGGCCAATTAATGAAAGCACCCTAACTCTGGTCTTATGTGAAGTTTGTGCCTTATCAAGAGGTAAAACATGGGGATGTAGCTCCATTAAGAAGTTCCCAAACAGACTTATTCATAGTATTTATGCTTTCACCAGCTGCTCTTCTTTCAGAAACTTCAAAATGTGCTCATCTACCTTAAAGGACCAAATACTACTGCTGCTTTTCCTGAAAACTGGTAGATTTTTTCCTTCCTGCCCTTGTATGCATCTTTAAAAATAGAGACTGAAGCTTGAAGCTGAGCCCTTGGGAGTGCCCTAGTCTCCCCTTCTGCAGCTTAAAGAAGAAATCGTTGGTCCACCTTGAAAACAACATTCAGTTTCATGTGACAGGCAGAAGGCTTTAACCAGACACTGCTCATAATCCTGGAAATGCTCTCTGAATACAAATGGAAAAGATCTCTGTCTCTGCATGTAACAACTACAGTTCACTGAAGTTAAGCAGAAACCAGGTAACAGTTACACAGGGTATAGGCAGGGTTTATTTCTTCCAGCTCATTGCCACAAATACAAGGTTTATAATTGCTCCAGAGCCTAGACATGAACATCTGAGTTCTTTTTAGGGCAGACAGAAAGAAAATACATTTGGCTTTAAAAACTCAAGTGAATGCTCACTGCTGTTTCACTATATTTGACCACTGCAGGGTCAGGTGAACATGTGGAAGGTACCAAGTGTGCAGGGTGGGCCAGTCCCACAGGGTGCAGTCCCACACACTTTCTGAACATGCTGATCACATAGCTAAGGACGAAGGGAGAAGCCAGAAACATATGACAAGTGGAGAAAAGTACTTTTCTCTCGTCATCATAAACCTGTAACAATCTAAATGTATAGCAATAGCTATTTCAACACTGGAACACTTAAAACACTTTAAACTAAAGTACCCAGAACTTTCTGGGATTTATATTAAACAAACAAACAAAACAAAACTTCCAGCTCATCTGCCCTTTAAAAAAAAAAAAAAAAAAAAAAAAAGAAGTGAACCATGAGAATGTGCAACTTATCTGTCATATCTTTTAGAACCACAGTTCCTGTTGAGGAAATCACCATTTTGGGGCAGTAATTTTTTGCATATATTTCACTGCTGCCTGTTGGTAAATCAACTAAAATGGGACTTTAGACTCATAACAAAGATTTCAACAGTGTTACCAAATGTAACACCTATTTCAAAAGCTTACTCCAGGGAACAGTGGGGGGAAAATGCATACATCAAACCCTGAAAGCCTAGTTCTATGTATCCGGCATGTAGCATTTTTCTTTCAGAACAGCAGTGGCAGCAACTTGAGCTGCAAAGAAAGACATGTGAAGGTAACCAAGTCTGCCTTCAGAGCTGGCTGCCTTGAGAACCACAGCCAGCGCTGCAAGAAAACTCAAGGAAAGGCTCAGCCTCATCAAATCCTCCAGTGGAGTAAGTGCACAAGCACAAGGAGAGCTGTTGTTACCCATCACTGCACTGGACACCAACTATTGTTTGCTCCTCTTACATCAGAGGAAAGGGAATGTGAGGAAAATAATTTTAAAATGAAACCTGTGAAAACACAAGGAATATAATCAGGGAAGTCTTATGCCTGAGCTAAGAGGAGAGTAGATAATTTAAATTATAGAAGAAAATCTTCTTAAGAGAGGTCTCTTTTAATATTATAAGAAACATGGAAATTACCTGCAGCAGAGACAAAGGTTCTTTTCCCTTTTATCAGTCCATCGTTTTAAATGCACCTGAAGGTGAACCTGTAACTTCCAAAGCTGAATCCCACTGCAGACTGATTGTGTATCCCCTGATTCTGTCTCTTCAAGCTCAAAAGTCAAAATCAGGTACTATTTCTGGTCTGTTCATGGTTTTCCCCATCATATAAAAAACCACACCACAGAGCCAAACTACCACTTGAATTCTAAGCTCAGAATCAAGTTTCCACACCTTGCAATAACTAGCAAGCATAGGAGGTAATAGGATGCATCTCAAATTCAAAGAAATCGACTTACAAGCAGCCAGTGTTTGCAAAACCATAATAATTCAGTGATTGGCATGCATTTCCACACAGCCAAGAACTGATAAAGAAAGCTGATGACAAATTTCATTACCCTTTTATCCATTTATTTCTCTTCATCTATTTAGTCAGATGATGATTTTTAAGAAGTTTTTGATTAGATGTGTTTGCTGCACTTAAGGAAAAAATAAACACAAAACCAAGAGCCTGCAAATGTTTGTCAGCAAGACAGAGTATACGCTAATAATAACTGATATGCTTAAGATCTTCCCTCTTGAGAAAAATAAGGAAAAAGAGGAAAGTTGTCTTATTTTAGGGAAAGCATGCAGTCTTCAGTGGCCTAGCAAATAATGTTAAAGAATTTAAAATATGTTGCATTATTAAAGAGTTTGTTTTTTCCTAAATAGGAATGAATTCAGCCTTAAACCACCAGCTTATTTTTACAGGTCACTTAAAATATTAATTTTTAAGCTCTGGTGGAAGCTTGCCTACAATAACTAATAAAATTACATGTATTAAAAGTGCAAATGGCCTATTGCAAGTCATTATTAAATACATCAGACAACTGGGTATATTAAAATTAAAATTAAGTTTATATCAATAATGAAATAGGCCAAACAGCCAATTCTTTCACTGGGAAAAACTGCAACTTTTTTTAGGAAAAGAACTATTCCCCTATCTCACACAAGCATAAAGTAAGAGACTGGAGGTACATCTAACTACAAGTTATTTCCATGAAACAGAAATAAATTATGAGGAGATAAACTATGAATGCTGTTCCTTCTTTCCCTCTGCCAAACAGCAATTTAATCACAGACACAGAAAGAAGAATTTGATCTTGTCATTAATCCCAGCTTGCTAATTTCATACATACAATACCAAGTCACTGACTGCATGGATGACTAACACCTTAATGTACAACTGACCAGGAGATACAACGAAATAGGTATTCCACCACAAATATTTCAATATTTTTATATATACATGCATAGATACATATATATATATATATATATGTATGTATTAATATTTTGGTATTTATATTAAATACTAAAAATATCTGTGCTTCATGAATATGTGTCTGAAACACAAGTAATCTTCCTGCAACAATTATTTATTTTCAAAGGGGAATAATTCTTCCAAAGCATTTCAGTTAACATCAAAGTGAAATTATCAAGAAAATTCTGTATAATTTTTTTTTTTTTTTTTTTTTTTTTGGTGTTTATATAAAGTGACATATGTAAGGTAAAATGGGACTGAGAACTAACAGTAGATTTTCCAGCCACTTGCCACCATCTCCTAAATTAGCTATGGAAAGGGATTTTTCTAGAAAAGGAAAAAAGGAAACACTAAAGATTTTTCATAAATCCACTTGGCTGGCTCAGACAAGAAGACTGTCAAACCTCTAAGAACAAATATTTTTTTCAGATTTTTACTACAGCTTCAGGAAACCAAGAAGTTTTTAGGTCTTGTCACTTTGAGGTAAGTGGGACAGCTTTGATCACCTTCAAATGCAAAAATAAGAACTCACAAGGGGGGAAAAAAAACATTACCAAAGAAGTTCATATGGGAAATTCTCAACTTGAACACAGTCAAAGGAGTGAGGACTTTGGAAACTGCCCCAAGTACTCCTATATTCAAAGTGTACAGGGGAAAATGAGAATAACTGACAAAGGACTTCAGCATGGGGTTGAAGGTTAAAGTCCATCAGGTTATAAAGTTCCTGTTTCTGAGTCCAGCAGGAAAGACAGGTCTTGGACAGAACACACACAATCCCCCGAAGGAATTTCCATAGTCTTCCCTTTCCGTGTCCGCCCAGAAATTATGGGAGATACTTGAATGTCACCCAAGAACCACCTCCATGCAGCCAACAAATTCATCCTGACAGAAGTAAATGGGAAGCTCCCTTCTAGGGTTAAGATTTTTAAAAATGCTTAGAATTTTTAAATGCTCCTCAGAAGTTGCTGTGCATAGATCTAAGAGAAAGACTGTTGGAATAATTTAAAGAAAGGTGGAGATTGGGCAGAAGCTGTACAGTGAGGCTACATCACACTGTAGCTCCTTTTGATGAAATCACGAAGATCAGAAACGGCTCAAGGCAATTCAAGAGAGGTAACACTGAATACCTGCAGGAAGGCATGTAGGTATGAAAGTCATGACAAGAAAAAATTGAAGGGTTTATGTTTTGTTTTAAAGAAAGTTGTAGAAAAGATCCTTAAAAAGTAGAATTATATCTAGCTGATTTAATTAGAGAGTGTAAGAGTAGTCTCCCCACAAAACATGTTTTGCTTTTTCAGTCCTTAGCACACACACTCAACTTATCAGCACACAGAAACCATTGAAACATGTGGAAGGGAGGAGCTGATTTTAGGGCCCTTCCCCCCACCCCAAACATCATCATCTCCAACAGATTGGCTCCACCTCATTGCCAAATGCAGGTAATCTCTGGTATTCCAGCAAGAATAATAAAGTCCACAGATAAGGAGGAAGAAGGTGCAACTGCTTCTCAGGCTGCAAAAAGGAAAATATGAACAATCAGCTCAGAAATGCAGGTAAATCTTGAAGCACAGTGATTTCCCATTGCTTGTACAAACCTGAATCTTCCTGCTTAATTGTTATTTTACAGCTTTGTGCTTTCCTCCCTGTACAAGGTCCAAAGAAGTAAACACTGTAATACGGGGATAAAAAGCAAAATTCATGTTACATTAAGTGTTGTCAAATGAAAACAGCAAACGAGAGGAATGTATTTTAACCTAGTGTATAAGGTAGGCAGAACTACTCACAGTCCATGGAGATTTTCAAACACACAAATTGCAAAAAATTATATACAGTATCTTCAATTAGTATGAAGAAAGTCCACTTTCTTAAATCAGTGACACTAGCACACACACTGAAGATATAACAAGGATGGAATTTGACAAAGCTACATGCTACCACGTTTTTCTTTAACTTAGCCTGACTACAGCAGAAATCAAGCGCACACAAAAACAATTATTCTGACAGAAGTCAGGTGCTCAGGCTCTTAAAACTCCTACAAAAGTGGCTGAAAGCATTATTTTCTGCAAAGCTCTTGAAAAACTGCCCCTATAAAGCTGTAAATATTATATTTCCTAAAAATAAAAAGTTTTCTCAGAGGAAAAATAAACCTCTCAAGCATTCACTCTCTCCCTCTCTGCAATCAGCAATTTCAGCAACCCTTGTCAGAAGCTGACTACATTTTATGGGAACCTAATTATAAAAGCTTGTAACACAAGAAGTCTGTCTATGCAGTCAGATAGCAGGCAGGAAACACCAAAATTAAATATGAAGATCTGGTTGTGAAACTGAAGTCTGTCCACTGCCCGCCTGCGATGTTGTACCACACACATAAATAGAGCTCTTCACTGTGTATTCATTGACAATGAGCTTCCTGGAGTCTGCAAAAGTTCCATTGATTATTTTCAACCTGAGGGACTCTTAGAGCACCTCCTATGCTCAAGGTCCCTTCAGCCTGACGTCACCTGGGTGGTTTCTAAAAAGGAGCAGAAAATTTAATACTTAAACAGATG
The DNA here is from genome assembly GCF_022539315.1 of Serinus canaria. Lineage (NCBI taxonomy): Eukaryota > Metazoa > Chordata > Aves > Passeriformes > Fringillidae > Serinus > Serinus canaria. Next base: position 18,618,703 of record NC_066324.1, read on the forward strand.
GCAGCCAGATCACATTACAGCTCTTAATGATGCTACAAGTAGTTAAACCTTTGTTTGCAATGGTGAGAAATTAACTTCTGTGATGGGTCAGAAATATCAAGGATTTTGTGGCTCACACAAAACTCAGGAAAGATTTCACAATCAGAATGATCAGATAATTCTACAAGCTCATTAAAAATATAAATCAATTCATTCACTGCAAATGACACTGACTACTGAAGAAGTTATTCTGGGATGTTATTTTAGATAATTTTTGAAAAAGTAGAAGTTCTGAGTTCATTGCCAGTCACAGCTCTGAAAAAGCTAATTTGCTTAAAATATGACAGAAAACCTAATAAATTATGTTTCTGTTTACTCCCTCACTGTGAGGACAGTATTACAGCTGCATTATACAAGTGGAATCTCTTCAAAGTTTCAACATTTCAGTTTCTTAGCATAAGCACTTAGGACCCTTTTACATTGCTTTTTTATTCAAATACATGTAACATTCTTACCAGTCAACTAAAGTCTTTAGTCTGTATCCAAGACTACTAAATTATTTTCTCAATATTCTGTCAAATTCATAACCCGTACAACTCCAGAGCTAAATGTCAAATTCAAGATACGGCTGTACCTTTATTTTGTGCAACAGAAGGCCTGTTCTCTGGTTTTGCAAAGTTCCACTCCTAACAGTTCCTGACATTCCATAAAATGACAGATTACCTTAAGTTTTTATCATTCCAGTCTATCATACTTCTTACAGAGAAGCCACAAAGTCCCAGTAAGAATCTTGCTTCACATGCTGCCAGCTCTTTTTGCAATCCTTATATGAATTTTACAATCTGAAAGTGCAACTAAACGGAACTGATTTGCTTCCCTTTTTTCCTAAAAAAGGGACTGTATATACAGGATTTAGCAGCAGGTATCAGAACTCCAAACAACATTTACAGCCTTTTACTTGAAAGGTAATTTAGAAACCAAGAACATATAAAAGTAATTGAAATCCTGCCTTGTCACATACCAAAAATATGAAATGTACAGAAATGTAAAACCCACAATACGTTTCATATGGCTTATGGCAAGGGGACTCTATGACAGTTGAAACTAACAGGACATAATGTTGGCAGAAGAGTTATCTGTTCAGTATTTCACTAGTGCCAAAAAGGTCACTATACAAGGCAGGAATCTTCAAATGTTGTTTTTGGCCTCTCCATGTAGTCTGGACACACTGTCATGAGAGAGGCAAAGTGAATGGAATCTATCCAAAACAGTCACGGGAAAGAAAAAGAGAAAAAGATAAATTAGAGAGCGCTTGCACTGCAGAGAAATTACTACAAATTCACAAGAATTGAAAGTAAAAAATGTCCTCAGAAGCTGCGAAAAAAATAAAAAAGGCAGCAGGGCTAGTAACAGGAGATGGACTGTAAAACAGCGGAGAAAAAATAGTTGGTTTCCTACAAATCTGAAATAGGAAGCAAGGAACAAAAGGAACTAACCCACAAAAAGCAAGCAAGAACAGCAGCTATAGCAGATTGTCCTTCACTACTGAAACATTACAGTGAAATACACACCAGCATTAATTCATGTGAACATCTGTCTACACTGAGCACAAGGGCCAGTACCTTTCCTCCTTGTATTAGACTCCTGCTCAGCATATGAAAACCAAATGAATGACGTAATCATTCAGAATAAGATAAATCATGCAAACAACCATTAACTTTTCTTTCCAAATACTGAATTCCACCTAAGCTCATATTTGTTAAGTAAGTCATGGTAAGGTTCTACTTGATACGCTTCCACTTTTAGTCTTCCTGCATGATTTTAGGTTCCTGTGGGAATATTTATTTATTCATTATCAGGTATAGTATTTGAACCAATATAACACTATGCTTTCAGCTGGTCACAACTGGTTACTCAAAAAATCTTTTTGGAGACAGACTAAAGGAAAACAAAGTTACTTTTAAGCTAAAATTATATTAAAGCTATATGCCCTTTTGGCTTTAGGGTTTAAAAAGTGATTCAAAAACCTAATCATGGCTTCTCAATGTAAACTCCTGGGGGCTGTACAAAATCTACCCAAGCAGAGAATAAATAAAAATTATCATTATTGTTCAGCAGATAAACTTAGAAAAATCAATTTAATCCATTACTTCTTCAGATGCTTTAAGGTTATCAAAACAAAAGCTGAGAACGCAAGGCACTCCACACACACAATCATCAAAAGCAGTTAGTAAAGAAGAGCTGAGAAGCAGAAATTCCCCGTGCATCAAAACATCACAGCAATTGGAGCAAAGAAAGGTGCCTGATCTTGCACTGGAAAAGGGACGAAAACTATGGTGAGGTTTTAGCACTACCACTCTCCCCAAAGGTACAATCACTTGTATTTCTACTATGTAGTGTAGTAACAATATTTTCAACAACCACAATACATAGGAACAGACATTTTCTTGCAAAAACTACAGAAGTTTTAAAGATGTATTTACTAGAAATCATTACTTGAAAATTCAGCAACAGACAGGAGAGTGAAATATATACAGACAGTCAAAATTCAAACACTTTCAACTTTCAAGTTAGCTGTATGTAAGCAGAAAGGTGGACTGCAGCCTTTAGATAGATAAATAGATAGATCTATATATATATCTATATATAAAGGGGGCATATAAGAGCAAGGGAGAGATACCTGTTAACAGGGCCTGCAGTGACAGGAAAACAGGAAATGGTTTTAAATTGAATATGAGTAGGTTTACATTGGATATAAAGACGAAACATCTCAATGAGGGTGGTGAGATGCTGGAGCAGGTTGCCCAGCTAAGTTGTGGATGCCCCTTTGTGTTAACACTTCCCGTTAACATTTGCATTTCTTGACTCAGAGAACTCCTATTATAACTACTTGAAAAAGAAACTTCTGTTGTGTAAATTCACACATTTGTAAGGAAATGTTTTGAGAATGAATTTTCAGTATTATCTAGTCCCGACAGCAAAAGAAAAAATCATTACTAGTAAGGAGGACTCAAACTGCAGGCTCTTCTTTAAGCAGCAAATTAATTCCAACTTCCAGCAGAGAAGATGATTGCTTGAGCCACCTGAACATTCTCCCAAATAGCTTGGTGACATCAGGTCAATCACAACAGGCCAGGGAATATACCTGGCCAGTTCCAAGGTCACAGTTACACTTGCTGTTGATGGGCAAATCCTGTAGCCACTGGGCTACAGACTGGCTTTGTTTTCTTTTTTCATTTTAAGAAGTTACAAGGGTTATTCTGAATGACTCTAATGCACAGCAAGCAGTTGCAGCACACTGCCACTCATTTCAAGCAGCCCTGTGACAGCAGAGCTTCAATTTCTGAGGGCTACTTCAGATGTTTTTAAAGAGTTAACACCTACTAGATTTGAATGTTCCACTTGACTGTCAGTCAGTGCAAGGGAGACAGACAAAAAGAAACCGTGGCAGCAATTTCAGAGTTTGAGTACTTCTGAGAGCCAATCAGAGCAAACACAACCAGGACGGTACTCATCATTCACTACCACGACTTTGACAGCAGGAAGTCAAAGACAGCCACAGAGAATTGCATCCTACTTTTAACTAAAACACACCAGTGCAAGATAAAAAAAATATCTCAAGTTACATGAACAGAGGAAGATTAAGTATCTGTACAGGATCTAAGGCCGGTGCTGTGAAAGGCTAATGACTTCCTAACAATCTATGACCAGAAACCAAATGCCTGCTCCACCAAGCCAACCTAAAACACACATAATTTCTGTCTCCATTACTTATTTTTAAAATGGGAATGAGCACATCTCTACCCATGAGTATTAGAAGAATAATAACAGAAACTGAAAACAGAAAGAAAAATTGGAATACTACATGTGTCTTAACGTCTTAAATATACATAATTTTACTACTCAAACACAAATATTACTGCTAATTTAATATGTAGCTTTCCCTATCCTTAAAATGGTCCTACTCCAGTCAGTACCGATAATTTAAAATATTAATATTATTAACAATTTAAAATATTAATATGCTTCTGCAGAGCACCCCTCTACTGCTTTCTTTGAAAAATAAACTTTATGGCTACCTCAGATTGGTAAACTAAAGGCAAAACCCAAAAAAGATCTTTAATCAACTACTATCTATTTAATACAGTTCTGAAACAGCAGAACAAGTTTTCACTGTTAAACTATTTTTCAATTCACAGGTTAAATGAATAAAAAATACTGTGTTATATTCTTACTATGCCAAGCAGTCTCTTGGCAAAAATAAGTCAAAGACTTGACATCCCTATGCTTAATTAACAATTAGATAAACGCCTCCTTTACACAGTTTCCAAAAAAAATTTCAGGACCACCTCCTTCCCCTTCAACTTACATATTTCCAACCCCCTAAACTCATTTAGTTTTAATGTTCAAAGAACAAAATATACATGATACAGTTAAATAAGAACACAGGAGCAGTGAGGAAAACCTCACTACAGGTTTGCATTCAGAGACAAAAAGCTTTAAGATGTTTCATTTTAAAACACAACCACTGTGATAGAGCCACCTAACAAATTCCTCCCAGGTGCAAGGCTACAGGAGACTGGCAATGCCATTCTGTCCTGTAGCACAACGTTGTACAGCTTTTAATTTTCACACAAAAAACAGATTCCTCTCAGAATGGGAAAGTAGTAGTAGACTGACCAGGTACAAAGCTTACCTTTCCAGATTAAATACCTATTATAATTTCCCCCAAAACTATGTGAATTAACACTGAGATCCAAGTCCTCCACCATCCCACATCCCAATGGTGCAGACATGGTATACATGGGGTCTCTAACAAGGAGCATTAAATCCAGCACATGTAAACTGAGGTTTTATCAAGAAATACCAGCATAGAAGAACACTCCGCTAAACTACAAATCTAATCAACGTCATAAGACAACATACACATATACATATACAGACACATACAGGATATGTTTACATATATAGAGAGCACACGGTTCCAGCTACAAGAAATTACACCACTCACGGGGAAACAATCAGCTTAAGTATATGACAACAGAAAATAAAATGTTTCAACTGCACTAAACCTCTCTTATATACCGTGAAAGGGAGAGGGCATAACTATAGATTCTGCCCCTTAAAAAAGATGAAAAGCAGCTTGTGTACAGCAACATCTCAATGAAATTAACCATATGCAGTTTAAAAAAAAAAAAAAACACAAAACCAAAACAAAACAACAAAACACCTGCTAGGACTTCACTTTGAAATACAAAATAAATCATCTCTAAGTAAAAGCATATATATAATGTTTCAATATTGCAAGCAAGAGCCAACAAACATGCCATAGGAAGATGGTGCAATTCAAATGACAGGTCTGGAGATAGAAGGAACACCTACCTACAGTCATGCACACAGTTGATGAAGGCAAACATGACAAATTTCAGACTGAATTTTGTGACACCTGCCGGGTCCACCTGGGATGCACGTAGCCAGAGATACATTTAACATTTAGAGGAAAATGCACGGCAACACTACAACAGCATCCATAAGGTTCATGGGGAAAAAGCACGGGCTCCGAGGACCTCAGCCGAAGCACAATGCAGAATTCGAACAGTTTATGCCGCTTTGAAAGGGCACAAAAAGCCCCCATGAAGGGAGAAGAGCTGCCGGGGGACGCCCTTCCTTCTTCCTCCCTCAGCAACAGGGCAGTGACACCCGACCGGCCCCACCTGCCTCCCCTTTTCCTCACGGCCGCCTGCACCTTCCCCCGCTCCCGGACGCCCGCGGCTGTAGCTGCGGCCCCGAGGTGTCGTCGGGCGGGGAGGGCGCAGGGAGAGCCATCCCGGCCCTGGGCTCGCCCAGGCCTCCCTCCCCTGCCCGCGCTCCTCAGCCCCACGCGGCCGCGCGCTCACCAGGCAGCGGCGGGGGGAGGCGGCGGCGCTCGGCCCGGGAGCCCCGCGGGACCGGCGGGGCGCGGAGAGCCGAGCACGGAGATCCCGCCGGGAGCCGCGTCCTCCCGGCCCGGATTGTCACAGGGAAAACATGACGCGGGCGGGGAGCCGCCGATCTCGCGGGGCTACCGCGCGGTTCTCGCGAGAGCGCCGGCTGCTCCCCGCCTCCGCCCGCCGCAGCCTCCCGTGCGCGGGCACGCGCAGCTCGCTGCCGTGGTCGGAGCGGCGGCGGAGCCTGCGGCGGGAGCGGCTTGTCCGGCAGAGGGGAAGCACTGGGAATGGAGACAGTGCCCAGACAGTGCGGTTTATTGGTCTTCTGCAAGCGTGAGGAAGAGCAGACCAATGCTTTTGCATAAAAACGACCAAAGAAACAGGTCAGGGAAACGAAGCACGTAATCCTGATGGAATTGATGTATTGGACATTTAAGTGAAGAGAAATGGATGCCGTATGCAGGGACAAAAAGTGCAGAAAAGGCAGAACGAATCACATTAGAGGACAAGCAGGAGTATATTAAAGTGTTCGCTTAAACAAAATGAACAACATAACAGCAAATATTAAAACTGTCACTGAAGAATGAAATTCCAAGTCTGAAGAAGGATAAAGGATGCAGTGAACATCGTCACAGGCTTAGACGGTGGCAGCAACAACAGCACACCAAGATGAGGGAGGCCACAGCGGCAACAGAGTGAGAAATCTCAGTTATACCCACATGAACTGGCATAGTCCATACAATATTAGGGATGTCATGCCTGAATCAGTAGACATTCACAGACTAAGAAAATGGGAAAACATACAAGAAGCAAGAGGAAAACTCTGCAAGAAGGGACTGCATATGTTTGAGTACATCAGCCTAAGTCAGGAATACAATGGAAGCTTACATAAATTAATGATGTGAAATAGGTGAACAGGGAATAACGTTTATGCTCTTCCAGTGAAAGAGCTAGAAGGGAACAAGAGGAACTAGTAGATGAAAAATTCAGAAAAAGGAAAAGAATTACTGTTTCTTCATTCACGTATAATTAAGCTGTAGAACACCTTGATTCAGGACAAAATGTAGTAGAAGTTTACCTGGACTCAAAAAGAGACTGGAAAAATACAGGAAAGAAAAAATCCATCCTCTGGTTGAAAAATGCCCCTGCCCACAGAAAGCCCTACAATATTTGGAGACACTTTCCTCTGTGCTTGCTCCTGCCTTTCCTTCCCAAGGCATGGGCTGATGGCTGGATCAGACACGGTGCCAGTGGATCAGCAATCCCATCCTTATGTTCTTGTCCTATAGCCTACGTTTCCTGGATCTCTCCTCATTAGCCTTAATGCTTTATTCTGAGTTATGAAGTGTTAGGGAGGTCCCTAATGGTAGAGCTCAGCTCCCTGGAGGGACTGTTGCATTTCATGACAAAAGTTCCAACCAAAATTGGACTAAATGTCACTGACCACTTTGGAGACACATCCCATGTATTGATGGCTTTTCATTCTGCCCCCTAAAAGGCAACTCAGGGATGCACAACGTTTTGCATCAGAATAAAACTCAAATGCCTTGCTTTGAAAAGTCTGACCCAACCAAGCTAAAAATCACAGACTTAAGAAAAAAGTCTCTGTTAGCAATTTACCCATGTAATATCAACTCAGAGGATAATGGTCAAGATAACCCATTTTTGTTCAATAAGTTGTAAGATTTCTTTTGTTTTGTTTTGTACCTCTAACTACACCAGCTAATCTTTTATCTAAAATCATAGTCAAACTCTGCTGTGAATGAGCACCTTCTTTGTTGATGAGACCACCTATGCTAACAAATACCATCAAAATAGGGGTAAACTATAAAAACATTTTAAAGCATTCCTTAAGTATTTCAAATATGACAGCTAAAGGATGCTGTATAAGAAACAAACTTTAAAAAATCAACAGATACATGAAAACACACTCAGTGCAGACATGTCCAGCAGATCTGCCATTCCACAGAAGAGAAAGAAGAATAAACACACACTCAGCAGGATGTGCTCTTCTCCATGTTCACATGGCCCTCGCCCACACACATTAATCCCAACATGAAGACAAAACCTTATCATTAACTGCAGCTTTTATGGCTTGAAGGCTCCACCTGCAGCCAAACATTGTATAATTCTCAAGGAATTTCTTAGGTTCACAAATGTCTAATTCTTTTAAGTTACGTACACTTAAATATTAAGTTCACAAAACCACAAGGATTTCTGTTTTGTTTGTCAAGTCTTTACCCAGCCCATCAATCACTCTGCAGTACTGAGAGTCAAGGTTCTCCCCTTGCCATTTGCCTGGATGCAGGTAGTAGGGCTGGATGCAGGTACAGGGGCTGTTTCCAGAGGCTCACTGATCTCAGAATTGAAGTTACACTGGAGGACCATTGCTGTGGCAATGCTATGAGTATCTATTGCTATGAATAGCATCTTTGTGAATTCTCACATGAAGCGTGTTTATTAGATAGAAACTGTTAATATTTAATATTAACTACAATCTTTGATAAGTCAAGTGACTTCCACAGTTTCTCCTTCAGAGCTAGACCCCCAGTGCCTGAGCTACTGTCTGCATCTACAGCCAGCTGGACTCAGGAGCTTCCAAACTGAATAAAACCTAGCATGGCAAGTGATGCAGGATGAGAAGGTCTAGTCCATCACTCTGTACTAAGCAGGCAAGTATTGTGAGAATTACTGAGAACCCAAACAAGGCAAACAGCATTCTAGCCTACAGTAGCTCCAGTAGGTGTGAAAATAAGGACATAAATAAGGGGAACAAGTCTAGATTTGCTCTGACACTACCAATGGCTGTCACCACAATTCAGCCACCTTATCTGAGAGTCAATTATGATTAAATGAAAAGATAGCACTTGCACCCTTTGGAAATTGCAGAGCCTCCTGAAACTCATTTGGGTACCCTGAGGACATACCAGAGGAAAGATGAGCCCTCCAGCCACCTGCAGCTATATATTAACAGGGTGAATGTAACAAAATGTTGAGAAGAGTTTTATGGGACACACCTAGACATAGGCCAGGAATACCTGAATCACAGCTTTTCAGTAGGCAACATCATTCATCCTTTTCTCTCCCCTTCACAGCAAGCATAAGCAGAAGTATTCAAAACTACAAATCTCAAGAATTCAGCCCCTAATGTCCCTGACTGCCGGACACTCATCCACCATTTTTATTTCCAAAATAGTTTCCATCCTACCTTCAAAGCATAGAGGGAGGCCAAGAGAAAGCCCGTATGATTGATCATGGGGGTTTCAAGAGAAAGGAGGCTGTAGATAATACCTCTGTTGTCTCTGTGCTCTCACCTCTTCTTTAAAACAGAAATAATCCTTCATGATGCAGACCTCTCAAGTCCCACCCACAGTTTTCCTCCTTCCCAGCTTCACTTGGACTAAGGCAGATTTCTTCCAGCATTTAGCTCTACAAGACCTGTTTTACATCAATGATTCCCTACTACTTTGCATGAGTTACTGAATTATTTATTAGTTTAAAATGTACTGTTACATAATCCCATCAAATGTACTTTAAATATTAAGCAATGAAAAGAAAGGTATAATGACAGAATAACACACAATTTAACATCAAACATTTTTCTCACTGTTAATAATTATCCTTTACTTTTTTAGTAACCACATTTAACTCTTCATCCTCTTATGATCCAAACATTTCACCAGAGCTATGAGCAATTCCACTCTCACTATTTTTGTAAGATCTTCTTTTATAATGCAGTGCCTAGGACAAGACCCAACATCCAGCATGATGCTATGCTATTTATCTAGGGCTTATTCTCAACTACTTTTCCACAATGCAGAATAATTTTGGATCATTACAGAAAATGGGAATTTATATATTAAATACCTCAATTAACTGTGTTTTGATTTTACTGACTTCTCTTTTTCCAACAGACTTTGCTAACATTGGAATGCCTTGCTGTTGTCATGGCAATGAAAGGAGTCTGTATGGTTTGGGATGTGACTCAGAAAAATTTTATACAGAAATGGGACAACAATTACAACAAAGGACATTGAATGTTTCTGTGCCACCAGTTAATAAATGGTCAACGGAAAAAAAAAGAAAGATCCCAAATCTGAACAAATGATACCGAACAAAACTTGATTGGATAGAAGACACCAAATTATTACTTGTGACCCTCTCTTGCATATAGGTCTCTATGTATAGCTTTATTACCCCCAGGAGCAATTAAAATCAGAGTGATCTGCCTGGTCAGTTACTTAACCATAACAGAACCCAGATTCGCCCAAAGCAGTTACGTTCTTAGTGTTTAGAAATATGAGAAGTCCTGTATTGTGGACTTATCCCAATAAAAAACACTCTCGAAGCCATCATCTCTGTGAGGGCTCATTCAAAGGCAAGGCTCTTCTCATGGCTCACAATTCACAAGAGGCAAAAGGGAGGCAAGTTTGCCAATCAAAAGATGAGGTAAGGAGCTTGTGGCAGTCCCCGAGGAGGTGTGGACAGAGCGGTTGCAAGCAGTAAAAAACATGACTAAAGCCAACCTACACTAATCTATGAAATGCATGGAAAAATTATTTTTAGCTAGACATTCACCTATGTCTTCTATATGTTACTCGTGACAACACTAGCTCTTTTCCTGTGGATCCAAGCTATGTGAGGGGAGCTGTTATTAGATCATTTGCCTGGGCAGGGATGCCAAATATGAAGGCACTGAAATATATGCATCTGTGTCAGCCCTTAATTTCATCTTCTGACTCCTGATCTGGAGTGACAGTTCCTCTGGCAGTTCCTATTCATATCAAACTGAGCCATACTAAGTGTTATTTATTAGAAAGCAATCTAAAGCCACATCCACACGGTCAGCTGGCTCTTACCCCAGTACAAATCATCAGTGCCACATAATCAGCAATTTCAGAGCTCAGGATTGCAGGCAGTCATGTCACTTCTTTTCTTCTACTGTTGGACACAACTGTGAAATGCAGGGTAGGAACCAGTCTGAAGTAACCTCAAATTTAAGATTGTGCTCGGGTGACATTAGGATGCTGTTATCCCCATTCGTGTGTGTGTAATTTATGCTGGATATTATGTTCTGTGCCTTTAAGACTGGCAGAGTGAGAGTTTTGTTTTGGGCCTCTTATCAGCCACTCGGAGGGACATACAGATAGCACCAGTACATGTTGCTGCTGTTCTGCTTTTTGCCTTTGCTCTTGCTTCTGCTTCGCTTCTGCTTTGATTTTGCTTGCTCTTGCTCTTTTCCCTCTTCTCATTAGTTAATTTAGCTAAACAGTCCAAATTCCTTCCTGGACTGTTTCCCCTCTCCTGTTTGGACCTGCCGAACCTGCTCCGGACTGGGACTTGGAAACACGGAGAGAGAGTTTGCACCTTGTGGCTGCAGCAGCTGCCCCAGAGCCGGAGGAACTGATAACAGCGACCAGCCCCAGGAGAGACTTTCTGAATTTGTCATCTGTTTCAGAGCGGTGAAAGTGGTGTCATCTGGTATTGTTCATTTTGTGTGCTGGGGGGTGCTGTGATTGTCAAATAAACAGGTTCTTTCCACCTCCCTCCGAGCGATTCTTCCCGAACCGGTTGGGGGGGAGGGGCCGTTTGGATTTGTTTTTGGAGGGGCCCCTTTTTGAGGATTCTCTCCCAAATTTGCCCTAAACCAGGACAAAGATCTAGTTCAATCCATGGCCACCTCTCCCTTTCTTTAGCTAGCTGGTAACTCTTTCAAACTGTTTCGCTCAGCCTAGCTTTGTATCAAGGGTCCACACCTCAGAAATGCCCTTGACCAAGCCAAGACAGGAAACATTCCAGTGAACCACTGGGGAAAAGGCGTGGGAATCAAGAGAAGTTTGCACTGGAAGACAATGAATGATAATATATTGGGGAAATTAGAAGGATTATGTGTGAGCAACTAAGTAACAACTGAATTCATACACAAGACTAATTCCACACTAATCTATGCATGGATATGAAACATTTTGAGCATATGTGGCCAGCAGGTTACTAGGACTTCAAGAGGATTAGTAATTCTCATTACCTCAATATGGTAGCATTCAGTCAATATGGTAGCATTCAGTACACAGCTACAGTGCAGCTTAAATACTGTGTCACAATAACACCTATTTGCATAAAAATAATGGAGAGTACTAAACAACAAAACAGAATGGCCAATTGTTGAAGTATCATTCATAGGATTGCCATTCCTAGCTGCATGCTTACGGGTTGTTCACAATTCCTTTGAGGTCTCATGAGCAAATTTTGGTGCTCTGCTTTAAAAACCCCTGTTGCACAACCCTGTAGTGTGTCTCCACTTCCCATGCTTTCAGCAATACAGTCAGGAAAAGAAAAGTGCCTGTCACTATTGCTTTCCCCTCCCACACCCTTTAGTCTTTCCTACTCGGTGAGCAAGACCTTTGAATGGAAGAAAGGAAAAAAGGCAGCACAGGGCTCTAACAACCCCTTTGTGCTTACTACTGGAGACTCCCCATCCCTTTGCATTTCAAGTGGAGAGGTTACCCAGCCTCCATGGCCCTGGAGAAACAGGAGCAAACAGACCAGTTGCTCTTGGCAGGACATGGGGGGATGGACCCAAGCTCTGCCAAATACAGCACGCAAGAGCTGTGTGCATCCCCAGCAACCTCGGAGCCCTCCCAAAAGGGAGCACCTGCAGGGTTGCACCAGTTAATATTCACAGAGAGTTGCATAATATCAAACTGGGCTCAGTAGCAAAGGAACACTTGAGCTGTTTCGAGCAAGCATCGTTCTAGTTTCTTCAATGTAATCCAAGACAGGTGAAAAGTTTAGGAAATAAAGACTAAAGTTTATGCAATTCACAAGCACAGCATTGACCCAGTCCCCATTTCCATAACCAGAAAAAAAGCCTTTATTTAGAGGGCTTCAGTAAAGCAAAAAGCTTCAGTTTTTTTCACTGAGGCCATCTGACCCTAAGTCCACTTCCTCATTATTTCTCTCTGAAGTAAGTTATACATCTAAGTACTGGCACGGACCTGCTTTCAAATTACTCTAATCTTTTCGCACAAATGCAAACTATTATTATTTTTTACCACATTTTTTCCATGCAAGATCCTATACATCATTTCTTTCATCAAGAATTTAATTTTGAAAGTCAGAATATATAATAATCTCATAAAAAGGCAAATATTAAACCTAGGAAAAGCTTTTTGTTTTTTTTTTATAATCGTGAGTTAGGTTTTCTTTGCAGAATACAAATGCATAAAAAAAGAGAGCTGTCCTCAATATTAGCAACATTCCAAGACCATGATTACACACAGTATTCAGGTCATTGTGCCACATGAAACCTGAAGGCCTGAAAGATACTGAAAAACCTTTCGTCTGTACAGCATATTCAAAAGCATTGTTTAGCATTTTTAGAAAGAATTTATTTTTCCACATTATCTAGATAATTCTTCAGAATAAATCAGATTTCAAAAAAATCTTTTTATGGAAAAAACCCTAAACTTAGAACTCTATTTTTGCCCCAGAATTAGTCTTTCTGAACTTGAGCCACAAAAGCAATAGATTTTTCTCTGAGTTTATCTTTCTTTTCAATTCTGACACCTATGTGTCTTCCTTGCTCATGCTCCATTCCACCATTTCACTACTTTTCCCTCCCTTTTCCTAACAGGTATTTATCTAGTCCTCTGACTGCTGGGGTTTTTTACTGACTTTTCTTTGGCTTCTGTCAGTTCATTAACATTTTTCTGGTCTTTAACTCAAAGTGAATATTCCAGCTGTTGTCCAAAAGCTGTACAATGAGGAATTATCCTTGTGCTTTCATGAATCAATGACTACTCTGTAAGGCTAAAAGCAGTTTTTCTCTTTCCATTGTTTTCACATTTCCTCTCATTCCATTTGTTCTTGCATTCAATTTTTTTCCCAGCAAACACCACAAGACAAATAATACCCTCTCATACCTTTCACTTTGAGATCTCACAGTATTTTTCAAAAAGAATCCTCTTTCCCTTAGATGGGGGGGAAATGAACAAATAGGATAGAGTTATCTCATCCCAATATGTCTAGCACAGGCTGTGTTTCAGTTCAGCATGTTACCTGATATTCTCCTTTTACAAGAGAATGCCTGCTCATAGTGGTCTGTGTAGAAGGGACTGGTAAAGTTCCAAACTGCTTTTTCTGGTCCCACACAGCTCCTTGGGCTGCCTTCACCACAATGCCTGGCTGCTGCTGGGCAAGGAGTGCACCCACTCACAGGGGAGACTCGGAAGTGTAAAGGTCACTTTCCAAATGAATACTGGAAAAAAAACATTTCACTTGGAATGCTATCATCATCTTCATTTCAGAGAGGTCAAAACTAAGCCTAGACAAATGGAGCAACTTTTCCAATACCTGGGTTTAACCCAAAAGCCCAGAGCTCCTTCCACATATGTTCTGGATTTGTATGTGCCATGAAGTCCTGGACTTGAAAGACAGAATCACAGAGCATCCAACAGACATTTCCTCTTTGACATAGCTAATTCAGTCCTAAATTACCCAGAAAAGAGATGAGTTAAAACATTTATATCATTAAACACTAATAAACACTTCAGCCAATTATACAACATGAATTATGAAAACAGGTAAGAGCCTATAAAAGTGATTAAAAGGAAAAAAAAAAAAGGAGGAAGTAAGAAAAGATCAAGGCAAATACACAACAATCAATTAATTTAAAACCCCATCCTACACCTACTTTTGAATTTTCTCCAAATGGACTGTATCAAGCTCTACATAGTGTTAAATCAATTTTATTACAATATCACATGGAAAATAACATTTAAAACCTTTCACTCTTCTTCCCAAGAGTGAAACCAAACTACTACCCAACACACCTTAGTAGATTTCTCTTTTTGTTTAAAAAAAGCCTGGAATTCCCCCAAGAGAAAAAGAAAAACACAAAATAACCCCAAGTTTTGCTTTGAAATGGAAAGCAGTTCCATTATGTAGAAATGTTTGGCTAGATTAATAGAAAGCTCTGCCCTTTGCACAAAAAGGGCTGCAAAGAGCATCCTATTAAGCTGGTGTCCTAAAGAATAGTCCATCAATACATCCTCTGAGTAATTTGCAGGATGGGATGTAAGTCATCACTATTGGAACTTTATGGATCATTTTTTGAATTAGCTTAGAAATTCTTTATGTCAGTTTTCTGCTTCCAGCTGAAGCACTCACCAAGTTCCTACTCTCTCCTATCACATATAGAGTTTGCCATATCAATGTACAATTAGATGCCTGCTGTGCTAGCCTTTGAGTGAGGAGAGGCTTTGGGATCCTTTTTGGTCCTGCTCTCACATCTGTATTTCAGTGAGGTTATCCTGTGCTGAATATTGGTGCTGAGAACAAAGTCCAAGCTATGGAATTAAACCTACTGATAAGAAGGGTGCCAGAATTTCAGCATGGTGACATGGGAACGAAAATAGGCATCTCTTTTCTGTTGCTGTGGGGTGTCACAGAATCAAAACTCCTACCGTACTGGAAGGACATGGTACATGGACAATGCCTAAGGACAGTGGATTGGCCCACACCCACTGCCACCTCCTACACCTCCCCTAATGTTTGCTGCCCACACCATCCAATACAGTGACCCTTTCCCACCTCTCCCAGCTTCTCCTCAGTGTCATTCCCCTGCTGCCCTCATTCACTACCCTTTCCCCCCTTTCTAAGAACATTTTCCAATTTGTCTCTGTCTGTCAGTAACATGTGAACATGTGACCCAGCCCCCTGCACTGCAAGGCCAGCCAGTCTGCAAACACACTTTATTCTAGTTGGCCTCTGCTCAGTACACGCAACATGACCAGCGCAGCAGCCGCTGCCTTGCACTGCCGGGGAGATGTGTGTCCTTTAGCCTGGCACAGAGGAGCTCCAGTGGAACACTGTGACCTGGTGCTTGGAAAGGCAATGTGTCCCACGTCAGTGCTCTTTCACTTCCTCGGGCAGAGAAGCTCCAGCATCAGCTGAGTGTAACAGAGCAGTTGGGGGAGGCACAGAAGTGAGACAGTTTGGTATTTTATTTTGTCTGCAATATTTTCAATGCTGGGATTCTAACTAGCCCACCATCATTCACAAGCTTTCTGTCAGATGTATAGCCATATGCAACAGAGAACAAATTATTTTAAATACCTGGAAATGCTACTCCTCCAAGAAATGTCCTTAGCTCTTCTTCCATGTAACAGGCATCTTAAGAAACATACACCAAAACCAATGTCATCCTTTCAATGCAGCAGTTGAATAAAGCAATACAAAATAATATTATTGTTCACGTGCTGCTGGAAGAACGATTTTTAAAGTTCATGACTGAAGAAAAAACAAAAAAAAAACCCCAGTCATTTACTTTGGCCACACTTTAGAAGCAATGCAACAGTCATGACCCAGCTAAAGCAAAAGCAGCAAGGCAGTTGAATCAACATGGACAACACTTTCTATTACGTTACGCACTTCATGTAAGGGTGTCCTCCTTGAATTAAAAGCTGAAATGCTACTGGGAAAACAAGGAATCAACACTAGAGGAAGGTAATGTAGAAGTACCATTCACAGCAGCAGCAGTTTGCAGGAAAGTAATTTGGGACATATGGATTGAGAATGCTGAGAGGAAACCCCTGCTCAGGATTTGAAAGAGAAGGTAGCCTGAAGAAACTTTGCTGGGTCTTGCCTCCAGATTTCAAAGGACAAAGTATTACGTGGAAAACTTTTATAAATCCACTGGTACAATTAGTGAAAGAGAGAGTGATCACTTACACCAGGCCTTTCCAAAAACAGAAGCCTAATCCTGCTGGCCTGGGCAAAAAGGAAGCTCCCTGACACAACACCCATCAACCCAGACTACTCTGCTTGCTGGTTATCCATTACTGGCAACTCTTGTGCAGAAACCCTGTGAGGACCTGTAGTGATGCTCTCCAGCACCCCTCTGCCAGGACCCCTGCACACACCCAGTCTTAGGGTTTATCTTATGATCCCATGCCCTACCAGGGAATTACAGGGATGAAACTGTACCAGAGCTGGGCACTGAAGAAGAGATTAGGCTGTCAAGCACATGGAGCAGGAAGATAATTAGGCAAAACAATAGTGAAATAACAGGGAGGGCAGGTATCTGCCTGTCCATCTTTCCACACACTAATGTGGGACATTTGAATTTTCAAACCAAAGTTCATTCCTGTACAGGCTGCTCTAACATGCTCCAGGATCCACAGCCATGCCTAAACTGAGGCAGGACAGATAAAAAGTCTACAGCAATGAAAAGAGCACAGACATGGGCTCTTCCTTTGAAGCAGGCCATTCAGAAGGGTTTTCAGGTTTTGCAAACACAGGAATGCTTAGATCTAAATAGAGAGAGAGTGCAGCATAAGTCAAAGCTCCTTCAGAAGAGCATTTGATAGGCATGTGTAACTATGTCTTTCAGAGAGCTCAGGGTCAGACTTAAATTCAATTCTAGATGTTCTCCTCCATCTGAAAATAATGGTTTCTATAGCATGAGAAATCAGGCTGCACTGCACAATAGTTTGACATAGGAATGTGACATGGGAGAAGGACTGCAGGCCAGTATAGGACAGGAAACAAAGGACAGCCACTGGATCCCAGTGGAGCAGCAGGGCACAGTTCAGGCATGCCGAAAGCAATTAGTGCCATGGGAAATGGGCCAGCAGCCATCCCTTCTCAACAGCTACAGGGCATCTGCACTGCAGCTTGACACGGTGCCAACCATGGGGCACCTCCAAACACACAATGTCACTCCATATTCTGGGATACTGGAACAGAGAACAAAAAAATACCACCTAGCAAATGCCCAGCAACTTCTCACAGTAGTGAGTCATCATTTCTGTATCTTAACTATGAAGTGATCAGATGCTTAACTCCCCTTAAGATACAGTTCAGTAAGAAGTTAAGAAAAAATAAGCCTGAATCTAGTCTTTTCATAAACATGCTCGATTTTTGTGAGCAAGAACCCATGTGACAAAACAAGTCAAGTTAATCAGTGTCTTGCTAAGCCTTTCACACCATTCTGAAAGCTGCCCACAACTAGACGGTGCTCAGACACTATGTACAAACATGGTAAGGAATTTTAAATAGAATACTGTAACAAATTTGCTAGTTTCTTTTATGTGTTAATTAGCTAAGCCATTTGAAGACCACATACATTTTTATTACAATATATCTCAATTCTGCTGATCTTTAGCATTTGGATCAGAAGAGATCTTGGCTAACGTTTTATAGCTCTACACATAACTTTCTCTAAAGTCGCTGCCCTCAAAATCACTGTCCTATTTACATTTTTACTGAACAAAATTCAAAAGTAAACAGTATGTCACTTCCAAAGTACTTAAGACTTAACATGTGCTCGGGTGAAAACCACGAGTCTGGCATGAACTGTACTGCCTGAGAACAGCTTCACTAACATGCTATTTCAACAGAGCATAAGAAATCTGCAGTACTGATTAGAAAGAAAAATTTCTTTAAGGAGAAAGGAGAGAAAATCTTTACCTCATGCAATTAGAATGATACTAGGACATTAACATGACCTTTCTTTTGGCTGGCAATAGCTGTACATAGCTATTAAGTACAGAAAAAGTTTACTGTAGATAAACATTATGAAAGCTTGATTAAAAGCAGCTGCATAAAAATTGATTTGAAAAGTACATAAGATTTTATAACTTTCCATTTTTTTTTAATTTGGTGGTTTCAGATTTTCTTTTTTTTTTTTTTTCAACAAAACTTCTGTGTAATCTATTGTTTCTCTAGGGAGTTGTTAAGCAAAGCTGCTACAAGTACAAAAAAGTATAAAAGGCTGGGTGGGGTAAGGGGAAACCTGTGTGAAGGAGCATTTAAACATTCTTAGCTTTCCTTTGCTACCAAATAAAATGTCTTAACTTGATAACAAATGAACACTAGTGTTGATTCAATACAGAAAACTAGCTTTTCAACTGATTCTTAGAGCCCAATGACAATGTTGAAGTTGAATTTCCCTTTCTTTCTTCCATTTCTTTTTCCATTTCTTCTGAGAAGAAGAAATACATTCTGACAGAGAATTGTAGATTATTTTTTTTTTTTGCCTTAAACTAAGCAAGTCACACATTTTGGTTCCCAAGCAGATTTTTCTTGATTTTATTAATTATTTTTCTTCATTACTGCACATCACCTTGCAGGTTTAAGTTTAGTTAGTTTCAAAGAAGACTGAGATAGACACTGGTCCTAACCAAAGCCAAGAGAAATAACATTTCAGCACCTCTTAATAATACCTACTAGACAATGGCTTAATTGAACTCCCTAACAAATTTTGATTTCTTTTTTTTATTTTATGAACTGCTTTATCAGCCTTAAACTCAGGTGCAGATATCAAATACCCAAAACATCTTTCAGAACCCACTCTCAAGTCCTGGCACAGGTGTAATGCATAGCACGGCAAGCATTGCCATGTGAGGTGCATTTACTTGAATCAGAACCATCTGTGCCGCTCACTAGCAATGGAGAAAAATGGAATCAGACTGATTTAGTCATTTAACGGCATGCGTTCTATCAGCTTGCCAGGAAAGCCCCACTGAGCTCATTTGATGCTCAAGTAGGAGACATGAACAAAGATACTAGAATACTTGTTTTGAAGGGTGCCTTTTGGTCCCCCAAAACACAATTTTTCTGGAGGAAAATTTATTTTCTGCAGTCTTAGAAGAGGGACTTTCACTGATTCTTCCACTAGGGAGTGGAAAATAATCTAATTATTTTCACAAATGAAAAGTTCTCTGGGTGCAGAGTCAGGAACATAGGCCAAACCATGTGGGGACTGCTTGAAAAGTTTCATTTAGGCCTTTAGTCACCCTTCTGGGAGCCCAAAGTATTCCCTCCATCAGCCCTGTTACCTGGTGGGACTGGGAATCCCACATTCCCGTCAGTGCCATTTGGAGCGATAAGAGTTTTATCACTCAGGGTTGTTGCTTCCAGGCTACGACAGAAGGAGAAGGAAATGCTACATCCACCACAGCCTCAGAAGAGTATTCATCTACCACTTGCAGATAAAAAGTACCTTTTTAGCAGCCTCCCCTTAACCATACTGTATACTGGGTATCTGTTAAGGGGGCAAAGGAGGTGGCTCCCTAATAATGGCCACTCAAACAAAAAGCATCAGGTCACTTCAGCTATGTGCAATGGATCACTTACTGGAGATGCATAGAGCAGCTCCTGAACAGCTAGCAGCAACCCCCAGAATTTGGTCCTCTGATTTTCCAGCATGTTTTCTAAGAAGTTCTAATCCTCACAGAAACACTAATAGGGACAGGTCAGTCCTCTTCCTTGCTAAAATTCACCTCCTTGACTGCTGATCTGTGTCTCCCAAAATAAGACTGTTTTGCCAGAATCTTTCAAAGTTCCTGCAGATCATGCAGTTTATTAAAGATCAGGCACCCCCTTTTATATTAGCAGTTACAACAGGAACAAAGGGAGAGACAGACGCTTCAGATCACAGCATCTAGTAAGCATTTTAATTAATTTCAATTACAGGAATTGCTTGAAGCTAAGGCACGCTAGTGCAGGTTTTGTCATGAAGACCCTGTCCCAAAAGGCATTTAAAGTCATGTCCCAGACTTGCAGGCAGCATTGCCATTTTTCTCACATTCAGGTATTGCTGTGCTTTAATTTTGGTTTAAGTTGACAGAATAAATTTTTATTGCCCTCTTCTGTTAATAAGAGTTTTCTAGCAGCACATAGTTTCAGTGGTGTGAGACCCTGCTTGGTCTACCTTTAAAACTAGACATAAATTACTTGAACAGATAGTTCTAAAGACACATGGACTTGGTATGACATCCAGTGGTGAAACAGCCTCTATTTCCCCTCAGCGCTTTTTGCCCCATGTAACTGAACTTATCAAACCCCATCTGAAAACTCCATTAAGTTTTACTTTACTCAGTGGAGCCAAAGCCATTACACAGAATAAATGTTCATAATCATCAACGGGGGAAAAAAATTCTCAGTTCCATTTCTAACAGTCCGTAGCCTGTTGATTTTCAAAACAAACAGAATGAACATCTGGAATTCTTCCAGTGACTTTTAAAAGAAATAAACAGTCAGTGCTCCTTGAAATGAAAAATCTGAGTGGAAGTACAGTTTGGGGTGAGGAGAACAAGGCAAGAAATCTGCATCAAAAGACAGTAAGAAAGGAACTCACCAACTCTTGCAAACATACTCCCTTGTTTGACAATTTAGAAAGGTGTACTAGCACATTTATCTTCATTCTGCTCTCTAGAGATTTTGTTCAGAGGTCTTTCCCTTCCAGGTACTCTTACTGCTGTTTCTAAAGTGATTGAAACCCCACCTCCCTTGTCACATCTGCCCCAAACCATACTTTCCTAGATAGAACATATGCATTGAACTTACGTTTTCTGCCTCCTCAGCCCTTATGATGCAAAAAGCAAACTTTTCATTTTCATAAAAACTGCATCATTTTTTTCTACAGTATTTTATGAAAAGCGAAAGCTGGCAGACTTTTCCTCATGAACATATGGATCTCACTGATAAGGCTATCTATCTCAAGCACTTTGTCTGTGCTATGGTATGTAGTCTGTGCCACCTCAGTTGCACCCCACCCATGTTTGGCAGGCTCTAAGAACTCTTCCACTAAAAACTTTGATATGTGCTAATGTTCAAAACCCTTGGTGTGACTCTACAATTATTAATTAGCATATCCAACAAACTGCATGCCCTCTGAGGCACATTCAATCCCTACAAAAAAGACACTGAAGGGCAGGGACCTACTACACCAGGTTAAAATAAAAAACTGCAGGTGCTTTTCCCCACCATTAAAAAAAATTAAAAAGCTTTTTAAGTGCTTTTCAGCACTTCATCAGAGCCCTTAAATAATTCTACACATAATAGAAAAACATTTCTATAATTACTAATGGGCCCTAGATAACTCACAGAATAAAAAATGCATACCTGAAACCTAACTCCTCTTTCAAGGCTTCTTTCCTTCTGTGCTGTACTGGACTGTGGGAGAGCGTCTATCTCTGGAGGCAGCCCTGAACTGTCACCTGGAACCAGGCACCAAGCTCCTCCTGCACAGATGGCCAAGTCCTCCAACACAGAGGTGCTGCAGCTCCTCTCTCGCTCCCTCTCTTCAAGGGAGGTTGCTCAGAGCACAGGGAATGAGCATTTGTCACTACCCTGGTGTTGAGGGCTCTCAGCTGAGAAGGGAGTGAGACCTCTGATAGTCACAAGACACACAAAGACCATTTCTGTATTTTAGCTCAAACACCTTAAGCACACACCATTGTATGTGACTAAATGGCCTCAGCTCTCAAAGCAAAACAAGGGGACAACACCCATTGGCTCTGAGCATTGAGACCCAGGAAATCACTTCTGGAATGGAGCTGCTGCAGCTAACTATGAGAAGAAACTACAGGAAGGAAACAAGCGGCTTTTGCTCCACAGAGCAGAGGCTTCTGAAGGACAGAAGTGGTTCAACATCACTGTGTGCAACTGAGACATCTCTGTGTGCAGAAAATACAGCTGTCCCTCCTGAAAGAAGCACTACCCAGGCTCCTCTAACAGCAGTCTTAAAAATTCTATATTTACAAAAACTGAGGTCCTTGCAGCTCCACGTACATGACTATTTTTACCTCTCTATCAGTAGCACCAGGATACACTCCTTAAAAAAATCATAAGTTGTCTTACATGCTCTAGAAAGCCCAAAACTGGAGATCTAAATAATTTTATACAGTTTGCTCTGCTAACTGATCAGTCATTTCATAAGCATGGCTCTATTTACAATGGCATTCCAGTCTCAGTATAGACTCTGTATTAATAACTTTGTGAGATCATATATTCTCCTGTACATTATGCTTTTTCCAGCATTATGTATGTCAAATGGAATAGCTCTATGAATTCGGTCCTTAGGATTAAAAAAACCCCAAAAACTCTAAATGTAGGTCAGTATTTGCGTAACAGCACAACCTTGGGCCATAAGTCACGAGCCTGTTAACCAGTTAACCACAGGTCTGTCAACTTCTGACCCCTAGCATAACACACCATGTTTGGTAATTGATCTGCCCCCACCAACTGGCTTTGGATCTACTTCAACTACACAGCCGCCTGCTTTATGTCATTCCAGATGTCCTACAGAGTCCTGTAGAATTTCTTCGTGGCAGAACAACCAAACATCAGGAAAGGATCCGGAATCTCTAATTTGTTGATTTGCTCATAGGAGTACAAATGCAGGCACAGACACATGCTGTGCAGGGGACACTGCATATTTGAGCACTGGCTTGCAGAGCGCTCCTGTGACAGACTCAGAAAAGTCGTTCTTTCTGCTTTGATCCAGTTGCAGATGCAGGGAAACAGAGGACTCCAAATGACAGAGCAGCAACACATATTCCCAACTTTTCATGATCATGAGCTTTGAGTCATTCACATTTCAAAATCAGACTTCACTTGTTGCAGACTTCTGAGGACTTAACTTTATATGCCACAGCTTTTAAAGGCCCAGCATGAACTAAAACAAGATTAAGGCTCAGCACCAAGAGCAAACCTCCATCCTTATGTTGTTTTCTCTTGAATTACATAACTAGGACTAAACCAAATGTAGCATTTCCTGTCCTTTGCTAGCTGAATGAGAGGCTCTAAGCTGAAAATGAGAAAGAAAGGCTTTTCCATGCTTCAAACAGTAAATCTAATTAAATTGAAATTTAATACCAATACATTACAGCATATTTTATGTGTATAGAGTAAAAAGATTTAAAAGATAACTGAATTACCTAACAGCCAAATAATTGTTATATTAAGACAATTTTCACATGCCCACAAGATACTTCAAACAATTATATTTAACAAAGCATTATATGTAGCTCACAAGGTTCATCCTTGGGAAAAACATTTTAGGAAATACTGATGTGACACCATTTTTCTTCGGTTTTCTGTTGAGCAGATACATCCCACCCTAAAAAGGCTGTGACTGAGCATGGTTCCAAGTAGAACAGGAAAATGTCACACTTCTGATGGATGGCCACAAATTGTAGCAAACTGCTATAAAAAGCAAATGCTCAGTAATAGTCTCTGCACCTACCTCCCAAAAATAACAGCAAATACACCAGCAATGACACTGTGAAGAGACTCTTGAACAGGCTCTGGCACAAGGAGTTGCAGGTAGAACCCAGATCCATGCTTAGGCTTCTGGATCACCCATGTTTCTGATATGGGGAACACTGTGTACAGGGCATGGTCACAGATCCCTGTACACACACCAGCCCCAGACCCACAGCCAGGTCAGCCATTTCTTCCCATCTTCTCAGACAGCCAAAGCCTATTCTCCACTCCATCAGGGCTCCCTAAGGTCCCTCCTTAATCCACCCTTCCCTCAGCAAAGTTACTTACCGTGACAAGAACCATGACTTCTTGTCCATTTGAAACCTTCACGGTCTCAACTCATCAAAAGCTCTGCCTCAGGGCCAGACTTCTGCCCCTGAGCCTCAGCAACACACCGGGTCACTCCAGCAGGGGTACAGGCCCTGCCATCCCCCACAAGCCTCCCATCCCTTGTGCCCCAGCTAGATGAAGTTTGCTGTAATATCACTTCATCAGGCTCATGATCACTTACAGGTAATGGCTCCCTCCCAGCCCTGCCCAGCAACAAGGTGCACCTCACCCTCTTTAACTCCTCTCACTGAAATTTACATGCTGAAAATTATGTATCACCTACCGTCTGAGCACTAAAGTTGTTAAAGTTTGACGTTTATGTGAAGAGAGAGCAGACATTTATGTGAGCAATACAGAATGTCAGTTACAGCAATCATATAGAAATGAGAGAGGGAAAAGAAATGCCTCAAAGTTCTTTGATTCTCAACTGATCATTGTTAAATATATTCCCTGCACATACAAATTCCTTGAGTTACATACAAATATAGATAGGAACAATACCTCTTATTAAAAGAAAAAAGGAGCAAGTGAAAGTAAATGGAGTAAGGCAGGACAGACAGAGGTGACGGCAGCAACAGCAGAGCTGCTGAGGTCGGCAGTGGCTGGGCTTACCTCGCTGCCGAGGGTGCGGGACACCGCTTCGAGCTGCGGAGACCTCGGTCCTGAGGGGGAATGAAGCACGGTCTGTCGGGCCCATCAAGCCCTCTCGGACCAAAAGGCGAGGCGGTGCCACGGTGGCGCCTCCTGCGCAGCCCCAAAGCGGCCCTCCTGCCACCCGCGCCCCGATGAGCCCCCTCACCCGCAGCGGGCCGACTCTGCGGGGAAGGGGCGGCACAAACCCGCCCCGCTGCCGCCGGCCCCGGCCCGCTCCGTCCCGCCGCCCTGAGGCGCTGCCGCTTCCCGCCCTCGTGGGCTCCACAGGTGCTGCTGAGGGGCCGCGCCTCAGGCCCCGGTCTCCCGGTCTCGGGTTGGGGGAAAAAGACACACACCCGTCCAGCTTTCCAACATTTTATTAGCAAATAACAAATATCTCTGCTATTTTTGACAGTCTGTACTATTTCCAGACACAAACAAACAAACAAAAAATTAAAAATCAGTGTTTCTCCTAATAAAAAATATATGCAGATTAAAAAACATCACCACTAAAATAAGAATAAAACTAGCCAAATAGCCATACTTTAATAAAAATACTTGTGGGCTTTTGTGGGTTTTTTTACTATGCTTTTTTTTTTTTTCCCCAGACTATCACTTCATTTCTCTCCAGATTCCCTAATGCAAAACAGAATAATATATAGAAAATAGATTTTCTTTTCCCCCAGCAAAGCAGGTTCTGTAACTACACTGCGCCTCCCTGAGCGGGCTGAGCTTCGCCTCATGGGACAGGCAGGATGATGAACACAGAGAACACCACAGCTGGGAAAACCCTGTAAAGCTTCCTAATGCATCAGCAACATTAGTCCTGAGTACAAGAGATTCTACACTCACAGCATGCTCCTACCTGGAACGGTCAGGGAAGAGTTTGTATGGAGACGAGTGCTGCGTGCTTTGGTTTCTGTGCAATGAAGTTGTCTGGGAGCCATGTGCAGTGACTGAGTGCCAGAGAGAAAGGCCTGGCCTTAGCTCACCTGGGCACAAAGATGACTGAAGACTGAACAGTGAGCTGTCTGTAATGTCTTTGTTAAAACACCACCTTACATCTGTATAAAGGTAGAATTAATAAGCCAGAGCTTCACACAGCCTTGCACTCTCTGTCTGCCTTTCTGTGGAGTCCCATCTTTCTCAGTAGTTGCTAGGATTTTACATGAGAATAACCCCATCTCCATGACAGCACAATACTGATCCAACAACCTAACACCTATTTTAACCAGGGCTTAATTTTCAGAAGTGCAACTTACATACACATCCCACAATCTCAAATTAGGAAAGCAAAGGTGTTTTCAAAGTCCAGAAATTCAGAAAAATACCACTGGCTTGGAGTCAGTTTGGTTTTCCACATCCTTGGGAAAGCAGAAAGCAAAATTCGGTAGGTAAGCTGGGCGACTTTTTATTCAAATATATATTTTTAATGTTCTGTTTATGAAAGATTCCCTCGAGACAGTGCCATGGTTTAATCCTCATTAGCAACTAGACCCCACAAAGCGCCTCGCTCACCTTTCTTTTGCCCTGGTGGGGAGGAGTATTGGAAAGCAAATCTCAAGGGTTACTCTGAGATAAAACTGTTTTTGAAATTGAACTAAAGAAAAATATTATAATAATAAATAATAATCATGGAAAGGAAAAGAGAGGAATAAACCCCAGGAAAGACAAGTGATGCACAACACAACCGCTCACCACCCACGCACCAATGCCCAGCCCATCCCTGAGCAGTAACCAGTGGCTCCCAGCCAACTCACCCCACTTTATACACAGAGCATGACATTCCATGAGCTGGAATATCCCTTTGACCATTTTGGGTCAGCTGTCCCTAGCTATGGTCCCTCCCAGCGTTTTGTGTACCTCCTCACCAGCAGAGCATGGGAAACTGAAAAGTCCTGACTTCTGGTAACCACTACTTAGCAACAACTAAAACATCAGCATATTATCACCAACATTATTCTCATACTGAATCTAAACCACAGCACTGTACCAGCTACTAAGGAGAAATTTAACTCTATTCCAGCTGAAATTAGGATACACTGAAACTTCAGGTTTCCCTGATACTGCTCCCTCTTACTACATACATTACTGCGACACTTTTTGAGGATTCTGTCTCAAGAAATACACTGAAAGTTCAGAAATATACCTTTTAATTGATTATGAAGAGAAGCCCATGCCCTGCATCTCATCCCTTGACAAGCACACATCACAGGCTATGGCAGCACAAGATATAAAATAAATAGAAATTAAATAAGTAGTATAAAAATGCAGTGCCATATTTGCAGAAACATTCACTCTCCAGCTTCCACAATTCATATATCCACATTCTCTTTCCTTTCCTCCAACTTTCCCAGTCCAGGATCAGCTCCACATCCCTCTCATATTCGTTCCTGTCCACTGTTTTTTTCCTCCCACTCCCTCCTTCATTTTATGTTTCTTCCATCAAATCCTAAGTTCTGCCTCTCTCCTCCGAAGCTTCTCATACATTTCCTTCCTTCCACAGAAGTAATTTCTTATCAACTATATTTTAGTCTCCAACTAAGCAAGAATACAAAGTTACAAATATAAGTAGCACAGTTTTATCTCTTTCTTAGAAACTGGAAGCCATCAAAATTAACCTGATACTTGTTTTCAACACCTTCTGCTCTAAAACCTCAGCCTAGAGGTGACAAGTGTAAAGCCAAACAAAATCAGTTTCCTCATCCATCTATAGTTGTTTCTAATTGACTTGCTTTCTGATTTTTAATTCATTAAATGGCAAAATAAATAGGAATTTCTAACAGCAAATACATTCAATGAAAAAATACCCTAGTCTATGCACATTTTTTGGTACCAATTGAACAATACTGACTTAGAAGGTAATATAAATGTTTTAAATGTTGCCACTTCCCTGTGCAAAGATATTACATCAATATCAAAGTGCATATTTCCTTAATTTTGGATACAACTCCCTGAATAAAATACAGATGTCTGCAGTCTGGGTTACATGTAAACAGCACCTATACAAATAGGTGTTACAGAGTCTCCAATTTGCTGAAAATAAATAATATTGACAGCAATAACAAAGTCTAATAAAGACTATTTCTTCACATGCTTTAGGTTTATAAATGCCCTTTTTTTGCTGAGGCATCCTGTCATCATTCCATGAAAATGTTGTATTTGGGTGCATGTAAATCACTACAGAATTTTTTTCTCCTTTCCATCCAAAAATTGCCTTGGCCAACCTCAGTGCCACAGTCAGTTGCACTCACACTAACAATGAGAGTTGTGCTAATCCTCAGGCAGAGACCATGGCCAGAGCACAGTTCTTGTTGCATTTCAGAACTATTTACTGCCAGGTTCATAAAATCAAGGTTATGATATGCAATGACATTGTGATCTTCTTTTCAGTGGCAGCAATAACAGAGTACTGCACACAGCTAACAAAACCAGTCAGATACCTGCCATCAAATACTTATGCTATTAACAATTATAAAAATTTAATTTAAAGAAAATCCTTATGACTCGCTAGCAATTTCCTGACTGAAATAATAATGCCCACAGTCTTAACCACTGGGCGGAATGTGAATTACTCTGCAGCAAAGATTGTCAGTAGAAACCCTACACCCTGAATGCAGTTGACATCAGTATCACTGAAGTATCACTGAAACATTCAATGTATAAGAGCACTCCAACTGGTGCTTGTGCTGCAGCATTTCCCTGGGAATCTTGATTCCCAATTTTCTAAAATGCTTAGGAGGCATTTAAGACCATCATCCAATTGTTGGGGTAGTTTGAGAAGCAAGAAGCATCATACCAAGGACTCAGACAAGAAGTCCAAGTCTGCTGCCAGGCTGCTTGCTTCAGCAAAGATGAAAGTTTCCTGTCTCCTGCCAATGGAATTCTCACCCCATTATGATATGCTGCTTCTCCTCTGAAGAGGGGCTTTTCTTTGTGAAAGATCCTCACTGTCACTTTCACAGTTTCTCTGAAATAGAGAGGCCACAAAGTCTCATGTAAATGACATACCATGCTCTTAAACATGCTGTTCCAATATTATCAGTATCATCTACTGAGAAGAGCAGAGCTAACAGAGCCTTTAAAGTTTTACTTCAGAAGGTCACAGGCAGTGCCAGGGTCCCCCACCCTCCACCACAGAGCTGGGCACAAGAGCAGTGAGCTCCCCTGCAACTGCTCACATCTCAGTCACCCCCCATGGTCACTGCCTGGGATCCAGACATCATCTGCAGGCTCCTTGCTGCTCCTTTACACAATAACGTGCTTAGCCCCTAGAAGGTCTATCAAGACACTGGCCCTCCCTGCACAAGATTCCTGTCACAGTAACAGAACATACAGCAGCATTAAAGACACAAATGATGCCATGGTCCCCTCTGGTTTCCCACTCCAAGCCACTGCTGTCCTGGTGGGCTGTGCATCCATGTAAGGACAGCAAAAATGACTGCACAGTAAGACCGGTTCTTCTCTTCTTCCCGTGTGAGGAATGCACCTACCGAACTCTCATCTTGTGTCAGGGCCTTCTTCACCAGCGAGCGCGATAAGTGGTTGCACAGTGAAACAATGCGGTACGAAAGCTGTGCAGAGAGGGAGGAAAACCAATTTGATCACACATACCCCAGTGCAGACACATCCAAACACATTTCATTCATTTACTGCCTATTACAATTTTACGTTCAAGCTCTATCTTGCCCACTGATCTCATCAGGCGTGGGAAGCCATATGTGAGAAGGATTAAAGGCTCGTTGTCATACCTTCCATCGCCTTCTAGCATATTGCCTTTTGAAGTTTTCCATGTTAACCACAGATGATTTCCGAACCAAAGCCTGTTGCTTGTCCATGGGCTGGAAGATAAAAGAGCAATTTTATTCTTCAGCTCCCTTTGGTGCATAAAATATGCAAGATACCTCACGTGCACTGGAGCTGACAGAAAGAAAGATGGGGAAGGTACGGATTCCTACAGGTAAAAGCAGAAGAAAAAGAAATAAATCTAGCCAGCTCTGGGACTAGACAGGACCCTTTTGATCGCAAATAAAATCCTAAAACTAGTGGGTGCTAAGGCTATGCTTTCACTTTGTAAAGTTGCTAAGGTGCTTCTTGCTCACACCTGCCCCATCTCCCTTTTCTCTAGATGACATCACTGTAATAAAATGGAACAAAGGTAGCTGTCATGTAGTATTAGTGATAAGGATACATGCTATCTGAAAAACCTTCAGCTTTGTCCTTTAACCATAGCCAGAGTATGAGAGCACAAGGCATTGACACCCAGGCAATAAAATAATTGCAATATCTGACGATTGAAAAACAGGTATAAAGAAGAATTTAGATCCAAATTCAGACATGTGCCTAGCACTTGGATGTCAACCTGGTGTTAAGGAGCAGATGTTCCACAAATCCTTCTGAAAATGAAGCACATTTCAATTCCAAAAGTACCTAAAAGTTTGCATAAACTTTAAAACCAAATCTCACAGATTGCAAGAAAGAAATGGTTCAAAGCCAGATCAGACATGAGTGAAAAGAGAAAGACCAGGAATCAGCCCTTCAAAGAGTACAGAGTGACAATCATTCCAGCCATTCTGATCTGCATATGGAGGAGGTGGATAACACAGAAATATCTGTACTGAACTGGACTGGAATGCAGCCAAGGCATGTACCTGAAACAGCAAGAGTACCAAAGGAGAATGGAAAACACATCAGTGAGTATTTAAACATCTTTTTCAGCAAAATAATTTAAAATGTTTGAGACAACAAATTCACTCTTCTCATCAAATGCTGTAGGTTTAGCATTTTTGCAGCTATCTCAGCAGCACTTCTAGGAGCCAAGCTATCAGCTGGGCCCCCTTCTCATTTAGATGTACACACCATTTGCATTCAACAGAACTGGGACAGTTAGGCATTAAATATAATTTCCTCATGCTGCAAACAGCCAGCTTGGTGCAACAGGCGAGCAGAAATCAATTTGAAGTGGAAAAAATGTCACTGGTCAAATGTCAGCTGCACAATCATTATGAAAAATTTCCCAGTGCCCTTTCAGCAGCAGAACCATCACCGACTCTAAATAACTCACTTTACTGCAGACTGCTAATAACCACCTCTTCCTTTTAAGGCCACTGCAACCCAGTGACCTTGTCATTCTCTCAAATCACCAGGATCTCTTCTCAAAAGCAGTGGATTAGCCTCAAGGACAGAGTCACAACAACACTGCCCTCACCCAAATATGCTCAGGAACAAGGTGGCCTCATTTAATGCTCCTTCTCATCGTGCCAGTGCATTTGCTCATTAAGAAAATCAATATGAACAAAGAATATGAGATCATAGCTGTGGGGAGGCAGACTCTCTTTCTTGAGAGTGTTTTCTGCAAATTCTAACTCCCACTAGGCTTTAAGTAACATTTTAGGAATTAAGGCTCTCTCCCCCTGACAATAAAACCCAGTGTTCCAGTTCTCCTGGACAGTTTTTAATGGGTCTTCCTGCTCAAAGGAACCTGCAGAAGCATTCTGAAACAATAAATATGGACACATGTAAAATGCTCAATACTCTTTGTCACAGTAGAGCCCAATTCTCCCCAGCCATCAGCACCAGCTTGCCAGGATCACATCCTGGCTATCTACACTAGAGAGAAGCTTTTGAAATTTCACATATTGTGCCAAGAACAATGCCACAGAGAGCACATCCAGTCTCCATCCTCCTTCAATCTCTCCTCCTGGGAGAAACAATATCCCAAGTGAATAACTGTTTTCACAATTCTGAATTGCATCAGCCTCTGCACATCTTTATGAGGACATGGCAGTAAATGGGTCCACTATACTCTCCAAAAATTAAATGAGAGTATGCTTTTATCTTTTTATCTCAAATTAGGAAACATTATTCCTAATCATATTAGGAAGAACAATAATTCAGTTTATTTAGGTCATTTACTTCTCTGCAAAAGGAGGAAGGAGGAGGGGCAGTGAAATATATACTCTTATACATATATGTGAAGATTCACTCTAGCTGGACTTGAGCTATTATCTCACTGATTCTTGTACTTGCACAACAGTCACCATGCAACAAATGCCCACAGAAACTTGGCATCTTTTTCAGTCATTAACCACCAGGGAACAACTGCATCCTGCATAAATAACTATTTATTGTGTTCAAAAATGAGACTGGTAGATCTGCGCATATTAATACAGTAAAACCAAATGACTTCTTTGAAATACAAGTCAGCAGGGCATGATTCAAGGTTGGGTTTTCTTTTACTTTGTAAAACCTAAGGAAAAAAATCTTTATAGCAAGAACACTAGTCTCAAATGCCACACCACAGATTAAGTTAGTTGTAGCTTTGTAATCTTGTTCACTGTAGAAAACAAACCAGACGACTATATTATCACTTAGTCTAAAATTGACATTTGCACTGCAAAATTACACGGTCATTTGATCATTACAAGTTCCCAATGGTGTCTTTTGAATAGGATTTCTTCGGAACAGGACAGGAAACTCAGCTGGCGATTAATCCTTTAGTTTAAAATTCACCTTACCTTTGATGGTAAAAGAATTCACTCTGCACAACTGGCCTAAATACTAACCCTAAAATTCTTCATTGACAGCCATTTCACAGCGAATTTCCACAGTATTAGCTAAATTACTATGCCATTTGCTTTAATTTACAGATTTAACCTTTGCAAATATTTGTATCATAAGGTGTATAGAACTGTCTGCAGCAGGGCTACCCAACTGTTTCCTTCAACCAACCAAAGATGCTATAAGGGGACTTTTTATTAGTTTACAGGCACCCAGTTTCTAGTAAGTACAGACTGATTTATTCTTTATTCCACGTTAATTACCTAGAATCTTTAGGAACTGTAATACATGATGAAGAGTAAAATATAGGCAATACCAAAGGTTCTGGCGTTAGTTGTGTCCATACCACTGTGATAATCTTGTTCCTGTGAGTTTAGACACTGAACAGAGGAAAAAACCAAAACAACTTGAACACTACAAACCACTGGGAGATTATGGCCTCGGTCAGCAGCTTGTGCAATACATCAGAAGTCCTACTTTAATTCTAGGTCACGTTTTTGTGTAGAATCTATGCACTGGAACCTTTTTAAACTGTTGTACATTGAAACAAGCAACAAACCCTGCACTTAGCCTGATCTCAGTGTTACTGATGGGATTCTGTCACATCAAGATTCAACCCTGCAAGGAATTCTTCACAGCAAGATCTACTTAACAGCTCCATTAGTGATTCATTAATATCCTTGTTGAAAACAGTGAAAATTTCCATTCACACAGGCTTCATTTTCCAGTTGAAAACTGCTCATTAAATCCTGTATCCACCTGATTTCATCAGAAAGTTCCTGTCTGAGGGATTCATACTGGCTCTGCAGCTCAGCATATTTCCCGCACACGCCTGCGAGACTGGTGCCGACAGCCTCAGTGTCATCGTGCAAGTGCCTTTTCAGGGACTCCATTTTACGGTATTCATACTTCAGCTGGGACAGTGTGTGCCTCACGCTTTCACTCTCTTCTTTATACCAAGCTTCTTTCTCATTATAAATGGAAAGCAGAGCATCCATGTCCTCCTGCAAGGAATCATGGGATGCAGCCAAGGTGCTGAAACCCTGCTCCACACGGGAAATGTCCTCTACAATGCGGGCAAAGCGCTCAAAGTTGATGTAGGTGTTGTTGGGGGGCATGCTCGAGTGGCACTTTATGGTGTACTCCCTGAGGCGTTTCGTCTTCAGCTGTGCATTCTCCACCTTCTTGTTTTCCTGGACTTTGGTTTCATCTTTCAGCTGGTGAGTTGTCAGACAGAGGAACCAATATTATTGAACATTTTACAAGACAGCAGCAATTTAAAAACTCTACACAAAGGATGCAGGGATAAAGAGCTTCCACAATGCTGGGAGATTCTTTGCTCACAAAGATTTTCCTTCGTGCATTTGATTAAAAGAAACAAACACCAAACACTTAAGCCCAGAACTGAATGTGGTAAGTGCTTTCATTCCAATGTGATAAGTGCAAACAACATGGCTTCATTTTATTTTCATGCTAATTTTTAGCAATTAACAGTGTCAAAGCTCTCAATATTTGTAGGAGAAAAACCAACAATCCTAATACCACTCCAACTAATGTTTTGTGCAATGCAAAGCAAAAACTGAATTTCAAAAATCCTCATTAGTCATGCTGAGTCTAGCTAAATGTATTTTCAGTAAGAAAAAAAAATACTTACCCAAATAAGCAACCAATGTTTATGAAAAAATACATGCAGACACACAAATGTAAGCAAACCAGAACACGGGGTACACAGCAGCTCTCTCTCCAGAGAAATTGTATTTTCTATATTGATTGCAGTCAACTCTCAATTCAAGAAAGCCAACACACAGTATATACTCATGCAAACAGAGAGGAATGGAAAAATGCAAAGCCCAGTCCAATATGGGATACTGTAATGTGCAATAAACATCAGAGCTTTGTTACTCTCTTTTTGAACGTTATCATAATAAAGGAAATAATTTTCAGAAATCCAAGGATTTGGTCAGACCCAAGCAATTTTCTCCCTGTACATCTCTTTGTGCATCACAAAGTACTTAGGGGGCAGTTTTCCATTTAACACACCAGTAAGGGTGAGAATATGATCTCTGCTTTGCTCATGGAAAAAAACAACAAGGTCTTTTTCTTTATTCAGTCTTACCGTTATCCATGGATGAGACAGAGCTTCCTGAATTGTAAGCCGCTTCCTAAAAAACAACAACACAAAAAAAACCCCAAAGACTTGAATGATAAATACTTGGTACAGAAGTCCATTGACCCACACTCTTCCCGGGCTTCCTATGAAGGCTTTATCAGGATAATTCCAGGAAAAACCCTCAAAATTCAAGGTTATGCTTCTCCCTGAGGCACACTGCTCGTGTGCAGTTTAGTTACTGTTCTAAATTTCAGTAGGTAGCTCTCCACACAACTTTAATTCTTATTTCATCAAAATCTTCCTGTAGTTTTGTGCACCCTTCCATAAAAAGTTATACAACATTCCTTTGTTTTGTTCATCCGACGTGCTTAGAAAATACATTCTTGCTATACACCTTTGATACATCTGTGTCTGAATCAAGAATAATTATACCAGAGGTCGTCAACAGTAATTACACCAAAGCTGTCCTCTAGAACACGGTATTACAGCACTGCAGGAGCTGTTGTTTCCTGAAAGCAGCATTTCTGAGAGGAATACTGCAAACCTAATCAAAGTGGATCAAACCTAACTTCCTTCTGCCTTGTAGCAGTTTGGTGAACAGCGTGTTAAGAGCACTGAGAATCAAAGACAGAAACACAGCATTGCTGCACACGGGACAAATACCAACAGCACTGACTTCTCCTTGGAGCTGCTAGAGTTGTGCAAAACTCTCATCAAACACCTACTCTACCCCACACTGAGGCCTGATGATTTACAGAATCTTCATTGAACAGCTCCTTCTCTCTCGTAGCTATTTTCTCCCCTGATGAAGCCATTAGAAAGAATCACAATGGTCTGACTTTCCTCCAGGACAAAGAAGGTTACAGGGAAGGAGATGCTACCTCGGTGTGCACTGTATTAAAAGCAAGTAAAACAAACAAACCAAAACAAACCAACAACCAAAAAACAAAAACCCAAAAACCTGTGGTTCTTGTAAACTGGGAACAAAGATCTGCACAACTGTCACACAAACCCTAGGTGACTGCCACAGATACAGAGACAGAACAACTCCATATCAGCACATGTACTGATTTTTCTGGCATTGCACCACTGGGGGAATATTCTGGGATAGTATTACCTTCATGGAAGTAGTTCATAAGAAACTGAAGTAGTGGAGTGGTTGTTACCCTGAACTCAAAATTGTGTACATCATTTTCAGCCCTTCAGGTACACCCTATTGCGCCAGGTTGACTCAGGTGAGAATTGAGTCCTGAACATGACATTTAGCTGAGATTTGGTTCCTTTCCTCAGGGCATCTGGATGCAGTGATTAACTAGGGTCACAGCAGCATCCTCCTGTCTTGCTCTTGACTGGCAATACACACTGCAAAAAAAGCTTTTTCACTTGTCAAGCCACATTTCACTAGGTTTATTTTAGAGATAAGTGCGTCTTTCTGAATATTTGATTACCGTGTATCTTTCACCAGTAGTTTCTGAATAAAGTCTTTTGCGAGGTCACTAGTATTGCT
Organism: Serinus canaria; assembly: GCF_022539315.1. Taxonomy (NCBI): domain Eukaryota; kingdom Metazoa; phylum Chordata; class Aves; order Passeriformes; family Fringillidae; genus Serinus; species Serinus canaria. Next base: position 18,654,803 of record NC_066324.1, read on the forward strand.
GAAAAATTCTTCATCAAAATCGTAATTCACAGCTGTGATGTTGGCAAGTGTTTCTTGTTTAGTTTCTCCAAGGAAAGGTGATGCACCACTAAGCCTAGATAAGCCAGAAAGAGGAATCAGTTGGTAAAATAAACAGCAGAAGTCCCCTAATGAAATTACAGTGACCGTGGAATATACTCTTAGGACATTTGTGCTAAGAGTGGATCTTGTGTTGAAGCACCTCTGCCATGTAGGAAAAAACATGGCCAGCTTTGGCTCTCTACAGCTGTGGCTCACTTAGCTGAGCCAGACTTGCATTGAAAGTCGCTAGTGGAGCACTAATGCATGCACACAGAGAGAAATGCACAGATTCTCCTCTCCTGAGTGTCTCATTTAAGTCATTGCTAATCAAACTAGAAAAAGTTTCAGCTCAGGAGAGTCTCTATCCCTGTGAGTCCACAAAGACTACCAGGCTGCAGCTTCTATAACCTTCAAGCTGATAGTTTTTCTATAGATTTTCTTCAGGAAGGAAAAGCTCTGTCCCTACTTCTTTTCTGTCTGCAAAGCTGCTGATGAGTTCTCTGCACAGTAGGTCCAACCAAGAGACCTTTCTCTCATATGATCAGAAGTCAGGCACATGGCCTTGCCTAGGAGCCAGCTCCACTGGAGAGGCAGGGCCATGCTGCTCAGTAAAAGGAATCCGCAAGCAAAAGGGCTTTGGCTGCAATAAAATCCAAGTGTTTCAGAACAACACAAAATTTCTTTCTCTCGGCACCTGCTCCAACTGCAAGGATGTAATGGAGACAGTATCATAATAAAATGCCACCTAGCATCATAATAAAATGCCATTCTTGATTTAAGAAAAAAGTTTCCTCCTGCTTTGCCCATCTCTCATCTGTGACTATCAACCTTCATCTTTGATGACTCTGCACCTCTGCTCCATAAAACTTGTGTCAGAACAGAGTTATCCCAGACCCCTCCTACCCTGCCTTTCCTCCAGGCTCCTCTTCTCCCAACACAGAGATGCTGACTTGCAAAAGTCTGGTTTACAGGAAATGTTATTTATATCAAGGAGACTGATCTCAACCCTTTTCTTATATTCTTTGGGCTATTATTGTGCTTATCTATTATGTCCAGCTTTGATAACAGTTTCAGGATGCAGCAGGCTCAAAACAGGACTGCAGCAAATTCCAGGGAACTAAACTGAGGTTCTGAATACTAAACCATTTGCTTACATGATCCCACTCGCAACAGACTTTTTACCTTGTCTGTATTGCCACCATCAGGTTGATTGGGAATATTGGGGGATAAGCAGAAAGTTAGATGGGACCACCCAAGCCTTTGAGCCCAATCCCCACCTACCAGATGTGATTTTATCCATGGAATGAACACTCAAGTGCATAAACTGCTTCCTCCCCCCTCTACAATCACACAACACCACAACACCACCAAAGCATCTGGCACAGGCAAGAGAGCATGAGTGAGGTCCTCCAGTTGTCCTTGGTGCAGAAAATTTCATCCCATAAACCACAGTCAGTCCCAATTCTTAAGGGGTTTTACATACTTTCTCTTAAGCCTTGCTTCCATTTCTGCTGGCTACAAGTAGGCACCTCTCCACAGACCATGAACTTTGCTCCAAAACTGAAACTTGGAAACCTGCCCTAGGGCCTTGGCTTCTTTTCCTTTTCCCCAAATTATGCCATGAAGCAGCTGTAATTCCACCTCCTGGCCCTTTTTTGGAAGTCAAAATCAACAGTCCTCTATTATTTGATTCTTTTTTTTCTCTTTGGGGCTCAGTTTTGAAATCTGTGAAATGGGATTCTTAAATCCTAATATCCAATGCAACTGGCTTTTGTTATGTCCTGACTCTGTCTGTAAACATGTACCAGCAGACCTCAGTAATAAAGGCTTTGCCCTTATAACCCACTGAATCACTGCAGAGTTACTGGATGGAGGACTTAGATACATTTTGAACTCCACACCTGATGATGGCATCCATTTGACTGCTGCCATGTTTGCTAAAGTAGGTGGTACCATAGACACACCCCAATTATTCAGAACACTTCTGAGCAAAAGGCTTTAAAATTAGGAGGCAATATTGAGTTGAAGGCATGCAAATTTCTCATCCATAGCCTATCATGCAAGCTGATCCCTCCCATTGTAAAAAGCATGCTCTTTTTTTCTGATCATTTGTATGGAGACATTTTTCTACCTTAATGACCACAACAATCATTAGTAGCCAAGGTAAAACAGAACTCCTGTGCTGGATGCAGTACAGGAACTGCTCCCTTACTCTGTCCCAGCACAGACCCCTCAGTATAACAGGAAGACCTGAGGAGCAGCTCTGTGCATCTCTAATCACATGCTAAGTATTCCCACCTGCTGCTTGACCTCAACTCCTAAGTTTTCCTCTCATCAAACAGGAATACCCATTTTACAAATTCACAAAGTTTAATGTCCTGGCAAGTACAGGTGTGTCCGTGCAGATCAGAGTGCTGATAAATAAAAAAGGGACTGGACTGTATTTTAAATCCCTTTACCTGAGCTTGGGCTCAACCAATACCCCAAACTTTTCTTTGCACTGCAGAAAAGAAGGGAATCTGTTGCAGTGAATCTGATTCCTCAGACCCTACCTTTCTTTTACAGATTTTGGGGTCTAACCCTTATGCACAGGCTCTGTACTTGTCCTGATGCCTGAAATGTGTAGTGCAAATCCATCTAATACAGGAGTCCACCTTCTTCAAGTCTGGCAGAAAGTTATTACTCTGAATATCACAAGGAACAGCCAAAGCTACGGGTGCGACATTCCCAGCAAGCAGTGTCAGCTCCCCACTCCCCAGGAGTCTCAGGATTTTGATGGAACTACTTAGGATCAAGGATCACTGTCCACTCCTGCAATTCTCATGTCGAATGAGAGGAAAAGCAAGGAGTGCTGTTCCTCTGTTGCATGCATCCATTGTCACACAAGCAGTTTCCCAAGTTGTCAAGCTCCATCTTAAAACTCTCAACTGCTTGTCCTCAGATGCCCACAGAAACTCATTTCATTGAGAGCTTGAGCACATCATAGTCCCTCCTTTTATTTATTCACCACCAGTTGACACACTTTTCTTCTAAAGAGAATCTGTATCTAAAAAGTATTCTGTGATCCATTTTTCCTTTATGCCTACTGGCTATAATGATCTCTCCAACCAACCTTTGCTTTACTAGCTTTAATAAACCCTTTTTTTTCTCCTGTAAGTTGAATTCTCAGCTTCCAGGGTCAACTTCTCTGCTCCTCTTTGAGCTTAAATTCCCCTTTTTGACCTTACTTATGCATAATAATCTAGACTGCTGCCTTTACAAGCAAATAAAAACTCACCATTTCCACCTGAAATAATCCAACTTGTAAATGGGACTTACACTTTCTGTTTCTATGCTCTCATGCTGGTAGCTCACAGTCATTCCAGGAGCTATTAATCCTCTCAGCTTTTCCATCCTCTACCATTTGGATGAAATCCCATTAAATGCAGAAATGCCTAGTGATGCCAGGGACATTTGTTTTTCTTCTGCTCAGAATGCCCCTCTTTTTTTACTCCTTATTTTAAATTGAAAAGGCTGTGGGAGAACTGTTCTGTACTAGTGCAACAGACCTTTAGGAAAGTTTCTATTTCTACAGGAGTAAATCTGTTGTACTCACAGTATATAGGTGATGACTCCTATGCTCCTAAAAAAAAAAAAGGACATTAGTTGCAGGGGTTCTACATGACCAGTATTCTTCCTAATGTGCAGAATACACAACAGTCAGTAGTAGCTGCAATAGAGGCAGGAGAGCCATTGTGACCTTAGATAACTGCTAACATCTTTTACAGAATGCGGTTTTGAGGAAAAAAATTATTTTACATGTAACATCAAGGAGTGGATATTGGAAGTTTCTGTGTATTTCTACTCAGTGGGTACTTACTACAGTGTACACATGAAACACAGAGGAGCAGAAACAGGATGTTAGATTTGGGGTGACCTCTTTTGCCTGCCTTCCCATTACATTAGTACGCAGGTCTCCTCTGCATGGAAGGCTCTTACAAATAAAGCTGTCACAAGCTCTGCAGGAGCATGTTTCCTTCTCAGAGTGCTCCTCTGTGTGGACAGTGGCAAACAGTTAACTCTGGAACTGCCATCATAAAGGTTTTTCAATGTAATTTTGCAGAAATTAAATGTTTATCTTTTAATTTAAAAGAATGTATAAAAATAGAATGACAGAACAAAGACTCATTAACTGTATTTAAGTTTTTTTTTTTTTTTTTTTTTTTTTTAATTTGTTGTGGTGCAATGGATTCTATTAAGAGCAAAATAGGAAACAGTAATTGTACAGTAACCAGGAAAAGAATGCACAAACACATTATAAAACTTACCACATGTCTGCAGCTAGTCCCAGTGGTTCATAGTTTACAATTTCTGGAGCTGTAAGAAACGTTTAATCAAACAGCAGAAACTTAAGTAACAAATTTTAACCAGGCTGGAGTAGCAGGCCAAGAATTACCAAGGGGAAGAGGGAAAAGTTAGTTACAACATACATTGGTTATAATTTTACAGCCCAAATAGGAGTTCAAGTTCACAACTCTTCAGAGGAGATTACAGAGCATAACTTGGAGCATAATGCAACTCAAGAATAAGGGTAAAACAGACTTTATTATATTATATAGTATAGTATTATATTATATATTATATAGTATTAAATTACATAGTAACTATACTGTAAATTACAACAAAAAACAAATTATTTCACCTCCCAAGAATGCTGCTGCCCCTAAGCATGAGCTTTTGTTTTGTTTTTTAACTGGTGCCATTATAGCAACTTCACAAATGCCATTCAGAAAGAGCTCTTGAGCAAGAGGTTGAAATTACTTGCCAGACTACACTGCTATCCATGTCATACTCTATTATCTTTACAAGAAACATTTCCTCATTGGAGAACATTCCCATATAAGACTGCATGCAAGAGAAAAGAGCAAAGGTGAAATAAGCTGAAAAAAATGATCTGTAACAGCTGTGTTTAATTGGAATATTAAGTACAATTCTCTACCAAGCCCCCAAACAAATTCCAAAATAGAAACTAGTAGAAAGGAGCAGGATTAACCCAAAATCCAGGCGAGACAGATCAGAATTACGAGCAGTGAGGAACAAAAAGAGAACAACATGGAAAAATGTAAGGGGAGATGAGGGTACTCAGCAGGTGTACAGTGTGAGGTGGTCTTATTTAGAAAGCAGTGACAGATACCCATGTAATTGTGTACTCATGTACCACTACGCTGAGATCTACTTATCCCAGGCAACAAGTAAAAAGATTATAATTTATATATGCAGAGCTTCACAATCTCAATCCTGAATTTACATCTCTAAATATTTATTTGGCAGCAGGCTAATCTCACAGGAGTAGTACATCTGGTTTACAGAAAGCACCTTTGCTTATTCCAGAAAAATAATGTAAACCTCTAGATTTAAATGGCCTTGACAGAAATAAGATCAAAACTACTTCTATCCCTGAATTTTTAACTTTGACAAGATGTCTCGACTTCCTCTGAAATTTGCAATCTAAGACAAAGGAACATGTCACTCACCTACGAATTCTGGGGTTCCAAATATATTTTTAAATTCAACTCCATCTTCTATTTTGTGAGCCAGGCCAAAGTCAATGAGTTTGATGTGTGGAATAGGGATATTCTTGTCTAGAAGCATAATGTTTTCAGGCTAAAAATGACAAAAGATAGATCTAAGTTATTAAAATATTAATATCTTGGAAAGTAACAGAGTTTTCAAGTGCTTTTTTTCCTTTGCATATACATCATCATAGAACAAGTAAAACATCCCTGTGCTTAGCCATTTACAGTTCTTTTGATTGAGGTAGTACGCAGCTGAAGCAATTCAGGTGTTTGCAGACAAAATGCTACTGCCCAGACGTGAGTGACAGCTGCACTGCACAATATTTTGCTGACAGCAATTTTACTGATCAGTTCTTGGAATTTACACTTCACAGTATTTGCCCAGTTGACTCTATACTGTATTGTAAGCCAATGGAAGATGTTTTGGTAAATGCTGAACCTATTCAGGGAAGGAAAAACCAACTTCTCCATGAGACTAAATTCACAACTGCAACAAAGCCAAGAAAAGATTCAGGATTTACCAGCTGAACAGTCCAGAAAATGCAAACAGTTGGGACCAGAGGTCCTACGTCATATCAAGCTATTAAAATAACATGTGGCATTCTCACAGCACTGTATGAAAAAGCTGAAGCTTGAACCGTGAAATCAAAACTAACATGTTTAACCACAGACTTTACTTTTTTACCAGATCCAACATATTTCATAAAGTCCTGTCCTTCAACTAAAATTCTCAGCCTCAGCTACTCCCTACCATGGCCTGAATTCACAGGTTTGAGAGTAAACTATGGGTTCAATTTATCTCCCATGATGAGCTCTAATGCATTAATCTGTCATAACTTAATCATAACATCAAGGGCAGCAGTGAGAGAGTCTGATTCCCTGCTGGCAGCTGCCTGGCTTTTCCACAGCAGAATCTAACGTGGAAGTTGCTCCTGCTAACACATTCTCTCAGTCAGAGCTGCACTGGGAAACAGAGCATATGAATAATTTATTCTCACAGTCATTGGACCAACCATGTTTTAGCCTCAGGGTAAAAAGCCTGGTTTTCTTTCATGGATCTAGGGCATATATTTGTTCACCACAGACACATAAGGTAAGCTTCTTTAGAACAGACAGAACAGACTGATATAGAAAATATCACTGTCTCTACCTCGTGGAGGACTGTTTTATTCCTTAGGTGGTATAAAACAGTCCAGTGGTATAAAACATTATAGCTCCACTGCAGGCAATGGAGCCCTGTCAAATGATGAGATAATTATGAACCATCCTCTAACTGATCAGATCACTGCTTAAAAATACATCTCTAATTTAACACTTGCTAAACTCCACACCCAGTCCTTTAAAACCCAGGAGAGTTATTAAGTGAATACACAATAGGTCATTTGATAGTCACTGCCAGTTTAATGATTCTTTACTTATGCTTTCTGGTTTCTGTCTTGCAATTCTTGCAACATCTTCAGTGAACACCTGACCTTACCCATATTAAATATCAAAATTAGCAGCTACAGATCAGCCAAAGCCTAAATCAACATCTTTACCTTTAGATCAAAGTGAGCAATTTTCTTAGAGTGAAGGTAATTCACACCATCCAAAATCTGCTTGATGAACCTGGTTGCTTCCTCTTCACTCAAAGACTCCTTCTGCGCCAGGAAGTCAAAAAGTTCTCCTCCAGAAACCCTGAAAAACACACCAAAAAACATCCTGTTATCTCCTGCACTGTAATCCATAACATTAATGCAAGCAAAGAAAACTAAAGCAGCAAAGAACCTCAATACAGTTAGAAAAAGTCTCCTCATGCAGACAACCACAAGTTCTGTGTTCTGGTCCCAGGTGTGCCCAAACCTTCTTTTGGCTTCAGCTCTCTTCCCTGTAAATTAAGGACTGGCTTTTCCATTGATGCTGCAAGGATCACAAAGGTCTGGAGTTACATTGTTTGCTGAATCCCCAGACATGCTATTTCAAAAGGTCAACTTAGCAACTTCAATTGCTATTTTTCAATGTTTTTGTTTTGTATGAACAAGTTGTAAGAGTCAGCAACTGCTGAAGAATTACTTTTCTCAGCAGCTCCCATCAGAACCTGAGGTAGTAAAATGCGCCAACAGAATCTCTTTTCTTTACAGAACAGCCATTACCCTGTTCTACTACAGATTCCTGCCTGACATAACAGGAAAGGATTTCCTTGGTGCTGAATTTTTTAAGAAGAAAGTTGATTGCAGCAGGCTGGAGGGTATCAAAACCAGTTTTCCCAAATCAAGAAAGCGCTCTTAGTTACTATGAGTTTTCACATCAAAATTGAAATCCATTCCACTCTTATTAGTATATAAGCCTTATTTTCATTTCTTTGCCTTCTACTGAGAGTTCCAGTGCTATTTTTCTGTTTATCTGAAACAAGATCACCTAAATATTGAATTAGGCCTTGTTTGCAGCTATTATTCATTATTACGTTTACATGTATTGATGCCAGTTCACACTGTCATTAATATTATTGTTTTATTCTCATTCAGATTCAGTTTTGGAGGCACCCACAAAACAGTTGTTACTCTTGGGTGCTGGTGCACCACCACCTGCGCTCAGAGCGCAAGCAAAGGGCCTGAGAGAACTTACAGTCATTTTGGAAAATAAGCTCTTGGCCTGTCAAAGCACTGCAGGTCAAAATGCTTTGAGTTCCTCAGGTGCTGTAAGTCACAGACAAGTCAGATCACAACTGGTGCTCCACAGGTCTTTGGGGAATCGCTCCTCTGACTCCAGGCTCCCACACAACACTGGTGGTGACAACATGGTGATTCCTTACTCTGCCTCTTTCAGAGGAAGCTACTGTCAACAGCTGCACAACCTGCAAGGACAAGTTCACTGCAAGCAAGAACAGCATGTCCAAAGCCCAAAAGACATTGGGTTTGTGTCTTAGCTTCCTCTGCTGTTCCTATAGGTGATAAGGTGCCTTGTTGGTCCAGAGACTTACTCTGGGCATAGTGACTTGCCCATTGATTACCAGGTTTTTTTTCATACCTCTCACATAGTCAGAAACTTTTCTAAGCCACGTGAGGCAGGACTCTTCACCTGGGCAGAAGTCACTTGATACTTGTAACAACTAAATGCCCGGCAAACAAAAATAAGCTTATATGACCCAGAAATATATTGCAACTGCTGTCTTTAGCTGCCACCTTCTCCTTTCTAATAATCTATTAATCTCTATTATTCAACCTGTGAGACTGTTACTTCATCTCTTGATTTTCTTTCTAGGTGACACCTACCAAGGGTCTCAGCAGTACCATCAGCCTTTCTGGACAGGTTTTGTTGTATCCTGTACAACAGAGAACACTGCCTCCTTTCCATATCATAGTAGGTTTAGAGGCCTTTGTTCAGTAGTGCATCAATTACTAGAGACTACTGTGACAAACCAATACAGAAATCTGTAAGAAAAACCTGGTAGTCTCTTGGTGAAATCTGTGTACAGTGAGCAAACAACTCCCATTTATTTAATGATTTCTACTCAGAGTGCACTGAAGCAATCATCTCTGGCAGACACTGCATCCAGTCATCAGGAAGCCAGCTGGACAAGGGTATGCTCTTGTACTTTTCTGGAATGTAATCATGCATGCACCCTGTTCTCTCTTTCTCTTTTACCCTGCAAGATCCCCTTGGTGTTTGTTTCCTAAGCTGGACTCTTTAATCTCCCTGAGGCCAGACGACAGCCCAGCCTAAGCCCCCCAGAAGCAGGTTCCACTTCAGGAGAGCTCTCAGGCTGAGACACTTCAGCAGAGCTGTTCTGCTTGGCTCAGGGTGTTCAAGGATACATTCCTGCTTGGAGGAGACTGGCAACTCCCTTTAGAGCAACCTCCTTTGCTACACAAGCAATGTCAGAATATAGTTCAGCTGCACAGATTGGAGCAACTTAATTCTCATTCTCTCTTGCTGTCTCCAACAGTGAGCACTTAAACTGGCTGGGTCATCTGCTCAGGGCTCACCAGGGAGTTTTCTCCAATGGCAACCTCACCAACATCCTAGGCAACCAGCTATGCCCAAGACATGACTGAAGAACTGCAGCCTGCAAGAACAAGGATCACAGGATATTTACTTGAAAGCTCCTTGATGTATTTCCCCACTTCTCTTTGATGCACACTAACCTTGAATGATGCTAGGAAGGGGGCTTTCAAGCTACAGAATACAACATAAAAATAAAAGAAACAAAAAACAAAGATTCAGAGAACTCCAAGTCTCTTTGTTACTTTATCAACAAAAGATTCCCTTCTACAATAACCACATGAGCATTTCATTTTCTGAAGATCAGAGATGGGCATACATGAAAAACACTACATTAATCTCTAGTCTCTTGAGGTATAGCCTAACACATTAGCCTAAGCTGTAGAGCTCTTAAAAGAGTAATCTAAAGGAAAATTCAGTAGAAGAGATGTGATGATTTTCCATTAACAAAGACTCAGGCTTTAAAATCAGGCTTCAGTAAACTGTACCTAGAGAGTGGTAAGTGGTTTATTTACAAGATCATTCTTATCCAAGTTATACACCTGAATTCAAAGAAACTCACAAGCAAAAGAGATTTAGCAATCCCAAAAGCCAGACATTATGGAATCCCAGAATAAAAACCACACTTCAAGAACTAATTCCTTTGCAGTAAAACACTCATAACTGCATCAAGTTACATTTCAACCAGGGAGGTTTGTTTTCTAAAACATCACCTGCAAATGGTAGTTTCTCAACTGTTACAGAATTCCTTCCATCCCTTTCCCTTTTACCATGTCACCTAATACCATGGCAAGGAAGCAAGCAAATGGTACCTTTACTTTTTCTTTGAAGTCCAATAAAAGACAAACAACCACGCTGCCTTACTTCTTGGATAGAGCTGTTTTGTGTGCACAACCCTGACACTAACCTGTAGAGGAGACACTGGTCTATCAATCCAATCTGCCTCCAGGCTGCTTCTGCTTGGGCAAAGCAGGCTCCAGGCAGGGCCCAGCACACAGAGAACAACAGCCTCACAGAGAGCTGGGGGGCAAGTCCCTGGACAATGTGCAGAAGGAAAGAGAAGCCATGTATCTGCCAAACGGCACTCACAGCAATGGACCTGGCACTCCTCTTGAACAGGAGAACCAGCACCTGCAGAACTGACCTCTCTGAAAAGAGGAGATGGTTTTGCCAGCACTGTGAGTATGGGAGAGCGTCAACATTTCAGACAAATCCTCTTTTAAACACCAGGGCAGCTTCTTCAATTGCCCAGCAATACTGGGGCCATTCTTTTGAAACTGAAGTTCACTGTAGATTACCATACTTGCTTGGCCAGGTGCTGTTACACTTACTTTGATAAACAGCAGGGAATATGAGACTCTGAGAGCAGGGTGTCAGAGGGGAAGAGATTATTTGTTTACAGAGAGAATTTATTTATCTTTATTAGCAATTATCATCATCCTCAATTTGTATGCAGCAGATGAATGCAGAGGCCTTTATCAGATAAAATTTCTGTTGCATGCAGATTTTTACAAACTGCAATATGTTGCAGCCTGACAAAAGAACACACAAAATATGTCAGGCCACATGAGGACAGGGAAAAGCAGAAGGTAATGAAACAGGAGGTTGCTTGAGCTCAAGGTAGTCACCAGTGAGAAAGAGCAAGCTCCTTCCCTGTCTTCCAGAGCTTGGCTACAGAGACCAACATTTGGCCTTAGACATATACTTCAAGGTTAACAGATTCTCATCATCACTCATATGCCATCTTCCAACAGTCATACTAATCTCCAGGAATGCTCCCTGACCTAAATGCTGGTCCCACTAGAGACCTACCTCAGAGATAAAAGCCTTGTTGACTGGATTCCATACGCAAGGTCCATGCTGGTGTCCCAGGGAATATATGGTCTATCTAACTTCAAGCATGGTGACTGTATTTCCTGCCCCATACACACTAAAAAATTGCACCATTTTGCATGTAGGGGTGAGGAGGTCCACTTGTCAGCAGGACCTAAATTGCAGTGGTTTGCCCCCCTCATATGGTAGCACAAGAGTAAACAGCTTTTCTTCATTCCCATCCTGCTGCTATTCATCCTCAACACTCAACGCCAAGGGATTAAAAAACCTTCTTCCTTGCTCTCCTCCCGTTTTCTCCTCTAGCTGATCTAAATGAAGAAAATATGGAAGTAGTGAGAATGGCTGCAAATTTTGGAAAAGGCTTGATGGCCTCACATGTATTGAAAGAGACGAAAGCAGGAAGAAAAATAAAACGAGCATTCAGCGGCCACTTGCACTTCCTCCAAGGTTTATGTCAGGGCAGCCCTAGGCAGACATGAGGTAATCCCTCCTTAGTAAACTGTTTTCAAGTTGACAAGATTCCCTGGCTCAGTATCAAATGACCTCAGCTGATGTTCAGGCGCACCTGTAACCCCAGGGCACACGGATGGAGCTGGGGAAGCTGTTCACCACCAACCTCACTCAGTGCTCCTGCCGAGATTTGTGAGGCCTGAGAATGCAACAGCTCCATTTATCAGTGCCCCTGCACTCCAGCAGCCTCTGCAGTGCTCTCTGGTTTCTATTCACCTCAGCCATCTCTGCAGGGAAGGGCCCTTACTCACAGCTCCAGGATGAGGACCACGTCTGTCTTGTTCTCATAGATGTCGTGCAGCTTGACGATGTTGGCGTGCAGGATCTGCTGCAGAATGGTGACCTCACGCTCAATCTCCTCCCGGCTCACCCCACGCCGGCTGGCCCGGCTCTGGCGCTTCTTGATGAACTTGGCAGCATATTCCAGCCCTGTGCTTTTCTCTCGACACTTCCTCACTATAGCAAACTGGCCACTGCGAGGACAAGGAGACAACAAAAATGCTCTTAAGGCTTTTACATTACAGCTTCCCAAATAAGCCAGTCCCATACAAAGCCTGATCCTGTAAGCCCCAAGCAGCACCACTGAGCACTACTAAGCATGTTCTTGGTACAAGAGTGAGGACTGTCAGGACTCTGCAGTCAAAGGCAATAGAGCATAACAAGGTCCTACTCTGTCTGAAATTTAGCAAAACCAAACAATGACTAACAAAAGGAGTTTAAACCTCGAAAAACAGTTCATGTTTAAAGGAGTAAGATCTGCCTCAAAAGGTTCAAGTTACCACTACTTCACTTGGTAATGCTTAAGAAATTCAAGTCTACAACATACCACTGGGTGTTTGAAAGAACACACATATTAAAATATTTGTCTTAAGAATAGTCCCTAGAGAAGAACTCAAATGAATGATAACTCTTTGGAAATGCAAAACTAGCCTCCAGCAACCAATTTTCGAATTTAAAAAAAATTGTTTATTCATATTTATGCATTCACTTGATAATTTGGCTGTAAATATAACTAGAGTAAGTGCAGGTTTCTCACTGCACCTCAAGGACAAAGAATTTCCCAGTGTACCAAATAGTAGAGTGGCTGCATTAAGGTTAAAAGGCATGTTCTTGCAAATTGCTAGTAAAACTTTCCTCACTGTGGCTCTTAAGATACTTCAAGTGAAAAATTCCTGCCTTATCTCCTAGGAATTGACAGAGCTCCAGTCCCAGAATACACATTTAGTATCAGATACTTCCTTATCCAGGACATTATATCCAAACTTGTAAGGAAAAGACTCATCTCTCAGGTAACCATAACCTTTAGCTACTGTGATTTTATCTGATAGGATCTCTTTATAAGAATCACAAACAAACTCATTAAGTGCATCCTCCCATGACTACACTGTATAAGCACTGAGCTGTTGTTTTCAATATTATTATATAATTCACTGGCTTGGTAAATGAGGAATGCAAGTACAGCTGGTATTTAAACTATGCAGCAATTATATTCAGCACCTCATTAGATGCTGTACTTAGTGCTTCATCAACACAGGCATCTGAATGGAGTCTGTCTTAAAAAAACAGAGACGTAGAAATTAAAAATTAAGGCTGTCACTTGGTGCTCAACTGCTCTCAAAGGCTCCCACCCTATGGCAGTGGCAGTCTCCCATTTCAGAGTTCAAACAAATTCCAGGCAGCCTGACATACTTCTTTTAGTCTTTCATTTTCATAATATATCCTAAACCCTTCCCAGAAGGGAGGCAGGAACAGATGGGACAAGTGTACTTATCCCTTTGGGAATAATCATTCACAAATGGAATTGAGACTGTGGCCATTTGTCACATGCTTTAATTCATTCATATTTCTCCTGCTTTTATCATTACCTGCAAAACCTAGAGAAATTCCCATTACAAAATTCCCAAACTTGCCTTAAACATTCTACTAAAAGAGTTTGTTTTGTAGTGCTGAGAGCTGCTCATGTAAAACATCATGATTTTAATGTTTTTCTTGTTTGCTTGATCATATTTTGCAAGACATGCATCTTGCTTGGTTCAGACTTTCTGAAGAAACATGGTATTATTGTTCCTGTGCTTGTTTCCTTGAATCCTCTCTAGGGACAAATTTTGTCAAAGTTCAGGAGAAAATATTTTTTTAATGAGTGCTGATTATGGGAACAGCCACTTTTGCATTTAGAAATTCCAGTGATACTGTGGATTTTGTACATTTCTGTTGATGCAAAAGTTTACAAAAGTAATAATGACAGAGCATAGGAATTTCTGTCTTCTCCTTTGACATAAATAATTGTCCCAGACTTTAACTATTAAAGTACCAATTCTCTTGTAATCCAATATTGCTCCCCTGCATGTGTGCTCACCAACACACACTATTGCTCTTGTCCCAGCATTCATGCCATTTCCCATCTCCCTTAAAAACAAGCTTTTGCAGACAACTCTTCAGTGGGAGAGTTTGGGACTGAGGAGAAGAGGTTACAAGTGACAGGGAAGGACACAAATGCTCAGTTTCTTATCCTGTAACATTTAAGACAGTTACAATGCAATTACTAATGAACAGCTCCTGGAGGCCCATTCTGCTATGAAACAAGAGGATGCCTCACAGGCATTTTACAATCACAGTCAGACACTTGGGATTCCTTGTCAGCTACAGAGACTGTAAGGTCAGGAGCAAGACAACAGTGGTTTTGTGCCTTCTCATGCATCTGCATTCTGACCATAAGAATCAAACTCTGTCAGCTTCCAAAACTTTTGACCTAGGCTAGGAAAAAAGCAGAAAAGAAAGTATGTATTCCTGACACCTAAGCTGACAGCACTTAGAAATTAAGCCATTTAGATAATTTCAAATGTGGCATTTGTATCCGATCTTAGACTTGGAAACTGAATTTCACAGCTCAGATATCCAAATTTCAGCCAAAAGACCTTGCTAGAATTCATGGGTTTTAGTACAGTGCTGAAACAAAGATGACTTGGATCACGAACAGAACTATTTCCAACACATGCAGGATAAGCTCAGAGTATTTCCAACACACGAGGATAAGCTCACTTCAGGATGGAGCCTACCTGAACCTCAGTAAAGCCCTTGGCACTGTCCCCCAAAGCACTCTCCTAGAGAAACTGGCTGTGCATGGCTTTGACATTGGTCTTTGATATCACTTAATGACACTACGATTCCCAATTTCTAAAATGTTTTTTGTCCAAGGAGTTACATTTGTTCCCTTCCAGAAATATTTTGGACAGCTGTGCAACAGTCTTGTCACACTCTAAGCATCCTTAATTGTGGAAACAGCTCACAAGTATGAACAATAGCAGCTGCATCCTGTCAGTTATAATATAATTAGTTACAACATCAAATCTGTCCATCAGTAATGACGAAATTTATCCCAGCAATGAAGACAACCTATCATCTGCATTGCTACTATAATGTAGGAGGCTTGTCACTGAATAAGAACACAAAGACAATACTACTGGGTGGTTTTGGAGTCTATTTTCAGAAGCATGCTTTAGAAGAGCACAAGTTCAGCTCATTTAATCATCATGCACTTCAGGAGAGGATGTGGAAAGGATGTAGGAAGAGCGAAGCTGGACAATCCAGAATAACAGGACAACTTGCTCTTTGTCAAAGTTTCCTTCTAATACTGGTTCTGGAGGGTAATGCTCTAGGGCAGAATGTCATCTGAGAGCAAGAGCAGTGCAGATACCAGTCGGAAATGCCCCAGTGCCCAGCAGTGCTGCCTCTCCACAGCTTTAGAATAAAGAGAGCCATTAAGCAACTGCTTGCACAAGTGTAGGTTTATTCCAGTCTTCCTCTGATGTTCCTGAAACACTCCATGGCTCAGGAGCTCTTCTCAAAACACTGAAAACATATAAGAAAAGTACTGAGATGACAGTACAGGCTACCTAACTACAGTCAGGCTTTCTGAGGCCTGAGTGGGGAGAAATCAGGAAGCTGATTCTGTCTATCATTTGAGAACAGCAAACCGTTTCTTCCCCAAATACCAAACCTATGTTCCCTTTCTTCATGTTCAGTCTATTTCTTTACGTCATGTTCATCTTCAACTTCATTTCATTAATTAAAGAATTCTAAAAAATATGACAACGATGCTTTAGCTGTTAAAATTTGAAATTTCCATAAAAGACATGATATATGTGAAAACATTGACAGATACACTTCAGACTGAAATATATTTTCAACAAGTTAATTGAAAAGTAAATGAACCTGGGCAAAGGACAGTGCTCTGGCATTCTGCCAGTCAAGAGGGGACACATCTCCCTATAGGAGCCAGGGCAATTTACTTAGGAACAGATTTGCAAGGGATTTTAGGCAGCCTCCCACTGACTTTAACAGTAATTAGGTTTCCACACACCTAATGAAAAGTAACACCTTTGTCCTTCTGTACCTAATTTCACCAAGTCTGTAAAATACAGGTAATACTACTGCAAAATGAAATAACATTATATGGGGTAAAGATACAAATTAATTTCATGTCACTAGATATCACTAGAAGTGTAATTATAATAATTCATATTTTATTCACTAGGTGTTCCTGCACAAGAATACATGACTTGAAAGGAGGCTAAAGTAAAACCAAACAGCACCTAGATCAGTTTTTACTGCTTAAATTCACAGGCAATACTGCAACTGCATGACAGTTTAAAAATACTAAAAATACATTATGAAATCATCCTATGTACATGCATGAGTTAGTAGACATAAACATAACCACAATAATAGTATTTAGCCAATACTATTTAGCCAAAATAGTATTTAGCCAAAATCTGAGCACAGGGCTTCTCTACATTCAAGGCTGGTGTGTTTAGCTCAGCAGAGGATAATTCATTCTCACTTACAACCATTGTTATAATGTTAACAGTTTTGTTCATCATGCCTTTTTGCCACTAATAAATTTGACTGGTTTCAACTGGTCATGTCAAGCTTAGAAAGTCTGCACCTTACTACTTTTCCATCTTTTTCATTCCTATTTACTTTTCTTGGAAAAATATATGAGTCATTTTATCAATTTATGGTTGGTTTTTTTGCTAACTTTCAAAGCAAAGCCCTGGAGAATTCTAGCTGAATTTGAGGCAAACATATTTTTCAGCTTTATTTTTTTTCTAAGTGCTCAGAGCAGTTGCTCAACCATAGTTTTATTAAACTAAATACTCTCCTCCCTCTTTGCTTACACTTCAGAGATGACTTCTGCTATTTGTAACTGCACTGAGCACTCTTCCCAGCAGAGGACAGGAGTCTGCTTGGAACAACAGTGAGCATCTATTTTTATGCTTTCTGTTCTTTTATGAAACCAGATCAACCAAAGACCATGCAAAGTTCACAAAATATATGCATAAAAGCACATATAGATATGATATAGATATAGATATAGATAGATATAGATATAGATATAGATATAGATATAGAGAGATAGATAGATATAATATAGATAGATATATATAGATAGATATAGATATATAGATAGATATAGGTATAGATATATGGAGGGGTTTTGCAGGAATTCTATAATCACAGCTATAAAGATGTAAAAGCCTTCTTTAAATGACAATAATTTGCAGTACATTTTATTTTTATAGACTTTTCATTTTAGACTAAACCAGAATTTGGTACAGCAAAAATTTAATCTATACAGTAAATAAATAGAAAGTCAAATAGCACAGCATTTATAAATAAATTAGAATAGGATAGTTGAAACAGTAAATCAGAAATTCTATGGCAAGGTCACTGAAGGGAAAGTATCTCACTGCTTCTGTGAGACTTGATGGAATAAAACTAAAAAAAACTCCAAAACCTTCTTCTGTTAAATACTCTGATGGCACCTTTTGTAACTTCATAAAGAGTTTTAAAAATAAAACTGTCACAAATGTCACTGTACTTCTGTTAAAGCCTCAGATAAAACCGAGTTTTGGTTTACTTGTTTGTTTTTCTTCCCCCCCCCCCATCCTGCTCAAAACAAAATGCAAAGGAAGTGATTACCTCTCCTAAAGCAACTACACAGAACCTAAACTACCAGATGCCAGATTATAACAGAATGATCCAAAACTTTTTTAAATAGGGAATTTCACAGGAATTTTGCTGGACTACTAAAAAGTAATAGAAAGAAAAAAAAATCAGCCGCAACTTTTAAACACACTGTCATTTTCACTCACAGCTCACATTTTACTGATGGTGTAATGCTCTAGAGCAAAGTGACTTTGGGGCATAAATTTCAATATTCCTAAAGGGAAGTGCCGAGCACCTTTGGACATATCCTGTCTTTGATAAAGTCACTGTCTGGGACCTTTCATCTCCATCTCTCTGAACTCACAGAAGGGTAACCTACACACCCTGACCCAAAGGTGATCTCTGAGTCCAGTGCCAGAAAAGAGTCAGAAGAGTAGAATATTGACTCTTAACAGAAAGATCTGGTTTACTAGAATAAGTAGAGAGCAGCTCATTTGAAATTCAAAGAAAGTTTGATAAATCTAATGTTTCTGAACAGTGCTATGAATTATTACAAGCTTTCAGTACAGTAACACAATTAATACCTTAAACATCTTGTGGGGTCCTTAGCCACGAGTCACAAGAAATTGTGCCACCTCCTGAATCATCAACAGCATCTCCTGAAACTGTTCAATATTTCTGGAAACTTCCCAGTCCTGCAGTGGCCATCAATGTGGCCCTTATCAGCTCCCCCTGAGACTGGAGGTGAAGAGTCAGCAGTGAGACAGCATGAGCCCAGCAGCTCTGACAAGTTCCCAACAGCCTGACAAGCTTTTTGTGTAATCTGAAGCTCAAGAATAAAATGTGTGTGATGAAGAATCCTCCCTGCTTATCAGACTTAGCTTTTGGATTGAGTATCAGTGCTTGGAGTGGCAATGAGCAGAGTGCAGAGAGCCAGGGAAGGTCACAGCTGACTCATGCTCAGCAGGAATAGCCGATCTGATAAGCTGTTCCTCTGACCATGTGGAGCAACAGCAGGACAGATGTAATGTGCATAAGGTTAGCACATTGCACCTGGGTGTATAAAGGTCCAAACACACCTAGATATGGACTGAGAGTAATAGGCCCAGGAGTACGTGAATTGTAAGAGTGGAGAAGTATTACAGTCAAATAGTTAAATGATTTTTCTCCTTCCCCATGTGTCAAACAGATGGAAACTATGCTGGCACTTCATTCAAGACTTTAGGAAATTATCTGTAAGGCCAAAGCTGAAAAGAGTTGCTGAAATTCCCATTTCACTGCTCAGCTACTACTACAGGTCTTCACTCTGGTTCAAACTAGAGTATTAACAAGGATTAACAGATGTCACCTGAGACCTTGACCATCAAACAAGTACCTGTGAGCTCTATTCTGCATCGATGTTAACAATTTTTCCAGTGCTTTAATTTGTCCAGTGCAGTTAGAACTTGAGCTGCACTATGTTTATTTCATGTGTGTTTTTACTCATAAGTAATATTTTTCATTTTTAAAGTATGGAATTAATACTATACACAGTATATTTTCTCAGCTGTTGAAATTTCCATCTGCTTTCTACACCAATGCAAAATAGAAAAAATAGTTTTATTTTTACAGAAATGACAAAACAAAGATTGGGATTATTATTCAATGTCTTTTTCCTGGGATTAATATTCTGCTTATTATTCAGTGGCTAAACACATTACAAAATTTGAGCTTTGTGAGAACTACCACAGAGGTCATCATCTCTAATTATATCTCAAAGCCAGACATGAACTGAGGAGATACACTGAGATCACTTACATCACCAGGGTGGAGGCTGATGATAAGGAATGCATGACTTTGTTACAAAGTAAGGCCAAAGCCAGCTCTTCTCTGTTACTATAGGTAGAGCAACTTTGTAATTAGGAAAAACCAAAAAAACAAAACCTTCAATTTTCTCTGCACTTTCTGTAACAAATGTTTTATTTTGGAAACAGTTAAGGTAGCATTGAAAACTAATAGGAAAACCACCTAGAAGGACTAAAAAGAAAAAATTCAAGAACAGTGACTGCATCAGACAGCTGATAACAATTCACAGCGATTGTGACCAAGTTCCAGATGCCAAAACTGTTTCAGCAGAAGATTCATATACATGGAACATGACTTACAAGATCTGTAACAAGAAACATTAACAGAAGTGCTGGATAGTCCTCAGGAACTAAATTAACATTTTGCATCAAACATAAAGACCTGCTTTGTGCGTGTTGTAAGACAAAATAATCCAGAGTTATTCTTCAAAATTTAAAGAATTAATTTAAAGTGCAAACTAATCAAAAAACAGAGTTAAAGTTCATGTCTGAGAAAGCACAGTGCTGAGCAATTTCTACAGTTAGAAAAAAAACATTCCTGGTATGAAAATACGGTGTGGTGTGAGTTAAGGGTAACTTTACCAACTGCAACCACAGCTCTGTTTAGTGGGGAGAGTCCAACTAGCTGGGGGCCATGACTTTTTTACTGTAGATTTCCAGGTTCCTGCCCTGCAAAGAACACCTGGGTTATCTCTGCTTTTTGTTTTCACTACATAAATAAATACTTTCACTACATAAATAAATACAGTTACACTGTCAGAACAGTGACTGTGCCAGGCTCCAAGGTCCTATTGCCACTGGTAAAATGCTGCACTTGCTGCTCTTTAAAGCTTCACCCAGAAAATGGGGTATCTCCTCTCTCAGAGAGCAGAGTTAATCCTCCTCCCACAAGCACAGAGGAAGCAGGAACTTGTAGCTGGAGATGGGGAACTAGAGGAGGCATAACAAGCCACTGATGAAAGATGGAGCTTGGCTTTAACCATGAAACCACAGCCCAGGTCAGTAGGGGCTGAGAAACTGGAGCCTCAGTTATACCAAACTGATCAAGAGAAATCACAGTGATTATTTTCTGCATGAAGGCATTGACTGGCCCAGGAGATGAGGAATGAGCATAGCTCCCAGTTACTGACACAGGCAAGAAACTGGAGTGTCAGCCAGTAAGGCTGGCCCACATTGTGGAGGAAGGCAGAGCCCCTTCCCTACAGTGAAAGGACAACAGTGAAGAAAAGGGGGAGACTTCCATGCTCAGAAATATCACTCCAAGGTTTGTCTGTTTTTCTCTGTTAAGTGTGAGTCCTTGCATGCTGCAAAGCAGAGCTGCAGGAGCAGGACACTGGCCCAGGGCAGCAGTGCCAGGCCCACAGAACCCTGAAGGAGCACACTTTTTCAATGGGCACTGTTAAAAACGCTTTGGGAAAAGCTCCATGACACTTCCTACCCTCAGCCCCAACTTGGCATGAAACAGTGACACTGCCCAAAAGGCACAAATGTCAACAGCTCTCACAGCCTCACTGGCACCACATTTAGGTAATAGATCAATGACTCTATGATACATCCTTTCATAAATCACACTGCACATCTCAAATTCCAGTACCTACCAGCACCTTCAGTGCTTGCTAGTACAGCTGGAAAAAGCTCCTGCATGTTTGCACAACACTTTTTGTGTTGTAAAAAGCCACAACTACCCAGACAAAACAGAACAACTGAAACATTATATTAAAGGCTTTCCAGTGAGCTTTATTGCTCCCACTTTCCTGGAAACTATATCCCTAGTTCTAGCAGGACAGTTCTTCTTTCTCTGTGCCTACTCTGCCTGTGATTTAAGACTTTCCATTCTTGGCTGTCTTCAGCTGTCACCTCCCTTGCCTCAAGAAGCAGCAGTTATTTGACCTGCTGCATATTCCCAAGAAAACAAGTTAGTCTTCACTTCTTCACATTATTCAAGGAGTATTTCCACTGATTTGTCATGCCATTAACGTCAGCACAAATTGTTAAAGCCGTATTATTTCTTTATTATGTTGAAATTTGCTAAATTCACTTTTGAGAGTCCTCTTTTTAAGCTTCCTTTCAGCTATGGCTAGAGAACCTCAGTCCCCACAGACCTGAAAGTGACTGATACTATCTTGAGGGAAGCAATACAATTATATATGTATATTTGAAGTATTGCACACATTCAGCATAGGCCATGCTAAGCTTCCCAAACAGAGCTGCTGTAACAAACAAGGCCATCAGCAAGCTGTCTCTAAGGCCACATGCCTGACAGATTGCTCCCTTCGTGTACCCTTTGGAGAAGTTGAGCAACCGAGGTTGGTATAAAACTAATATTTGAACGACTGAGGGAATGTTGGAGCTAAGCAGCTGGTCAGAGGACACAGCTGCAGCTGTGGAAAACCTGCTCCCTTCTCTGCAAAATGCCTTCCCTCACACCCCTGCCTTGGCACACGAGACAACTGCACCGACATCTCCCTCTGAGCTGCCTCCAGCTCCGCAGGGACTCAGAGGATGATCTGGCTAGGCAGTGCCCACCCACATTCCGTGTGCAGGGTTTTACATGGTGGGAGCTGGGGACCTTTGCTGTGGTCACCCTCAATGCTGCACAATGACAGGAAGTGCCTCCTTTCATCAACAGACCAGAGTTCAGGCTTTGCAGTCTGTGGTGGGATCAACCGTTCCTGAGTGCTGTGCACAGACTTTCAGATAAACAGGTGCTGGCTCTGTCAGTGAGATACTCTATTTTGCTGAATCCCAGCTAGAACAAGCACTAGGCCTATGTTAACAACTAGTTTTGCTCTCAAGAAGTGACAAACTCAGTGAGGAAGACAAGAACAGGAGAGACTCTTCACAGACGTTGTTTGAAAACATTTATTTTGTGACTTCTGCAGCCAGAATGATAATAAAAGAATCCTTTAACCTACCTCTATCAGCTTGTTGCAAACGGAACTAAGAGAAGGCATTTACAGGTTCTAAGGGCATCAGTCAGCATTGGAAAAGATCAGTCACTGCAATCTGTCCAGCACATTAACTTCCTTCTAAAAAAGCCAAATACCATTTGTCACTGGCCCCCCAAACCAGAAAGTGAAAATACACTGACAAAGACAGTGTGACATTATACATGCAGCCTGAAGAGGAAGAGGGCTGCTCTGACCACACAAACCTTGATCAGCCTCTGGCTGATTCAAGAAGCAATGGCCAGCCTTCACCAGACTGTTGCAGCTACACTTCTCCATTGAAAATCCCCAATACCCATCAGCTTGGAGAAGGATGTTCATAATCCCAAAAGATTCCCAAAACCAATTCAGAAACCAAAGGAAAAAAAAATTAGTCTCCAGTTTCTCGTTTTAGTAGTTTGACTGTTTAACCTAGGACCTCATTGGTTAAAAAACACATCTCTTACACCCTCCATGCACACACTGAATTTCTTTACTGCTCACTGTTGTCAGGTTTTCACTGTCAGACCGATACTCTCAGTACTAAGCAATATTTAAAAGTAAGCAGTTACAGAAAACTTAATAGTTATGGCCTTCCTGAGAGGGAAGGAAATGGAAAGAAAACTAACAAACAAACCTCAACCCCTCTCCCCTTAGAAGAGGTCTTCTCAGTAACTCTAAAGATTAAATAGCTGAGAGTGAAAAAACAAAATTCCGAATGGACATGGTATCAACTGAGGTGTTTTAATGGAGCTCATTACTGGTCCTTAAGAAAGGGTGATGGCACATACACAGTCGTGTATCAATGCCAACTGCCAGACACTGGGAAAGAAGCTATTCTGTGTACAGCACTAATTTAGCTATTTGCATATTAAAACAAAAAACATTAGAGGGTTGGACACTGAATGGAAACCAGCCATCCTCACCCAGAGCACTGTATGCTGCTGAGAGACTGAGTATCCAGTACCCTGTGGCAGCCAGTTCACAAACCCAGCAGTGTTTAAGCACACGCTCATGGTTAAACATGGTAACAGTTGGTAATTACACCTGTAATTAATACCTGCAGATGAGCCTTTATACATTAAAGGCTATCTACAAGCATTAACCAGTCCAACTGAAGATTTGAGAGGTAAAGCCTTACAGGAATACATGCTCTTTTTTTTTGCAGGCACATATGAACATGTGGTGTCAGCACTTGGAGCCAGCTGAAAACAACAGTGCTGTGGAGTGCTGCTCAAAACAACAGGAAAAGTGAAAGTTCTGTGTCTGTGGTGACATCTCCACAGGCTCCTGGCTCCCAGCTGGCTCTGAGAACAGGCATGTGAACTCTAGTCTAAAGCATGGACACAGGTGACACCTATCTACAAAAGACAATGCAAACTTATCTTTTGTTGTCCTAGTGGAAGAAAAGAAACAGAAAAAACAGTTAGCACATATAATCTAAAGAAAAAACCCAAAAAACCTACAAAAAATTCCTATCCAAACTGCAGCCTTTGTCAAGGTGTGTGTTGCTATTGTAGTATATTGTAACTGATCTAGGCTATCACACAGAAGGAAGTAGTGAATATCTCATGTGTCAGCTTTTACAATCACGTGGTGTCACCAGTATGACCTTACCTTCCCAGCTCTTCCCCAATTTCATAAATATCCTCCACCTTCTGTTGCTTGAAGAAAGCCATTCTTGGTCTTTCATTGATACTCAAGGATGATGCAACTAGAATATTAATGAAGAATTACATTCATTACATCTTGCAAGAGCCTAAGTCTCAGTAACATACATTTGTGGTTTAGGCACTTTGGATTCATTGCAGCTCATTCATGGCCAAAGTTACCACTGATCAATCAAAATAACTAATTCAGCAATCTCAGCCAAATAGTGAGGTCTCAGATCTGGAAAGAGATGAGCACCTTTAAGCAAAGGAGATTCTTGGCCACCACTGATGTACCCAAGAACACAACTAAGTGGAAGCACAGAACATACCAAGAAACACAAATGTGATGAAAGGAAAATGAATTAATAATTTGACAAAGTTCTGGACAATAAAGCCTCCACACAACACTAAAGAGAGCAAGAACAAGACCTAGCATTACAGACTCCCTCAGACAGATCCTCAGCCAGGGAGACCAGGAGGCAGAGCTTCCTTTTTCTCAAGTCAGGCAGTGCTCCTGAAGCACACAGGCAGGACAACACACAGACATTTGAACTGCTGCTGGAAAAAAAGTGCCAATTCCTTCTCCAGAGCTTTCAGCACATCTTCCATCACACACAGTAGATGTTTCAAATGAGAACACCAGCAACATCTGCTGCAGGTGTTACTCTCTGTAACTGTGCAGTTTGTTTCCTGAGAACAATCTTTTAAACTGATCATCTCTGTGAGCTCTGAAAACACAAGCTTCACGCTGGTGCACTGGAGCATCTGTGCGTTACACCAGGTTGCTTCTGGAAGCGGAGCAGATGAGAACTCACATTATTCCTTGGGATACACCTCCACAGCAATGTATGTAATGGTAACAGACTAGATTTGAACAGAGTAATTGGTCAGTCAGGTCATGAACTATTTGTTGTTTCCTGAGGAGATGAACGCCGGTACTATGCCCAACTGCCCAAATATCCACTGTTTAGATCAGAACATGTAAAACAGCTTAAGGCTTCTAGCAGCACAATAAAATCTAACTACATTGAGACACATAGTTATTCTCCCACTTCTCTACACTCAACAGCGTATCTTGTCAATGTAATGTGCTTTGCTTTATGAATCCCAGACACTGCTTCCTTCAGATGGACTGGGGACATCCAAGTTCCTTATGTCTATACAGCTGCTGGAGATTTTTTAATTGAGGTCATTGGCATCTCACTGGTGCACATTGTAAAGCATATTTCACAAGCAAACAAAGCTCTTTTTGATCCTTTAGAAATAGGTTCAATTCAGTGTTGCAAAAAGATTCAGCAGACCAATAAAACAGGACTAAGTATCAAAGAGCAATTGCAGTACTCCTGACAAACTGAAAGGCACACAAATTGAAGATTTTTCTCCAACAAAAGCAGGTATTGTGAGCAGAAAATACATTGTAAAAATCTAACAATTCCTCAATACACACCCCAAGCTGTCATCATTCACTCACCTCAGGAAAAAAGATTGCTCGCTTTGTTTGCCCCAGCCCTTTTTACAAACCACTAGCTTCTAATACATAGGTGGCATGTTGAGTATCAATTCCTTTCCAAATATGCTCCTTCTATTACTTCAAAGGAACAGAAGGTCTCCTAGCACTTCTACATAAATAAATATTTTTAGTTGTTGTTAGCAAAACCTACACATTAGGAGAAAAAAATCTTTGTTTTATGTCAAGCAGAAGGGCTACTACATCAATCCTTACAGCCACACATGATGTCAGGGGATGAGGAGTATTTCAGTTACACATTAGAACTGCAACCAGTGCTCTCTGAAGGTGTGTATCTGCACACCTCTGAGGTGACAGTCATGCTGTGGTGTGCCATGTCTGACCTGCACCTGGCACACGACCCAAACACACCCATTTCTGCCATATGTCAGAAGTGATCATTTCATTACACACTTGCAGGTGCCTTGGTGGAGGAGAGGAAGATGCAAGGTATTCCTCACACGCTCTCGAGAACAGAGAGATCTGCAGATCTGCACTGCACATGGAACAGCTCAAGGACTCTGAGGCTGCTGCATTTCTATTAAAACACATGCTCAAACCCCAGTTTCAAAGCTCTGTAATGGAGACAAATGCACCTCCCTTGCCCTCCTGTGTAACAGCGTTTTACCAATGATCTCTCTTGTTGGGCTATCCAATGCAAACAAGAGAAATCACACAGGTTGTGACACTGAAGCCCAGGGTAACCATCACACTAATAAAATACACTGTAGAAACCAACACTTGCATCGGTGAGCATGATGCACTGCGATGTGTGTTACTATTTTTCCACTTTCTATCTTGGCTTTGTTGATATTTTCATCATTTTTCAAGGTGAAGCCAAGTGAACTGTTCTCTTAACTCTGTTGCTCAATAATTTCCTTCCAAAAACCATGTTCATGTTTGGGATAAAAATGTCTATTTTACTTTTCAATGAAAATAGGCAACTCAAATTTTACTTTGTAAGCAAATTACAAAGTGATTTATGCAAAGTGAAAAATACTTGATGTATTCTTCAAGTAACCTTTCATCATCTCACCGAAAGATCACCGACCACTATTGCTCAGATCTTGAAACTACAGTCAATAAAGGCTTCAGTCATATTTACAAGAATGAGGACACGTCTGAGCTATTTGATCCTTACTAAGTTTATATAATATTGCTTGCTATTCTTCAAAGCAGAATCTTCTTAAGTGTTGGCTGCGTTCAGCCTTCACAGACTTCAAAAAAGCAAGCAAAGGACAAATCCAAGGCTTGCTGAAAACACAAACCTTTTGCTCACCCTGAATTGCAAAATTACATTCTGAACACACGCGAGTACAGCAAAATGCCCAGGTAATAAGAGATGCTGCTGAGACTTGCCCAAAGATTGTAAATCCCTCAAGCTGACTACTCCCTTCATCAGAATCCAAGGTACACAGTTATAAACAACATTAATTCAAATACACCTAAAAAGTTGTTGTTTTAAGAAAGAGTTCATCGCCATTCAGAAGTGCAAGTTAAAAAGATTGCTTTGAGAGTGGGGAACCCACCCGAAGTGCCTCTGTGAACACAATCACTTAATGTTTGATTGACAAGTTCACTCATTTCCCACAACCTCCAAAGAACACAGCTGATTCTGCAGGTGAGTAGAATCCATGCAAAAAATAACCAGGAAATTCTTATCTCTTCTTCTGATCTCTTAACTTACACCCATTTCTGCAGAGATCAAAGCATTATGTTAAATCTCCCATAAAGGACCCACTCAAGCCCAGAGTCTGATTTTTGAAGGCTGAAGACAAAACTGTTGCACAATGTTCAGACCCCCAGTGGTACCTCTGATGCACTGATGCACTGTTCAGACCCCCAGTGGTACCTCTGATGCACTGATGCACATGGTTTCCCATGTCTATCCCTTCATGTTATCCTACCCTGCCTTCCACAGATACCTCTCCCTGGCTTTCACCCAGCAGTCACACTAAGCAAATGCCCAAAATAGATCATACACTTGATGATCCAAAGCAACTGTCATTAGCACAGCACAAGAGGGTAAGCTACAAAAGATAACCTTCACACACTTAAAATTCATCTGAAATAGAAGTGCCATTCACAAGCATGAATGTTACCCTTCTCTCACCTTAGGAAACTACGGTGATTACACTTTCAAAGATTTCTTATACTGTAAGGTTTTTATTGGACACCATTTACAAATACAGAGCACAAGTATATCAAAGCAGGAATGAGAGCCTTATTTTTTTTTTTTCTAGTCAGGTGGTACTTTTTCTTATGGTGGCCAGTGAAGGCAGGCAGAATTAGAGATGGACAGACATTCATCTTGGACTCAGACAAAAAAGTTGTTCAGGATCTGTGGAAAAACCAACAGCCAACTTTTTTTCCTGATACACACCTTATGCTAACACTTCAGGGGCACGTGCCCAAACAATACCAGAATCCAGTGAGTCAGGGCCATTCCCATTGCTTAAGAGAACCAGAATTCATTAAACCCAGGGCGATGAAGGTATCTGCTTCAGTGAGTTTTGAACCAGTACAGAGCTTAATTGCTCCAAGGCAACCTCAGCAAAGGAGAGCTGAGGTTGCTTCTGTGTTGTTTCACAGAACATGCCACATCTATTCCCCAACCATCCCACATTGGGCCCACCTCTCCTCTCCTTGTCTCTTTGCTCTGGGATTCCTCACAGTGAGCATTTTCATATGAAGGCCAGCTTTCATACTCAGCACTTATACTGCTGTGTTTCCATAATTACACTCCATAGTATAGTACAGTATAAAAACATAATACTTTACCTTTATTGCTGTATCCAACTCTTCTTAACACAGGCCAAATACCACAAGGCAGCAAAATAGTGTTTATCCTGTGTGAAGGATTTTACTATAGACATGGAACAAAGCTGTAGCTAACCCACAAATAGGATACAGGCTCTGAGATGGCAGTTTCAGGCACTAGGAACATGTCCTGGCTCATCTCTTCACATTCTTCCTAAACTCTGCCCTACCATAAAATAGAATCATATTTACCCTAAGAAATCAGTTTCCCACTATGATCTAAGGCATGTATTTACACACACATGCTTTCCATCAGTACAATTTCTGGGTAAAGACATTCTTATTGCAGACAGAACAGCCTTTTTAGAGCAGCTTGTGCTGTGTGTAAAGGACATCAATGTACAGAAACCCACTCTTCTGTAGAGAGTGACAGAATCCCTCTCAGGAGGAGCAGAAGAAAGTAAGTTCTATTTCTCCTCTCTAATGAAGTTTTCCCTGCACGGGTTAAGTTATTAGCCTATCATTACCAAATTATGTGACAATCAGTGACTGGTTTATACACGTCAAACCCACGTTAAATGTCCACCCACCAGTAAACAAGAGCAGAATACAGAAATCAGAGGTGAGAACAAAACTGTTGGAGCACTTTTCTTGCCAATAGCCTTGCATTTTTTTCCCTTAGGGTTTCTTCTGTCCTAAGGAAACCAGTTTCAAGTGACTGAGGTAACAGCTGAATAATCTGACTTTCTCAAGTACACCTGACATGAGCTGAATCATTAAACCCTTTGCCAAACTCAGAAGCATTCCCCTGGTATGCTTTTATATTACAAAACGTTAGTTACACTAAACCAAAATCCCAAACCCATTAGAACAGACCAAGTAAAAACCTCTCATATGAACTGTTTTATAATACTGAAAAATGACCAAAACCAAATTAGAATCAAAACCAGACTATTTTAAAATAGTGATCTGGAAAATGAAGGGGAAAAATCAGAAAAGAAGAAAACCCCCCCCACCTAAATAAAACCAAAAAAACCAAACCCATTAAATGAATTAAAGTTATATTGTCTTCTAGTTTTGGTGTTTTATGCTAAAAGTAGACAGATTTTTATAAGCATTATATATAAGTATTTTCTTCTTTCACTTTCATTCATTTTTTCACCTTTCTTTCTCTTTAATCCCACAAAAGACTAAGCAATTCCAACTGCAAAAAAAACCACAAACAACCCAAGTGGGTTTTACACTCTACTTTCAAATAAGCGTAGCACAGTTAAAAGTTCTATCAGTTTCAGCAAACCCTTATTTTCACTGAAACACTTTCCTGTCAGAAAACAAAAGTAGCCTAAAAATTCTTCTGCCAGGAAACTGAGGCAACTATTACTACTATGTGCCTATAAAAAACACAAAACACACCGACCATCTGAGCATTCAATCCCAGTGGTGTAGAATCACTGCTCCTGCCACTAACTCTCAAGGGCTCCCTTTCTGACCCCCCAAATTTACCCTGCAGTAATTACATGTGTGGCGAATGACCTAAGACTATTTCCAAGCCTCTGCTTCAAGCACACGTACCAACCACACTGGCTCTGCAGCTAATTCCAGCTGCCCAGCTCCCAGCCAAGGCCAGGGATCCCAAAGCCCGGCGTGCCTGAGCGATGAGCTGGGTGGGAGCACAGTCCCAGGGCGCAGGGGAAGCCCGCAGCGCCAGGCACGCCACGGACAGAGCCCTGTCCCCCGTCCCCGAGGCGCCTTCAAGGATTACTGCTGCACATAATTCACATCACTGCCCCAAAGTCAAGGGAGATCTCGCCTCTGCGATCTGTGTTTCTCGCACCAGCAACTGAAAGGCACAGGAATGTCTGAAACCAGCTGATGTTTCAAAGAAGGGTCAGAGATGAGCTTTTACCTCAGGGTAAGCACTGCAACTTTGGTCCTTTTGCAGCTGGTGACTGATAAGTCAAAGCAGGAGCAATTGCCACACATTTTCACCCTCTAACTCACATCTTCCTTCTTGACTGTCCTCTACACGCATGCAGGCCAGCCAAACCAGTCCCCTCCACCGTGCTGTGTTGCTCCTGGATCCCCGGCTCACTGGCCAGAGGAACAGGTGTAAAGAAACCCAAGTGAAGATGCTTGAAGGAAAAAGCAAGAAGAAACTCGCGGATGCAAGTTGAGCACAGCATTCGCTGGATGTCCCCGACGGCCTCGGACAGGAACCGCGCCAGACCGAGCGGCGTGTAACACCAGCAGGGGCACTTGTGGAACCGCGGCATTGCCCGGCCCCTGTGGGACCCGCTCAGGGACAGCTGCTCGCGGCGGGGATGCTGCGGGGAGCCGCCTTTGCCCCCGGCTGGCGGCTGTGGGCACACACAGAGCCAGCGCAGACCCCGTGAAGAGGCCGAGGGTCCGCACCCCCAGACCCGCAGGAGGGACCCGCCGCCGGCCCCGGAGCTGCCCGGCCAGAGGGGCTGCACAGCCGCGACACCTCACAGGTGAGACACGGAGCGGGAGCGCCGTGAGGGCGGCTCAGCGTAAGGGACAGACCCAGAGGAACACGGAGAAGGGAACCTGAGGAGGCGCCGCCAGCTGAGGGAGCAGCGCCCACTTACCGCGTCCGCCGGGCTCCCTTGAGCGCGCAGGACCGGACCGGGCTGGGCCGGGCCGGGCCGGGCCGGGCCGGGTGGAGGAGCCGCAGGGCACCGCCCCGCCCGCCGCGGGCCCCGAGGGACGGGCCCGGCTCCGCGCTCCGCCCAGGGCAGCCCCGTGAGGAGAGGGCGGGCGGGGCCGGGCTGCCTGCAGGGGCAGCGGGACAATCGCTCCGGCTGCAGCGATGCTGTCTGGATGGCAGTGTGGGGCCGATGCAGCCTGTGAGGCAGCCGGCACCACCCCGACTGTGACAGACCTGCACTGCCCCGATGGGATACAGATACCTCAAGCTGGGTCCAAAGCCTTCCAGTCCAACACAGCTCACCCAGGCTGACTGGGGAACATCTCAGATGTAGAATCCCATTTCCTTGCTTTAGTATATACAGCACATGTGAAAGGAGTACTAAGAAAATAAGGCTGAGGAGGCAAATCTAATCGAGAGGCACTTAAGTTGTATAAGCCTTGTTTCTGTACTCTCTACAAGCCGAAACACAAGCCTAAATTTGGTTACTGCGTGGTCTGAAACTCACCATTTCCCAGTGAAACTGCCCGTTGTTTCAAGAGACCACTGTGACAAAGAACAGCGCAGGCTCCCAGATCTCTCAGACCGTGCAGCTCAAGCTGCATTCACAAGCACTACGGTAACAAACCTCTGCTTCCCAAGCTGCTGCAGCCCTAGTGTTACCTTCCAACAATGACATCCTTCATCTGTTAACTCTTCTATCATAAAAACATCCCCAAAACCTGTAAAAGTAGATTTTCTCTGGCTTTATTTGACACACAGTTATAGAAGTAAACACTCTTAGGTCTCCTTACATTTCTTCTGGGCAAGTCCATCATTTCCTAATGAAAAAAAATGTGGGATTGTTCACACGTTTAAAATAATTACAGGTACCAGGTTGCCTTCTCTTCCAATCCTCTACGTGATTCAGGTAACACAATGGTAATGGCAAATTATCATACATAAATAAGCAGGATGTTTTCCTTTGCAGTACGGTGCGAAGATAGCTAAAGTTAAGAGTGATTTATTCTAGGCAAGTACCTAAAGGCAGTGGTTTTTATTACCGCAGTTAAAAAGAAACTTGGCTTGTGCCAAGTCAAGAGAACTGAACTGTGCCCCTGATTGCCTGCCCTGGGAGTGGTGTTCACAGCCCAGGAGTTCCACCCAGCTCTTCCAACGCCAAAAGGAAAGTGGCTGCATCTGATACTACTCAGGGTGGAGAGCAGGAATTGGCAGCATAAGTAAATATTTCAAAGGGCAGTGGAAGCATTCAGAACTCTCTCAAAATGAAATAAAGATTATTAATTTTTCATCTTTAGTTCTGCAAGGGGATACGATCACATGGAAGTCACAGCAATCATACTACAAAATTCTCAGAGCAAAAGGGCACATGAGGAAAGGCCACCACTTTTGTTTGCTCCTAGCTGCAAGGAAGGGAACTAAACACCCTGAGAGGCTACAGCTGCTTTTCGAATTGTGACAAGCTCTCCCTAGACCAAGAATAACCTCACTTTGAATAAAGGTTTCTAAGAGCAGCAAAGGTAAATTGAATCCCACCCCTGCTGCCATGTCCATAAGGGTTGTAAGCCCAAATACAAGTTCTGCCTAAGTAGGATGTTGCTCTTTCATGCTTCTAGAGTTATCCACCCTTAAAACACTAACTCAAGACTTCTTTTTAAGATCTTTGGATGAAGGTAAAAGCCTTTATGTGCATACAGGGCAAGAAAGAAAACTCAAACCTGAGCAGTGTTTCAAGTAGGAAGCACCAGCAAACACTGCAGCCACACATTTGCCAGCCTCCTTTAGAAGTGACAAAGAAGGAAACCCATGCCTTATGGGTTCCAAATATGTTCCAAAGGGGGAGTACCAGGATTAAAAACCAGAAGAACAACACCTGCATTTTTTAAAAAAGGCAAATAGCAATATTCCACAGTTTAATCACCAATGACAGTGCCTGAAGACATCACGGATTCCATTCGTCAGCTCAAACCTGACATCTTAGGGGCAACTCACTACACAATCTAGATGGTTTGTACACACCAAAGGGACATTGCCTTTGAGAGACAAAGGCAGAATGCTGCTGCTCAAGACCGGGCAGAATCTTAGTTGGCCAAAGTCAATTTACCAGGCATATTCTAATATTGAATGTTATAATTACTGGAGAGATATATTTTTAATAACTGTGTTTTTTAAAGTCACATTCAGTATGTAGTCCTGAGTTTTACTTTCTAGTCTCATGGTCTGAAAAGCTGGTTGTACAGGTAGACATCCTTGAACTGTAGACAAACGTGGCTTTTACAGCTGATCATCACAGTGAAAATACCACTCTGCTAACTTCTGACCGAACCTTTTACCTTGTTTTCCAGGGGGGAAGTTTCCAAAGCAGAGCACACCCTTCCTTTGCATTATCTGAGGGAACATACTTCATGTGTGGGAATTCTTAAAGCTTCAGCACTATGTGGATTCTGCTTTCTGTTAAGGTCAAGGAGCTGCAGATAAGGAAGCTATGTTTAGCACTTCTGAAAATCCCAGAGAAGGAACACCTGATACCTTGTAATACCAGCAGATTCAGAGTGTTCTCTGCATCCCTGAGGCAGCCAGAGCAGTGAGACTCTGCAGGTATTTGGTCTCAGTTCAGAGTAGGCCAGCTGTGTTTATACTATGTTATGCATTTTTTAGGAACCAGGTTTTTAACACACATCAGCTACACTCACATCCTTATTGCAATCCCACTGAGAGCAGATGCTTCAAACCTAGTTTTAAGAAGCAAATGGGAGTCTCAGCTGTTCTTTGCAGCCTCAGCAGCTGCTTAGGGCAATACAACCTACTCAAGCTAAACATGCCAAGTATCCATGTGAGGACATTGCTCCCCATGCACTCTCTTCCCAGAATTTTCTGTTTATTTCTCTGACTTTAAATTTTCAGTATACAGGACACAAGGTCCTTAGGCCACAGTTGTGTTCTGCCTCAACTGCTGATCTCTATGCTGTTTTGCAACCCCTTTGAACAGATTTCCAGCCGTGCCAATACCTACTCCTATAACAGCTTGCCATTCTGTAGCAGAGCCAGAGGACAAGAACTGTGCACTATTCACCTCTGATACCAAAGACAGGCTTGGATATGCAATTACAGTCATGTCCTAACTCTTCTTCCTTCCTCCCTTACACTTAGCTATTAAGTAACATATCTGAAGTAGCTGAGGTATTCCCTCTTTAAGGGACTCAAGCAATTCCAAAATGCAAAATTCGTATCTGAAAGATAGATATTGAGACTTGATTTCTAAATTAATTGAGTACTTGGTTAAATTTTCAAAACAGCTGAAAGTATTTATTTGACTAAAAAGACTGTGTCAGAACATCAGTACCAAGCCTCCTAAAGAAGCTTTTGGGGTGTCAGGAGGTATTATACAAATATGTTTCCCAGAAAGTGTGTCAACTTAGAAAATTCTTGTGAACACTCATGCAAATTTTGTCTTCCCCCCCTCTTCTCCCAAGAAATAAAAGACACCAATGACAAGTCTACCCAGTCAGCATCACCTGCATGCAACATGTCTATGGCTCACATCTTCATGCTTCAAAGCCAAATTTACATGTATGTTCCTTTATAGAGATTCTCTCACACCTCATTATCAGACAAAAATGCAAGCTCTACTACTGCTTTGTTCTGATGACACCTGCAGATATTTCCATCTGTTATGGGAAAAAAAGAAGAAGAACCAGAGCAATCTATAAAGCAATGAACAATTTATTTTTTCTTTACATCAATCTTCATTACGATAACATCACTTACGTTTGTGATTCAAATTTCTTGTACCGCATATTGCTGATGTTTAACATGGCACTTAAGGGAACAGTCACTTAAACAACTATACAATTTCATTAAATTAATCAATTTGCCGTTTTCTCAGTTATGTGTCTGAACATCCAACCCTGTCAAATTTAAGACCATTCATTTCTAATGTTTTATAACTAAGAAAAAAAATCTTTCCCTTTCTGCTGAAATATCTTACCATCTTTACAAACACTGAAGGGAAGGGGAGACTCTCTCACAGAAGACACCAAAAGAGCAACAGAAAAAATCCTTTTTATTGATTACATAGCTGGTAAAAAGAAGACCACCAAACAATGGGATAATACTGGATGATAACACTACCTGTAAACATGTACAGGTCAAGCTGAAATACTGTGCAGTTCTAATAACTAGAGGTGTAGTGCACCAATTTTTTGCCTATTTAACAGAAGATAATAGACCCTTTTAAACAACTAATGAAAAGTTTCACCAGGAAGCCATGCACACATGAATAGAGGAATATTCTGCACAATGCAACTTAGTGGTTTGGGTTACATCACATATTCTGGGAACCACACATGAGGAACTCTTTGCATGTTATGTGCAAGGCCTTGAAGTTAAAATATTTTCTTGGGAGTTCTTATGTGTATGAACAGGTCACCTGCCTGCTGTCTGGCTGGCATGAATGGTAAACCTCATGCACCACCTCAGAAGTTCACACACAAGCACAAACTCTTGGGCTCCACACAATTCAGCTTTGGCAGGCCACTGAGGCACACTGTATTTTGGCCTGGTTTAATCAGGTTTAAATACTACCTGTGTATCCAGCATGTCCCTAATGAGTTACTACTCTCTAAGGTAACCATATTTAAGCACCACTAGAAAACTAAGTCACATTTGGAAAAGCAGCAAGGCAAGCTCCCCTGATGTTAGTTCCTGCTATACATCTTATTTTTGTTCTGCAGAGACTTCTAGTGGCCAGAGGTGAGAAGCCTCTGCAATTTTTTGACCTTTTAGCTCATCACTAAATCAGAAACAAGGCTTAACAAAATGAAGCCAACAGCTTGCTGGGAACTTGAGCATAACAGCATCGGCTCATTTCTTATCTGCAAGCTGACAGAATACCCAGAGACAAAACAACTTCCACAGGATTCCTAACATTCATGGGTAACAGTCACACCGTGGCAGAAGAAACAGAGCTACTGAGCTTTACTCTACAACTGGAAACAACTTAATAGAATGAAACATAGCAACACATGCGCACACAAACATAACCATCAGCACAGCTCCAACAGAAATGCTCCTGTAATATTGCAGGTCGTGTTTCATCAGCTAAAGAACTTCTCCAACCGTGGCCTCAAACTTAGCTTTATCTTCACAACCCAAATACTTCAATGGAATCAGTCTGAAAACATCTCCTGAAGTCACAGGACTAGCTCCTACTGAAGACTCAAAGCCAAAGAAAAATGGATTGTAGGAACAGGGTAAGTACAAGTATCTAAATTCTTCGCCTTAATATTTCATTTGTGGCCACCGAAAGGAAGATCTTCACCTTAAAAAAAATTCATTTCACACTTGACAACATTGTTAAAACAAACACACAAACAAAAAGCCTGCATTACATATTGATTTAGAGACCAGCTCTTTCAAAACCAAGACAGCGTAACTAGAAAATTAGAAAACCTGGTCCCATTTTTGTATTCAAATACTGATTGTAAGTAGAAAAAGAATACAGTACAAGCAATAATATCAAAACCCTGCCCTTCAGTACACAACCAAAAGTAACTAGGGAAATAGAAAAAAAAACCCTAGCTACTGCTTACCACAGACAACATAAGGGACATTTCAGAAGGCTGGTAACATACAAATCAAGATGATCACACCATCCATTCCTTATTGGCAAGGATTTGCTGGCTAGGTAAAAATTATGTGTCATATAGGAAGCATAAATTTTATATCAAAAGTAGTCCTCTAAGTTACAACTTCACCTCTGATTAAATAGTTCCCTTCCATATAAACTAACTTATAATATGCTTACTTGGAGAAGGCTACAACTACATTATCTAAAATAATTTTTTTTTAAAAGTGCTGTGAAACAGAAGCAGGATTTCTCTCTGCCCCCACTTAAGTTGACTAAAACAGTTACACGATTATACCAAATAAAGTACTACTACTTCTAGAAAACCAAACCAAAACACATAAAATACAAGCTTGATGCACTTGACTCTTCCCAATGATTCATTTTCTTTTTTGCTAATTAACCACTTCCCCAGAGCTTGGTGATTTGCTGCCTAGTATTTGAATTCTAGTTTTATCATGACACATTGTACTCAATACAACATTCTGGAAATGCAACAGTTCAAGAAAAAACATTGCAAAAGTCCAGAGAATAGCCAGCAAGAAAGAAAGCCTCCTTCTCCCAAGAAGCACTTATGAACACTGCTAGTTACCAAAGGAGAGAAAATGGTCCCAAGCAACACCTCCACAGCAGAAACACTATAGCTCAACAGCCCAGATGTTGCTCCTTACAGCTGTCTTGCAGGAAGTGCATCCAACACACAGTAAAGCTGAGTACATTAGGAGAATATTGCATTTTTTTGTTGAAAAAGGATCTTCAGTTCCCGTGTGCACGTTGTGACCTTTAGGTTTCTTTTGATTCATTGGTAAATATTTGTTTTATGAACCCAGTCACTACCACTATTGTACATAAGCTCTACAGTCATGCAGAAAGAATGCTGTGTTTCTTCCTAAAGAGCAAGGCTTCACCTTAGGTCCTAAAGAGGAAGAAGCATTAAAAGAAAAGATAAAAAAAACCCAACAAAAAAACCCTCACAGAAACAAAAAACCATAACAGAACAACCCTTCAACAGATATGCAAAAAATTAGCTCCTAAAGCATGGTACTCCTGTGACAAGCTCCATTCTTCCATAATATCTGGAGTTTGGTTGTGGCCTTTTTAAACCATTGCAATCAAAATAGTGAATACAAATAAAATTGATTAAACAGAGTTTGATCTATAAATGCCTTTCTATTAATGAGAATCTTTATCAACACAGCTGCTCTGAAAAGTAGAAATTATGTTTGCTACCACTGTTTCAGTACACACCCGACAGGCAGTAACAGAAACAGGTACTTATTTTACCTTTACTTTAGAGTACATATATTCAAGGGTTCTGTTTGGTGATCCACTGCATGACACTTCAGGAAAAGACAAGGGAATCTTCAGCCCATGCTTTTCTGGTTAGTTACCTCAAGAAAGGGTGGATGGAGCCAACCCGAATCCAAGAAATATGGATGTCCTCTCACATTGAGCCTGCACTATGAAAAACATGATGACACCAAAAAACCCCTAAACTCAGGACGGCAATGAATGTAACAGAGCATGGACTTTTCTTATTGCTTCACATCCAGGCATTAATGGTGCACTGTGGGAAAACAACTGTCAATTCAGCTGATTGACTAAACTGAGACAGATATTAAGTGCTCTACAAATTATTCCAGGAACATAAATGTAAACAGAAGTATTTGGCCTCCATACTAAGTGGTATTTCTGAAAGTGCTGGGATTTGGAAATCTGTCCTGCATATTTCCAAAAGCAATGAGTTTACATTCTGTTTCACAGGATTAATAAAGTGTTTTGGAGGTTAACTCACTTTGGTCATGATCCCAAAGAACAGTTTATATTAAGGAGTTTCAGCTATCCTCCTCATCATCACTAATAAGGTCTCTTTTTTCTACGCAGGTCTCTCGCTCACGCAGGAAGTCCTCGCGAATGGCTTCCAGCTCCGTCAGCTCCAGGCGCACTTTCTCCAGGTGATAGGCCCTGCGGTTCCTGATCTGGCGTAAGGGAAAAGGGTTCAGGTCTCCAAAAGCAATAGCAGTCAGTTTCCTGCAAGATTACACAATAGTAGAAGACAATCATTCATATTTGGTGGGCTTTTAAACTTCATATCAACTTCTATCATATGAGACATACCTCTGGTCTCTTTCACACTTCATAGGTCTCAGGTGTTATCGATATTTCAAGAAATTTCTATAAAGCATTCAGGCTTAAGGTTATTTCAAGTGATAAAGTGTTATCAAACGCTCAAGAGTTCTCAAGCCACCCATAAACTCTGCTACAAAGATCATGGCCTTAAAATGATGAGCAGAAGACATAAGCTTGGGTCATCAGAGCTTCCTTGGTACACTTGGATACTCGGTGCATCCAGCTACCCGTACAGATTGGATAACTTCCTCCATAGAACCCACGGCAGCTCCTTCAATCCCAAACCCCTCAGCTCTCTAGTTAACCAAGATAACCTGACAATCAAGAGATCAGATAAAGCCAAGGACAACACACACGTGGACAAGGATAATACAGAACGTGGACAAGCCAAAGTTTCCAACACACTGAGAACGCTCTGGGGATTCTGGTGGCTGCAGCACAGAGATCTCTGGACCAGTGTCAAGCCAAACTTGTCAGGGCACAATGCAAAGCACCACAGAGGATCCAGCCCCCTTCCAGAGTCACACTGCATCATACCATCCTGCAGTCCCAGCAAACCCAACTGGTCAGTCTAATCAGTCCAAAGTGACTGCATCCAACTACATCATTACTGCTGATCTACACCCAAAACCATCTTTCTTTACTAAGGAAAAAAGGGGAACAGGAATATTTCATTTATTCAATTTGAATTATTATAAATAAATATTAAGAAAACTTCTTTGGATGGTTTATTTAATGGTAGGCTTGCATTTCTGAGTGACCAAGGAATGATTTCCTGCTATTTCTACATAGAAGATATTCCAGCAGCTTCTCTACCTGTGCACAACATTCCATGGCTCTGTAGAAAAACCCAGCTATGACATCCTGTAACTAGAATAAAATTATGCACGTGTCTGTAGAGACTCTTCTCTTACTACAGAGTTTAACTTAGAAACTCTGTGCAGAATGATTTTAACCATTCAGAATATCCATGAATTCTATACAAATAAATACTTCTGAATTTTTCCTCTACAACAGGATCATTTTTTGTCCATATCAAGAAAGGCCTCATTCTGCATGCTTCTGTACTGCTCAAATGTTGATGATCTAAAACCTGTACAAACATGGCAGAATAATAAAACAGGCAGTTTGAATTCTGTCTTGTCAGTCCTAGCAGGCAAATCCATATTCCCTAGGTGGCACTGCACTGCTTCCACTCTTAAAACCCCAAAAGGCAGAGACTTACAGATCAGCACAGAGCATATTTGTATTGCAAGTATCTTTGATGTACTGAATTCTGTCCTTCTGTCCTCACTTGAACTCCCATCCCCAAATGATCCGTACTTAGTTCATTTTGTTAACACCAAACTCAGCAATTTTATAAATCTTTAAAATAAGTTATTTCAGCACCAGAAAGTTTAGACAGAAGAATCAAGACATGA
This sequence comes from Serinus canaria, assembly GCF_022539315.1. NCBI lineage: Eukaryota > Metazoa > Chordata > Aves > Passeriformes > Fringillidae > Serinus > Serinus canaria. The sequence goes on from NC_066324.1 coordinate 18,695,226, forward strand.
TTTCCACAAGTGGAAAAGGAATGGAAAGCCAAATCTTCAACTCTGATTAAATATCAAAATTTTGTTTGGATTAGGTAAGAACATAAAAATTTAATTGTTTTCCTTTCTGCATCAATCCCAGCAGTCCCTTTCAAGCACAAGCTTATTCAGCTTTAACTTCTCTCCAGTCAAAACTGAAACACAAGAAGTAAAAATAATAGTGCTCTTGCAGCAGGAGTCAAAGTGTAAGCCTCAATTTATGTGGAGTTTATTACATTTTAAAAAATCTCAGATTTCAATATACAGTTTTTCTCTAAATTGAAAACTAGTGAGCTTCAAACTAGTGAGCTTCAAAAGATGTGCAAAATATTTTCAGACAGTAAACCAATCCCAATATGACTTTTCTTTTTAAGACTAACCTGCTGCTCTACAGTCTTGAAACCAGGAATCTAAAAACACTAGACCCTAATTTACAAGCTATAAGTCCTATGCAAGGACTGAAAACAAGAAAAGTATCTAATTGGTATTTATTTTCTGCTTCCAAGTATATCTTAAAACCAGCTGGAACTATGTGGCAGGAGCCTGTGCATTAACCACACATAAGAGATTTAAGCTGTGGGGGACAGGGCTCACATCTTTAATGCTTGAGCCAGGAGGTACTTTTATTTATCATAAAACATTTTGGTAAGAAGTTACATCTGCAATGCAGAGGGAAACTTCATCTATGGTTGAAATTCTGACCTGTTGCTACCATGATATAACACCTAAACAAGGTCATTTCCTTCACAAGCAAAAATTACTATTTAAGCCTACATCACTTCTGATTTGTCTCTGCTAGATAAAAATGCTCATGACAAATCCTAGCAGTTGGTTGCATCTCTAGTTGCTTTATATATGAATTAGGATCTAGATGAAAACAACACCAAAGCCACAAGACAGACATCTCCCACGGACCACTACAAGTCACTCAGTGCCACCCCAGTGTGAGCTACCCACCTGGCATCAAGGATGGTGCGTGTGAAATAGCGAAGGTACTTAAAAATAGACATTGAATCTTGCAGCTTTAAGATTTCCTCTTCTTTGTACTTAAACAGTGCCAGGGCAAATCGGAATATTACCTGATAAGAATACATATAATATTTGGTACTTTGTAAGTACAGAATACACTGGGTCTCATGACCATTTTTATAAACCCCCAAGAGTTCTTCATGCACAGGCTGCACTTGAGCCCTACATTCACAGCTCTCCCTACCTCCCTTCCCTGCCCCTGCCCCTACTTCCAAAAGCTGGAAAATGTTTTGAATGGTTATGCACAGTTCCTCCCTTGTTTCTTTCCTAGATGTCATTTTAACTAACAGGAGTTTTGCAAAGCAACCTTCTTTTGGCCCCGCACTCAGTAACACCACAGTACTTTGTTATCAGGTAACAAATGAACAAACTCAGCCCATTAAGTTCACCTTTGGTCCCTCATAGAGGAAGGAGTCCCAGATTTTGAAAAGGATGTCACTAACCACGCTGTCCACAAAAACCACAAGAAACCAGTTGAAAGTGATGAGAGTATAATCAACTTTATATTGTTCAAAATGAGCATGTAGTCGTGGAAGCTTCTCACTCAGTAAGTCCTTAAACACTCGCTGATCAACCTAAAGAGATGGCAGATAGAGTGTTATTGTTCCAATTTTCCAGCACATCATTCAGAACAAGGCTGTGCCCAATCTGTAAGCGCCAGTTTTTCCAGAGGTAACCAGGAAACCAGGATTGTCTACCTCACACTTCCAAGCTAGATCCACCCAAAGCACAGACAGCAGCTACCCCACTGCAGATTGCTCTTGTCTGCTTCTCAACGCAGCCTCAGTATCACAAGGCTCCTCCAACACAGGTGGGATGTTTCTAGTACTGGTCACCAGTGCTGCACTGGTGCAGGAGCAGAGAGAATGATGGGCAAACACTTGGCTGGAGAAGGCAGCCTAGACCAGAGCATCAAAAGGAAGCAGGAATGCTACAGTGGCTACTGCCCACAGCATTGCAAATGCATTCTCACCCCGCCCTCCCCCAGAGCCCCGCACCACCACTCCCCCAAATGTGAGGAAAGGAACGACAATACAGCTCAGGGTTGTGAAGCTATCAGTGAGAAGAGGGGTTAGGGACTCCAAGCAGGACACTGAACAACTATCTCCCTGTTAGAGTCCTTGTCCAAACAAGGGTCCTTGTGTTTGGAACACACCCCCGTCAACTCCACTCCCATCCCCTTCCAAAGAGGCATATCAGATAGCTGCAGAGGAAAGCTGTTGACTGGCTGTAGTTTACAGGACCGACTTTATCCCAGCAGAGCACATACCTGGGATCCCAGCAGTGTCTTAGTATAATAATCACGAGGCATGAAAACTTCCACTATTGTTACCAGACACCAAAAAGCATCTTCCTGTTCCAAGTACAGAAGTGCAATTGCTACCAACCTGAAAACAGGGTTTATTTGGAGGAGAAAGTTATGAATGATACAA